>NC_035162.2:31456424-31761566 GCF_001659605.2 Manihot esculenta
CCAAATAGCCAGAGGTGAGTGGAACTCAACTTAATACGCGTTTTAATTGAGACATTGAATGCTTTTTGCATATTTCATGCATCATGCTTATGCAATAGGGTGAGTGCATTAGAATCCATAAAGCTGTTGCATTGCATAGTTATTTGTTGATGTGGGTGAATGCTGAATGATCCAATAGTTCCAGACAGGAAGTCCAGGACCCCATTCTACGACCTGGTAGGTATAGTAAAGTCCAGGACCCCATTCTACGGCCTGGCAGGTATAGTAAAGACCAGGTGCCCAGTTTACGCCCTGGCAAATGGTAAGTACAGGTGTTATATACACGTATACATATACAGTACAGAAAGACCAGGACCCCAGTCTACGGCCTGGCACGGAACAGTTACTGGGACTATGTGGTGACAGGTTTACCTTTGATGTGAATTGTCTGTGATATGATGCATTCCATACGATCATGTTTAATGACTTGTTTGACTGTTCTACTCACTGGGCTATAGAGCTCATCCCACTCCCTTAACCCCAGTCTTGCAGGTTTAGTGTACAGTGTACAGGGGAGATCAGCAGGGGACAGAAAGAGTAAAGAGATTTGTAATAGCTTAGAGTGGACATGTAATATTACCAGATGTACTAGTTGTGTATACAGTTAAAGTTGTGCTTGACATGTAAATCTTTTGTTATGTACATGATCTGTATGTATATATGTTTTACAGAGTATGTGAAAAACCAGGCTTAACAGGTATGAGTTAACCCATCTAGAGCAAGCTCTAGTCAGGGGTACAGAGTACAGAGTACAGAGATAGTGCATGCACAGGTTAAGCCTTGGTTCAGAAAAGAGTTTTTATTTTCACAGAAAATGTATGATCATGTATGAGATTTACAGGTACACAGAGAGTATAGCAGGCTTGCTACGGGTTTTGGCGGCCTTAAGCCGACCTGAATCCTAGCGCCGGTGACGGTCCATTTTGGGGTCGTTATAGATTGGTATCAGAGCCCAAGGTTCACATGATCGGACCTAGAGAGAGAGTGTCGGGCTCATAGAGGTTAGAGGAAGTCAAGCACAATAGGGAATCATATCCACTAGGATAGGATGTTGAGTCCTGTTTATTTGATGTTATGAAATACCATGATATGCATGTGCATTAGTGAGATAGATGAGTTCAATATATGCTGATATGCTATGTTATGTGTTGTTTTTCAGCGTTAAGATGTGAGGAACTCGTCGATCAGCGCGATTGACTGGAGTCCCACCAGATAGTGAGAGAACAACTGCTCGTCCTCCTGCATTGCCAAGGGCAAGGTCTCAGAGATCTAGCAGGGAAGGTACGTCAATAGACCCTAGAAGGTCTGTAGACGAGAGCAGAAGAGGTACAGTTAGAGGAGGAAGATCAGAGGAAGTGAGGGAGGCTATGGAGCTTGACCAGTCTATAGATGAAAGCATGCGTGTAGGCAGATCTGAAGAAGGTATGGGAGAGTCACAGGGAGGCGCTCAGGCCTCAGGTTTTGACTATCCATCCTTTCCTCAGGACTCAGGGTATCCGATGGGAGGTATGTCGGAGTACTCTAGTTTTGTCCCATATCCTACTTACATGCCATATATGCCTTATCCTCATTATTATCCACCATATCCTATGTATCCATCTTCCCCTACCCATCCAAGTGCAGCACACCCAGAGTTACATGAACAAGTACCTCTACCACCACAACCAGAACCAGTAGCTCCTGTTGTCCAAAGACCTCAACCTAGCTCATCTGGAAGTAAGGTGCAAATGACAGAGTACTTGAAGTTGGATGCTCCTAAATTCAATCCAGGAGATGATCCATTTGAGTATCTGAGAACTGTGAAGATGATCACTGATGAGTTGGGAGCAGATGATAGCAGAGCTATAGAAATGGCGGGGTTTACACTTAAGTGTAAGAAGGCTCGAGAATGGTTCAAGAACTACATGGAGCCGAGGATGGACAGTATGTCATGGGGAGAGTTCGCCAATGAGTTTGCAGGGTGGGCTTTTCCTGATAGCTCCAGGGAGATGAAAGTAATAGAATTTGAGCAGTTGAGACAGACAGACGAGATGAGTGTTGATGAGTTTACAGATAAGTTCCTGGATTTGCTTCAGTATGTGGGTCAAGCCTATGATACTGATCAAAAGAAGGCAAGGAGATATACTATGACATTACATCCCAGGTATTCTTCCTTGATTCTTCCAGCAGAAAAGGAGAGTTTTCACACTATAGTGGACGCAGCTAGGAAAATGGACGCAGTGCCAATATTCAGAGACAGTCAAAGGCACAGGCTTCGGGTTCTAAGGCCCCCAATGTAGTAATGACAGGCAGCAAAAGATGGGAAAAGGAAAAAGGAACAAAGAATAAGTTATGGAGTAAAGTCAAGTCTGGTCTGGGAATAGGTAGTGGCTCAAGCTCTGGCACAAGCAGTCCAGTATGTAGGAGATGTGGGAGACCACACAAGGGAGCTTGTCAGTTGGGATCTTCAGCTTGTTATAGGTGTGGACAGGAAGGACATTTTGCTCGGGATTGTCCTCAGGTGACGTTTGCACCATCCCAGCAGATGAGTTCAGGCAGTGTAGTACAGCCAGCAGCTCCAGTCATGCCTCAGAGTAGTGGCAGAGGTAGAGGGAGAGGGGCAGCCTCTACTTCAGCAGCAGGTTCCTGAGGTGGAAATCCGGTAGCCCCAGCATAGATTTTCACTGTGACACAGGAGGAGGCTAACACGTCGAACACAGTGGTGTCAGGTAATCTCATCATTGGGTGTTCAGATGTGTATGCTTTGATGGACCCCGGTGCTTCTCATTCCTTTATTGCGTCGAGAGCCATAGAGAGATTGGGTTTGATCATTTCATGTAAATCTTTTGTTATGTACATGATCTGTATGTATATATGTTTTACAGAGTATGTGAAAAACCAGGCTTAACAGGTATGAGTTAACCCATCTAGAGTAAGCTCTAGTCAGGGGTACAGAATACAGAGTACAGAGATAGTGCATGCACAGGTTAAGCCTTGGTTCAGAAAAGAGTTTTTATTTTCACAGAAAATGTATGATCATGTATGAGATTTACAGGTACACAGAGAGTATAGCAGGCTTGCTACGGGTTCTGGCGGCCTTAAGCCGACCTGAATCCTAGCACCGGTGACGGTCCATTTTGGGGTCGTTACATACTCCGACGCTCAAGTCAGTATACTGAAGAATAGCGTGAATGTAATGAATTGTTTAGAACTTGATTAGTGTAAGAGAATAATATACTTATGCCTCTGTAATCCTTCTTTTATACTGTAAGAAGATGAAGATAAATATAACATTTCCTGATAAACCAGTAATGATGTGGCTAACTGTTTGATAAGAAATATTGCCAGCTAATAGGTTAGTGATCTCGCGATTACAGGCGTAATAGGGATATTCTGGACTGTGTCTGATAATGGTAACTTTGTATCAAGACTCAACCTATCCAGGAGATGACGATTCTTGATGTTGAATCGTGTGTTAAGATGTCCAGCTCTTCCTTTCTACAAGTGGGGCCGCATTACTCGCTTATCAAATCCTTGCCATGTGTCCCTGTCCATATAGTGACAGCTCATGACTTACTTTGGACGACTTTTGTGTAGCATCAGAAGTCCCCCTGCTGGTCTTCGATTATTCGAATTCGAAGGTGATAGCTATTCTCATGATTTGGGGCATGTGGCTGTAACGACCCGAAAATCGGACCGCTACCGGCGCTAGGATCCAGGTCGACTTAAGGCCGCCGGGACCCGTAGCAAGCCTGACATGTAACCTGTAAACCTGATTAATCCCATACATGATCAACAACATACATAAAAATTAAAACTTTTCTTTCATACATTCTATCATACACCAAACTCAACCTGTGCATGCACTGAACATAGTCATAATCATAAACTTGACCCCTCTGTGGGATCTCATCAATGCCCCCAATGGGTGGCATAACATGTGTTGAGTTGGTTTACATCTACATCATAAAACATCTAAGATCATGTAATAAAAGAGATAACAACATCCATAGGGTCAAGCACAACTTCTAATCCTCAATATCATTATACATAACATGACTATTCAAACTTTACATCATCTTACAAATTGTCATGTCCACTTTCTATCTATTACAAACACATGACTTTACTCTTCTTGACTTCTCTGTCTAGCCCGTACCTGCAATCCTGAGGGATTAGGGAAAAGGGGTGAGCTACTAGAGCCCAGTGAGCAGAATAATGAAAAATAACATTTAAAATCTCATGCCATCATGTAATGCAACACATCACAACAAATCACATCTCGGATGCTATTGTCACCAATAGTCCTCTACATTCCAAAGTGCCGGGACGTAGAATGGGTCAACCGGTCTTTCTCTTAACATAACATAACATAGCATTCCAATGTGCCAGGGACGTAGAATGGGTACAACCTGGACTTTCTCTTACATCGTGCCAGGGACGTAGAATGGGTACAACCTGGACTTCCATACCGTATCATGCCGTAACATCATCATATCATATGAGGACTAAAGGATCATCCAATAACCAATCCACATCAACATCATAAATGCAATGCAACATATTCGTGAATTCTAATGCAAACAACCTAATCCATCACATGGCATTCATGATGCATGAACATGCTCAAAACTTTATAATTTATTTACTTTCAATCGTAAAGGTTTATTCTACTCACTTCTTGGCTAGCTCCGACAAAGACTGATGCAGCTAACTCACTGCTGGGGTCCTCGGTTCCTTGGGTCCGAACCTACACAGGTGGACTCAAATTAGGGACCAAACAACTAGAACATAGCTCTAAAAACATCCCCCAAAAACCCCCTAAAACACCTCAAAACAATCATGCAAAGACATGCAAAGGAAGGCTGAACAGAGCAGGTTCGGCGGCACCTTCGGCGGCCGAAAGTCCCAGACAGAGACGAAAGTCTCTTTTCGGGGGCAGGCTTCGGTAGCCGAAAGGCTTGCCTCCCCAGCCATGTTCGGCGGCCGAAAGTCCTTCGGCTGCCGAACCTAGTTTCTGCCAAAGGGCAGAAACTTGGCTCCTCTTGCGTCCAATGCCTCCCAAACCTTATAAACATGCATAATCCTATTCTACAACACACATACTCAAGCATACAAGTTCCTAGGGGCTTCAAACCAACTAAAACCCCATCTACAACACATCAAACAACACGAATCCAACATACATTTCCCATAATCCAACAAAAACCCAAAAACTCATAAAACCCTACACATGCATTTCTTCTTCAAGAATCAACTTAAAACTTGTTAAAAACATATAGTGAGCTCAAGATCGTCCCTTACCTCTTGAAGTTCGAGAGGAAAACGACCCTAGCTCGAAGATGGGAGAGATTTGAGTTCTTGAACCTCAAAGCTCCAAAACTTGCTTTAAACTCGAAAATCTTCAAAACAAGGTGAAAACTCATAAGAAAAACATGAAAACTTGAAGGGAGAAGCTCAAAACAGAGGAGGGGCGGTGGAGATTTCACCTTGGCCGAAAACGGGAAGAAAAGCTTGCCCGTTTCGGCCATGGGGTCCTTTTATAGGGCTGTCCTTACCACCTTTCGGCGGCCTAACGTGCCCCCACAGCGCATGCAAGTTCGGCGGCCGAACCTTGGCTGATTTAAACAAGGCTTTCAGAAGCCTAAAGCGCTCCCAAAACCTCCCCATGTTCGGCGGCCGAACATGACTTTCGGCGGCCGAACCTGGCAAAGTCTCCAAGGCCCTCTCCACTCAAAACTTGGATTTATTTTCATTAAAAACCATAAAATACATCAAAACATTTTAAGAAAATATGGTTTTACCCTTCTAGAGGTCTCCGACATCCAAGATTCCACCGGACGATAGGAATTACGATACCGGAGTCTAGCCGGGTATTACATTCTCCCCCCCCCCCTTAAGAACATTCGTCCCCGAATGTTCCTCAACTAGCACATAGTATGGCATACACATATCATACATACAAAACACATAAAACTCACAAGGAACAAACCTCAGAAAAGATAAGGGTATTGCTGGAGCATGGACTCCCGTGTCTCCCAAGTGCATTCTTCCATATTGTGGTGGTTCCACAGGACTTTCACCATCGGGATTTCCTTGTTTCTCAGCTTTCTGATCTGGGTGTCTATGATCCGCACTGGCTGCTCAACATAGGTGAGATCCTCTTGGATCTCCACATTAGGCTCACTAAGAACCTTGCCCGGATCTGACACAAACTTCCTCAACATTGAAACATGGAAAACCGGATGGATTCTTTCCATTGAAGCAGGCAAATCTAGCTTGTACGACACATTCCCAATCTTCTGCAAGATTTCAAAGGGTCCGATGTATCGTGGGGCTAGTTTACCTTTCTTCCCAAAGCGAACCACTCCTTTCATAGGAGACACCTTGAGCAATACCAGATCCCCCTCCTGAAACTCTACTTGCCGTCTGCGGATGTCTGCATAACTCTTCTGTCTGCTTGCAGCAGTCTTGATCCTCTCTCTGATTACGGGTACCACCCTGCTGGTAATCTCTACTAGCTCAGGCCCTGCCAAGGCCTTTTCTCCATCTTCTTCCCAGCAAACAGGTGACCTGCACTTCCTTCCATATAAAGCTTCATATGGAGCCATCCCGATGCTAGCATGATGGCTGTTATTGTAGGCAAACTCCACCAAAGGTAGATGCTGCCTCCAAGAACCGCCAAAATCCAGCACACACATTCTAAGCATATCCTCTATCGTCTGGATGGTCCTCTCCGACTGTCTGTCCGTCTGTGGATGGAAAGCAGTGCTAAAATCCAACCTGGTACCCATGGCATTCTGCAGACTCCGCCAAAACCTGGAGGTGAACTGGGGCCCTCTATCTGACACTATTGAAACAGGAACCCCATGCAATCTGACGATCTCATCTACATACACCTGCGCCAACTTGTCCATAGAATAGCCACTCCTGACAGGGATGAAGTGAGCAGATTTGGTGAGTCTGTCCACAATCACCCATATGGAGTCCAATCTGTTGGACGTTGCCGGTAACCCCACTATGAAGTCCATAGCTATATTCTCCCATTTCCACTCTGGAATAGGTAGCGGGTTAAGCATTCCAGCCGGCTTCTAATGTTCCAGCTTCACCCTCTGACACACTTCGTGTAACGACCCGAAAATCGGACCGCTACCGGCGCTAGGATCCAGATCGGCTTAAGGCTGCCGGGACTTGTAGCAAGCCTGACATGTAACCTGTAAACCTGTTTAATCCCATACATGATCAACAACATACATAAAAATTAAAACTTTTCTTTCATACATTCTATCATACGCCAAACTCAACCTGTGCATGCACTGAACATAATCATCATCATAAACTTGACCCCTCTATGGGATCTCATCAATGCCCCCAATGGGTGGCATAACATGTGTTGAGTTGGCTAACATAGTCATCAATAAACATTAAGATCATGTAACAAAAAGGGATTACAACATCTATAGGGTCAAGCACAACTTCTAATCCTCAATATCATTATACATAACATAACTATTCAGTTATACATCATCTTACAATTTATCATGTCCACTTTCTAACTATTACAATTACAAGACTTTACTCTTCTTGACTTCTCTGTCTAGCCCATACCTGCAATCCTGGGGGATTAGGGAAAAGGGGTGAGCTACTAGAGCCCAGTGAGCAGAATAATAGAAAACACCATTTAAATCTCATGCTGTAACGACCCGAAAATCCGGACCACTACCGGCGCTAGGATCCAGATCGGCATAAGGCTGCCGGGACCCGTAGCAAGCCTACTATGCATCCTGTACAGCTGGTATAATCCCAAACATGATCAAACATATCCATAAAACATTTAAAACTTTACCTTTAACCAGTTTGACCTGTGTATGCACTATGACTGAACTCATAGAACCCCTAGGGTCAGCATACCCTATGTCAAACTCGGTCCATCACATGTAACAACATAAAATAAAACTCATGTACAAAGGGATTATCCAACTCGGGCCAAGCACAATACTATAACTCTGAACATATAACATAATATCATTATGCAATACAACTCTTTTTACAACAATACATAACCTTACATTACATCATGTCCACTACTATTCTATTACATAAACATGACCATGGACGTAACCTGCTGATCTCCTGACTATCTCTGACCCTGCAAACCTGGGGTTAGGGGAGAGGGGTGAGCTAAAAAGCCCAGTGAGCAGAAACCATAGAAGAAAACAGTTCATTTTAACGTATGCTATCATGGAATGCGTCACATCACAAATATATCACTTCAAGGATGAATCTGTCACCAATAGCCCTCTACATATCAATCTCGTACCATAACAAGTCAACAATACTCTATGCCAGGGGCGATACGGCTACGCCTGGACTTCATATGCTCTATGCCAGGGGCGATACGGCCACACCTGGACTTCTCATGCTCTATGCCAGGGGCGATACGGCCACACCTGGACTTCTCATCTCATATCATATCGTACATGCCATATCATATCATTCCATATCATGTCATAACATACTGAGGGCTAGAGGATCATCCAGTATCCATCCACATCATTGTCATCGTATTATGCAATGCATCATATTCGTGAATTCTAATGCAAACAACCTATTGCATAACATGGTATTCATGATGCATGAACATGCTTGAACATGCTGAAAACATTTGATTTAAAACATAATTATTAGTTCCACTCACCTCTGGCTAGCTCTGGACTAACTCTGAAGCAGCTAACACTGCTAAACACCTCGGTTCCTCGGGTCCGATCCTACACAGGTGGACTCCAGTGAGGTGCCAAACATACTCTAAACAACTCATAAACAACTACCCAAAAACCCTCTAAAGCATCACTTAAACATGCATAGAAAACACTCAAGGAAAGGCTGGACAGGGCACTTTCGGCGGCACCTTCGGCGGCCGAAAGTCCTATACAGAGACGAAAGTCAGGCAGGTTCGACGGCACCTTCGGCGGCCAAACCCTCTCTCCAGAGACGAAAGTCAGGCACTTTCGGCGGCCGAACATTATCTTCGGCGGCCGAAAGTCTGCTTTCAAGCCAAAACTCAACTTTCGGGGGCAAGGTTAGGCGGCCAATCCCTGCATCCTGAGGCAGGTTCGGCGGCCGAAACCACCTTTGGCGGCCGAACCTGAGTTCATCCAGAACTCAGCCTTTGTGCATTTCAAGCCTCCCAAACCTTCCATACACCCCAAAACAAGCACCCAACTTCTCAAACACATGCATACATCCTTAACCATGCACAAAGGAGCTCAAACAAGCTTAAACTCCCAAAAACAACATCTAAAGCATACATAGATAGTTTATGACCCACATAGGCCAAAACCATCAAAACAAACCAAACCTCACATACTCTTTCCCAATCATGCATACTCTCTCCCATAAGCTCAAGGGGCTTGAACCTAACTTAAACCCCAACACCAACATCACAAGAACATACATTATCATACATTGGGCATAAAACCCACATAAACCCTAACATGCATATCTACCCATACTCAACCATCAAAACCTCTTAAAACTCACTTAAAACTTCATGAAACATAAAAGAAAGCATAGATCCACACTTACCTCTTGAAGATCGAGGGTTTGTGCGAGCTCTAACTTGGAGATGGGAGGAAACTACTCCTTGGGTCTCCAAGCTCCCAAAACTTTGATCTAAGCTTGAAAACTCTTCAAAACAACCATGGAACTCATAAAAATACGAAGGAGATGAAGAGAAAACATGAAAATGACCAAAGGAGGACATGAACACACCTGAGTTCGAGAATGGGGAGAAATCTCGCCCATTTTCGGTCTGAGGGGCTTTTATAGGTGGCCAGCCAAACCTCATTCGGCGGCCTAACGTGCATGCAAAACACCCCCATGTTCGGCGGTCGAACCTGGTTTGTTCAAACAAGGCTTTCGGAGGCCAAAAGCACTCCCGAAACCTTCCCATGTTCGGCGGCCGAACTTCACTTTCGGCGGCCGAACCTGGCAAAAACCTCCTTGGTCTTTTCTTTTCAAAACTCACTTCTTTTTCATTTAAAACCATGAAATCAGTAAAAATAATTTTAGAAATCACATTTTACCCCTCTAGAAGACTCTGGCATCATCAAGATTCCATATTCCAACGGAGATTCCGCCAGAAGGTAGGGATTCCGATGCCGGAATCTAGCCGGGTATTACACATGCCATCATGTAATGCAACACATCACAACAAATCACATCTCAGATGGTATTGTCACCAATAGTCCTCTACATTCCAAAGTGCCGGGACGTAGAATGGGTACAACCGGTCTTTCTCTTAACATAACATATCATACATACCAATGTGCCAGGGACATAGAATGGGTACAACCTGGACTTTCTCTTATATAGTGCCAGGGACGTAGAATGGGTACAACCTGGACTTCCATACCGTATCATGCCATAACAACATCATATCATATGAGGACTAAAGGGTCATCCAATAACCAATCCACATTAACATCATAAATGCAATGCAACATATTCATGAGTTCTAATGCAAACAACCTAATTCATCACATGGCATTCATGATGCATGAACATGCTCGACTGTACAATTCATTTGCTTTAAAACATAAAGGTTTATTCTACTCACCTCTGGCGAAGCTCTACTGACTCAGAAGCAGCTGAACTCACTGCTGGGGTCCTCGGTTCCTCGGGTCCGAACCTACACAGGTGGACTCAAATGAGGGACCAAACAACTAGAACATAACTCTAAAAACATCCCCCAAAAACCCCCTAAAACACCTCAAAATAATCATGCAAAAACATGCAAAGAAAGGCTGGACAGGGCACTTTCGGCGGCAGGTTCGGCGGCCGAAAGTCCCTCCAGAGCCGAAAGTCAGGCAAGTTCGGCGGCACCTTCGGCGGCCGAAACTCCCAGACAGAGGCGAAACTCATGCATGTTCGGCGGCACTTTCGGCGGCCGAAACTCCCGGACAGAGGCGAAAGTCCTCTTTCGGGGGCAAGCTTCGGCAGCCGAATGCTGCCTCCACAAGAGGGTTCGGCGGCCGAAAGTTCCTTCGGCTGCCGAACCTGGTTTCTCCCAGAATGGCAGAAACTCAGTTCTTCTATGCATATTTGCCTCCAAAACTTCCAACATGCATATAACTCATTCAAATCATGCGAATATATATACATTGGCTCCTAGGGGCTTCAAACTAACTTAAACCCCAACTACAACACACAACAACAACACATTGCTCAAAAACACAACATAAACTCAAAAACCTAACTATGAGCTAAACATGCATTCTACCCCATAGATCTTGCATAAAATTTACTTTAAACATGAAATGAGCTTAAGATCGGCTCTTACCTCTTGAAGATCGAGAGAGAGACGTCCTAAACTTGGAGGTGGGAGATTTTTGAGTTCTTGAACCTCAAAGCTCCAAAACTTACTTTAAACTCGAAAATCTTCAAAACAAAGCAAAAACTTGTGAAAATCTTGAAAGATTTGAAGGAAAAACTCAAGGATTGGTGAGGAACGGCGGAGAGCTCACCTTGGCCGATAATGGGGAGAAAAACTCGCCCGTTTTCGGCTAAGGGACCCTTTTATAGTGGCTGGCCAGGCCACGTTCGGGGGCCGAACGTGCCTCCGCATGCATGCCATGTTTGGCGGCTGAACTTAAGGTTCGGCGGCCGAACCTGGACTTTCCTCAACCTATGCCTTCGGGGGCCTATGGCACACCCGAAATGCCTGCACGTTCGGCGGCCGAACTTGAGTTTCGGCGGCCGAACCTGAGTTTTCCTCCAAGGGTGTTTTTATTCAAAAACTCATTTCCTCTTTACTTAATATCATCAAAAACATTAAAACATTTTAAGAAAGCATGGTTTTACCCCTTCTAGAGGTCTCCGACATCCGAGATTCCACCGGACGGTAGGAATTCCGATACCGAAGTCTAGCCGAGTATTACATTCTCCCCCCCTTAAGAACATTTGTCCCCGAATGTTCCTCAACTAGCAGATAGCATGGCATACACATATCAAACATACAAAGCACATAAAACTCACAAGGAACAAACCTCAGAAAAGATAAGGATATTGCTGGAGCATGGACTCCTGTGTCTCCCAAGTGCATTCTTCCATATTGTGGTGGTTCCACAGGACTTTCACCATCGGGATTTCCTTGTTTCTCAGCTTCCTGATCTGGGTGTCTAGGATCCGTATTGGCTGCTCAACATAGGTGAGATCTTCTTGGATCTCCACATCAGGCTCACTAAGAACCTTGCCCGGATCTGACACGAACTTTCTCAACATGGAAACATGAAAAACCGGATGGATTCTTTCCATTGAAGCAGGTAAATCTAGCTTGTATGACACATTCCCAATCTTTTGCAAGACTTCAAAGGGTCTGATGTATCGTGGAGCCAATTTACCTTTCCTTCCGAACCGAACCACTCCTTTCATTGGAGACACCTTGAGCAATACCAGATCCCCCTCCTGAAACTCTACCTGCCGTCTGCGGATGTCTGCATAACTCTTCTGTCTGCTTGCAGCAGTCTTGATTCTTTCTCTGATTATGGGTACCAGCCTGCTGGTAATCTCTATTAGCTCAGGCCCTGCCAAGGCCTTTTCTCCAACTTCTTCCCAGCAAACAGGTGACCTGCACTTCCTTCCATATAAAGCTTCATATGGAGCCATCCCGATGCTAGCATGATGGCTGTTATTGTAGGCAAACTCCACCAAAGGTAGATGTTGCCTTCAAGAACCGCCAAAGTCTAGCACACACATTCTAAGCATATCCTTGATAGTCTGGATGGTCCTTTCGGACTGTCCGTCCGTTTGGGGGTGGAAGGCAGTACTGAAATCCAACCTAGTACCCATGGCATTCTGCAGACTCCGCCAAAATCTGGAGGTGAACTGGGGCCCTCTATCAGACACTATTGAAACAGGAACCCCATGCAGCCTGACGATCTCATCAATATACACCTGCGCCAACTTGTCCACAGAGTAGCCACTCCTGACAGGGATGAAGTGAGCAGATTTGGTGAGTCTGTCCACAATCACCCATATGGAGTCCAATCTGTTGGACGTCGCCGGTAACCCCACTACGAAGTCCATAGCTATATTCTCCCATTTCCACTATGGAATAGGTAGTGGGTTAAGCATTCCAGCCGGCTTCTGATGTTCCAGCTTCACCCTCTGACACACTTCGCAGGCTGACACAAACTGTGCCACTTCTTTCTTCATCGCTCGCCACCAATAAACTTTCTTCAAATCTTGATACATCTTGGTGGCTCCGGGGTGAACGCTGTATCTTGCATTATGAGCCTCTCTCATAATGTCTCCTTTTAGACCTATGTCATCTGGTACACATAGTCGACTCCCATAGCGGAGGATCCCCTTGTTGTCAAATCTGAACTCACTATCTTTGCCTGACTGAACAGTCCTGGCAATTTTCACTAACTCTGGGTCCTCATGCTGTTTCTGAGCCACTTGCTCCAGAAACACAGGTGTCACTCTAATTTGGGCCACTAAAGCACCTGTACCAGACAACTCCAACTGTAGACCTTCATCAATGAGCTTGTAAAACTCCTTCACCACTGGTCTCCTCTCTGCCGTGATGTGGGATAGACTGCCTAGTGACTTCCGGCTTAGGGCGTCTGCCACGACATTCGCCTTACCCGGATGATACTGAATCTTGCAATCATAGTCACTCAACAGCTCTACCCATCTCCTCTGTCTCAAATTCAAATCTCTTTGACTCAGGATGTACTGCAGGCTCTTATGATCTGTAAAGATCTCACATTTTACCCCATAGATGTAGTGCCTCCACATCTTGAGTGTAAAGATTACTGCTGCCATCTCTAGGTCATGCGTGGGGTAATTCAACTCGTGCTTCTTCAGTTGTCTAGAAGCATAAGCAATCACCCTCTCATTCTGCATTAGTACACAACCCAGTCCCACACGGGACGCATCACAGAAGACTGTAAAGTCCTCATCACTAGATGGCAGAGCTAACACTGGTGCTGAAGTCAACCTCTTCTTAAGCTCTTCAAAACTCTCTTCGCACTGGTCGGTCCACACAAACTTTTGATTCTTCCTGGTTAATCTGGTCAGAGAAGCTGCTATTTTCGAGAAGTCCTGAACGAACCTCCTGTAGTAACCTGCCAAACCCAAGAAACTCCTGATCTTCGTCACTGAAGTGGGTCTAGGCCAGTTAGCCACAGCTTCTACCTTCTTGGGGTCCACCTCTATCCCATTCTCTGACACTACATGCCCCAAGAACGAAATGCTCCTCAGCCAGAACTCACACTTGGAGAACTTGGCATACAAGCCATGCTCCTTCAAGGTCTGCAAAACCAACCGCAGATGATGGGCATGCTCCTCTGCATTCCTGGAATACACCAAGATATCATCTATGAAGACAATAACAAAGTGATCCAGGTATTGACTAAACACTCTGTTCATGAGATCCATGAATGCTGCAGGGGCGTTGGTTAACCCGAACGGCATTACAAGGAACTCAAAATGCCCATATCTGGTCCTGAAAGCTGTCTTCGGCACATCCTCCTCCCTTATCCTTAGCTGATGGTACCCCGATCTCAGATCTATTTTGGAGAAACAACCTGCTCCGGCTAGCTGGTCAAATAGATCGTCGATCCTAGGCAACGGGTACTTATTCTTGGTAGTGACTTTGTTCAACTGCCTGTAGTCGATACAAAGCCTAAGGGATCCATCCTTCTTTCTCACAAACAAAACTGGTGCACCCCAAGGTGAGGTGCTCGGTCGGATGAAGCCCTTTTCTACCAGCTCTTGCAACTGTTCCTTCAATTCTTTCAACTCGGCTGGAGCCATCCTGTAGGGAGGGATAGAGATCGGTCGGGTTCCAGGCATCAATTCTATCTCGAACTCTATCTCCCTAGCAGGTGGTAAACCTGGCAGCTCATCTGGGAAGACGTCTAGAAACTCTCTAACCACTGGCACCGAGGCGGGCTCTCTAACCTGACTGCTAAGCTCTCTCACATGAGCCAAATACCCCTGACATCCCTTCCTAAGCAACCTACGAGCCTGAAGAGCTGATATCAGACCTCTAGGTGTACCCCTCCTGTCTCCCCTGAAGACAACCTCTGACCCATCCTGACCTCTGAACTTGACTACCTTGTCCCTGCAGTCCAAGGTAGCACCATGGGTAGATAACCAGTCAATCCCTAGAATGACGTGGCACTGGCCTCCATTTTCCAAGCCATATCCACTATGGCATGGAAGCTCTCCCTATCTGCTGACTGGATCAAGGAGGAATATCTGGAGTGGAGTTTCATGATATACCTCCTTGACCTTTTCTGGTCCGAGTCAAGATTTTGCCCTGCGAATGGCAATAGCTCCAATAATCTGTCTGTGAACTCCTCTACACCCATCTCATCAGTCTGCCTCAACTGCTCAAACTCTATCATCTTCAGCTCCCTTGAACTATCTGGGAAAGCCCATCTTGCAAAATCGTTTGCAAACTCCTCCCAAGACATGCTGTCTACTCTCGGGTTCACATAATTCTTGAACCACTCTCGTGCCTTCTTGCACTTAAGCGTGAACCCAGCCATCTGAATGGCTCTACTGTCATCAGCCCCAATCTCATCTGTGATCACCTTAACCCTTTCAAGATACACAAATGGGTCATCCCCTTTTTCATACTGAGGAGCACCCAGTTTCATGTAGTCGGTCATGTTGACCTTGCTCCCACTGGCTGAGCTAGGTCTAGAAGGTTGAGTAACTGGGGCTGCTGGTTCTGTAGGTGGTGGAGGTGGGGGTGCAGCATTCCCCGAGGTGGGGTTTGCCGGGTGAGGATAAAAGGGTGAGGGTGGATAAGCTGGGTACTGGGGGTGAGGTGGATAGAAAGGTGGATAAGGCATGTAGGTAGGGTAGGGGCTAAAGCTGGAGTAATCCGATGTGCCTCCCATCGGATACCCTGAACCCTGTGGGAAGGGTGGATAATGGGGTGGAAAACCATACCCCGAGGCCTGAGCGCCTCCCTGAGACTCCCCTGTCCCTTCTTCCGACATGCTGACATCCAGATTCCCATCCCTCCTCTGATCCTCTTCCATAACCTCCCTCACATCTGAAGAACTTCCTCCTCTATCTGTCCCCCTTCTGCTAGCATCAAAAGACCTTCTAGGGTCCCTTGACACTCTTTCTCTGCTTGATCTACATGACATTGCCCTAGGCAATGCAGGAGGACGGGCGCTCGTGCCCTCATCCTCAGGTGGTACTCCAGTCAATCTTGCTAATCGACGAGTTCCCCTCATCCTGTTTTCTGAAAGGCAGCACATAACAAGCAAACATTAGCATCATATGGTTCATGTGGGCACACATGAACCCTCATCACATACATCGCATATCATTAATGCACATGCATATAATCATGGCATTTCACATCATCATTCAAGACAGGACTCCACATCCTATCCTAGTGGACATGATTTTCCTATTGTGCTTGACCTTCTATAACATCTATGAGCCCGACACTCTAGGTCCGACCATATGAACCTAGGGCTCTGATACCATTCTGTAACGACCCGAAAATCGGACCGCTACCGGCGCTAGGATCCAGGTCGACTTAAGGCCGCCGGGACCCGTAGCAAGCCTGACATGTAACCTGTAAACCTGATTAATCCCATACATGATCAACAACATACATAAAAATTAAAACTTTTCTTTCATACATTCTATCATACACCAAACTCAACCTGTGCATGCACTGAACATAGTCATAATCATAAACTTGACCCCTCTGTGGGATCTCATCAATGCCCCCAATGGGTGGCATAACATGTGTTGAGTTGGTTTACATCTACATCATAAAACATCTAAGATCATGTAATAAAAGGGATAACAACATCCATAGGGTCAAGCACAACTTCTAATCCTCAATATCATTATACATAACATGACTATTCAAACTTTACATCATCTTACAAATTGTCATGTCCACTTTCTATCTATTACAAACACATGACTTTACTCTTCTTGACTTCTCTGTCTAGCCCGTACCTGCAATCCTGGGTGATTAGGGAAAAGGGGTGAGCTACTAGAGCCCAGTGAGCAGAATAATGAAAAATAACATTTAAAATCTCATGCCATCATGTAATGCAACACATCACAACAAATCACATCTCGGATGGTATTGTCACCAATAGTCCTCTACATTCCAAAGTGCCGGGACGTAGAATGGGTACAACCGGTCTTTCTCTTAACATAACATAACATAGCATTCCAATGTGCCAGGGACGTAGAATGGGTACAACCTGGACTTTCTCTTACATCGTGCCAGGGACGTAGAATGGGTACAACCTGGACTTCCATACCGTATCATGCTGTAACATCATCATATCATATGAGGACTAAAGGATCATCCAATAACCAATCCACATCAACATCATAAATGCAATGCAACATATTCGTGAATTCTAATGCAAACAACCTAATCCATCACATGGCATTCATGATGCATAAACATGCTCAAAACTTTATAATTTATTTACTTTCAATCGTAAAGGTTTATTCTACTCACTTCTTGGCTAGCTCCGACAAAGACTGATGCAGCTAACTCACTGCTGGGGTCCTCGGTTCCTCGGGTCTGAACCTACACAGGTGGACTCAAATGAGGGACCAAACAACTAGAACATAGCTCTAAAAACATCCCCCAAAAACCCCCCCTAAAACACCTCAAAACAATCATGCAAAGACATGCAAAGGAAGGCTGAACAGAGCAGGTTCGGCGGCACCTTCGGCGGCCGAAAGTCCCAGACAGAGACGAAAGTCTCTTTTCGGGGGCAGGCTTCGGCAGCCGAAAGGCTTGCCTCCCCAGCCATGTTCGGCGACCGAAAGTCCTTCGGCTGCCGAACCTGGTTTCTGCCAAAGGGCAGAAACTTGGCTCCTCTTGCCTCCAATGCCTCCCAAACCTTATAAACATGCATAATCCTATTCTACAACACACATACTCAAGCATACAAGTTCCTAGGGGCTTAAAACCAACTAAAACCCCATCTACAACACATCAAACAACACGAATCCAACATACATTTCCCATAATCCAACAAAAACTCAAAAACTCATAAAACCCTACACATGCATTTCTACTTCAAGAATCAACTTAAAACTTGTTAAAAACATATAGTGAGCTCAAGGTCGGCCCTTACCTCTTGAAGATCGAGAGGAAAACGACCCTAGCTCGAAGATGGGAGAGATTTGAGTTCTTGAACCTCAAAGCTCCAAAACTTGCTTTAAACTCGAAAATCTTCAAAACAAGGTGAAAACTCATAAGAAAAACATGAAAATTCGAAGGGAGAAGCTCAAAACAGAGGAGGGGCGGTGGAGAACTCACCTTGGCCGAAAACGGGAAGAAAAGCTTGCCCGTTTCGGCCATGGGGTCCTTTTATAGGGCTGTCCTTACCACCTTTCGGCGGCCTAACGTGCCCCCACAGCGCATGCAAGTTCGGCGGCCGAACCTTGGCTGATTTAAACAAGGCTTTCGGAAGCCTAAAGCGCTCACAAAACCTCCCCACGTTCGGCGGCCGAACATGACTTTCGGCGGCCGAACCTGGCAAAGTCTCCAAGGCCCTCTCCACTCAAAACTTGGATTTATTTTCATTAAAAACCATAAAATACATCAAAACATTTTAAGAAAACATGGTTTTACCCTTCTAGAGGTCTCCGACATCCAAGATTCCACCGGACGGTAGGAATTCTGATACCTGAGTCTAGCCGGGTATTACAGTGGCCCACCGAGATTGGTTCCTTCCTGCTCATGCTGTTTTGCCTACCTAGCTCTTCAATGATGGTTGCGCCATTTCTCAAGCCGCATTTAAAGCCTATCATCGAAACTGTCTTATAAGAACCTTTCTTCTTTCCCAAATATCACTTTTTCTCTCAAGTATAATTGTAACGACCCGAAAACCGGACCGCTACCGGCGCTAGGATTCAGATCGACTTAAGGTCGCCGAGACCCGTAGCAAGCCTAATGTACATCCTGCATACCTGTTAAATCCCATACATGATCATACATATACATAAAAATTTTAAACTTTTTCTTTCACCAAGCTTAACCTATGCATGCACATACTCATAAACATAACACCCCAGCACTAGAGCCCTCATCAAATGCTCTAGTGGGGCAACATATCATACATTAAGCTTGGTCTACATAAAACATCATAAAGACATACATAAGGATCATGTACAAAAGGGATTAACTATAAACTCTAGGGTCAAGCACAAAACTATCCTCAATACAAAACTGTACAATATCTTACATTACATTACATCAACATTCATTACATTATCTTTCATGTAATACCCGGCTAGACTCCGGTATCGGAATTCCTATCGTCCGGTGGAATCTCGGATGTCGGAAACCTCTAGAAGGGTAAAACCATATTTTCATAAGATGTTTTAATGTATTTTATGGTTTTAAGCAAGAAAGGAAATGAGTTTTTGTATGAAAATAACCTTGGAGGAAGATTCAGGTTCGGCCGCCGAACCTCAAGTTCGACTGCCGAACATGCATGCATTTCGGGAGTGCTTTAGGCCCCCGAAGGCATGAGTGAGGGAAGTCCAGGTTCGGCCGCCGAACCTTATGTTCGGCCGCCGAACATGGCATGCATGCGGAGGCACGTTAGGCCTCCGAAAGTGGCCTGGCCAGCCACCTATAAAGGGGTCCCCATGTTCGAACGAGTGAGCTTTTCTCCCTATTTTTGGCCAAGGTGAGTTCTCCGCCGTCCCTCATCGATTTTGAGCTTCTTCCTTCGAATCTTCATGATTTTCTTATGAGTTTTTACTTGGTTTGAAGATATTTGAGCAAAAGAGCAAGTTTTGGAAGCTTGGAGACCAAAGAGTTGATTTCTCCTCATCTCCAAGCTAGGATCGTCTTTCCTCTCGATCTTCAAGAGATAAGCTTAGATCCAACCTTCCTTGTATGTTTTAAACAAGTTTTATGAAGATCTATGGGGTAGAAATGCATGCTTAGGTTATTGTTGAGTTTATGGGTTTATGTTATGTTTATGAACAATGTGGGTTGTTTGATGTGTTTTCGTTGGGGTTTAAGTTAGTTTGAGACCCCTATGTGCTTGTTGGCTTGAGTTTGCATGTTGTAGACTAGGTAAATGCATGATTGAATGAGTTGGGAGGCGTTTGTGCATGTTGAGGCTAAGTTTCTGCCCTTTGGGAGAACTCAGGTTCGGCAGCCGAAGGGACTTTCGGCCGCCGAACCTGCCTGTGGAGGCCAACTTTTGGCTGCCGAACCCTGCCCCCGAAAGTGGACTTTCGGCTCTGGAAGGGAGTTTCGGCCGCCGAAGGTGCCGCCGAACATGCATGAGTTTCGTCTCTGGAGGGAACTTTCGGCCGCTGAAAGTGCCGCCGAAGGTGCATGACTTTCGGCTCTGGAGGGCCTTTCGGTCGCCGAACCTGCCGCCGAAAGTGCCCTGTTCAGCCTTCCTTTGCATGATTTATGTGATTGTTTTACGGTATTTTAGGGGGTTTTCGGGGAGTATTTTAGAGTCATGTTCATGGATGTTTGGTCCCTCATTTGAGTCCACCTGTGTAGGTTCGGAGCCGAGGAACCGAGGACCTCAGCAGTGAGATAGCTGCTTCAGAGTCATTAGAGCTTCAGCCAGAGGTGAGTGGAATACCTTATTACGTTTCAAAGCAAAGAAATAAATTTTGAGCATGATACATGCATCACGTATGCCATGAGATATACTAGGTTGTTTGCATTAGAATTCACGAATATGTTGCATTGCATAACTTGATGATGATGTGGATGGATGTTGAATGATCCTTTAGTCCTCGTATGTTATGATATGATGATGATACGGTACAGAAAGACCAGTGAGGCCCATTCTATGCCCCTGGCACAGTTGGACTATGTAGAGGACTATTGATGACAAGTCCATCCTTGATGTGATTTGTTTGTGATGTGTTGCATTTCATGAAAGCATGAAAATTAAATTGAATGTTTTATTATTCTGCTCACTGGGCTTTATAGCTCACCCCTCTCCCTTAACCCCCAGGTTTGCAGGTACAGGGTAGACCAGGAGGTCAGCAAGAGTAGAGTCATGTTTTATGTAATAGCTAGATGTGGACATGATTATGATGAAATGTAAAAGTATAGTATAGAAATGTAATGTAATGATGCTTATGGGAGTTTAGAGTTGTGCTTGACCATGGTATGATGTTAATCCCTTTTTAGTACATGATCTTAAATGTTTAATGATGATTATGTAAACTAAGCTTAACGTATGTTATGATACCCCATTGGAGTATTTGATGAGGACTTCAGTGAGAGGCTTTATGTTATGATTTGTACATGCACAGGTTAAGCTTGGTGAATGAATGAATGAATGAATGAACGAACGAATGAATAAATGAGAAAGTTTTAAATTTTTATGTAATTGTTGATCATGTATGGGATTAAACAGGTATTCAGGATGTATGTTTGGCTTGCTACGGGTCCCGACGGCCTTAAGCCGATCTGGATCCTAGCGCCTGTAGCGGTTCGATTTCCGGGTCGTTACAGATTGGTATCAGAGCCCTAGGTTCATATGGTCGGACCTAAAGTGTCGGGCTCATAGAGGTTATAGAAGGTCAGGCGCAACAGGAAGATCATGTGCACTAGGATAGGATGTAGAGTCCTGTCTTGATTGATGATGTGAAATGCCATGATTTTATGCATGTGCATTAATGATATGTTATGTATGCGATGCATGTGATGCGGGTTCATGTGTTTGCACATGAACCATTTGATGCTAATGTTTATGTGATGTGTGCTGTTTTTCAGTAAACAAGATGAGAGGAACTCGTCGATCTGCACGATTGACTGGACTACCACCGGAGGATGAGGGCATGAGTGCCCGTCCCCCTGCATTGCCAAGGGCAATGTCTAGCAGGTCTAGCAGGGAAAGAGCAGTGAGAGACCCTAGAAGGTCTTTGGATATGAACAGAAGCAGATCAGTAAGGGGAACAATTCAAGGAGGAATGTCAGAAGATGTGGGGGATGATATGGATGTGGATCAGAGGAGGGATGGCAGTCTTGGAGTGAGTATGTCGGAGGAGGGTATGGGAGAGTCCCAATGAGGCACTCAGGCCTCGGGATTTGTTCAGCCACCCCAGTACCCACCTTTTTCTCAGAATCCCGGGTATTCGATGGGAGGTACATCGGATTACCCCAGCTTTAGCCCTTACCACTCACACATGCCATACCCACCTTTTTACCCACCATACCCACAGTACCCTATGTATCCACCCCCATCTTTCTACCCAGGTACAACAAACCCTACCCCAGGGGATGCTGCACCTCCTCCACCATCAGCAGCACGTACTGTTCCAGAAATCCAAATGCCTAAACCTAGCTCATCTGGAGGGAGCAAGGTAAAGATGACCGACTACATGAAGCTGGGTGCTCCCCAGTATGAAACCGGTGATGACCCGTTTGTGTATCTTGAGAGGGTCAGAACGATTACAGATGAGATAGGAGTTGATGACAGTAGAGCCATTCAGATGGCTGGGTTCACACTAAAATGCAAGAAGGCCCGAGAGTGGTTTAAAAACTATGTGAACCCGAGGTTGGACAGCCTATCATGGGAGGAGTTTGCAAATGAGTTTGCAGGATGGGCTTTCCCTGACAGTTCAAGGGAGTTGAAGATGATTGAATTTGAGTAGTTGAGGCAGTCAGATGAGATGAGTGTGGATGAGTATACAGACAGATTCTTGGAGCTGTTGTCGTTTGCTGGGCAGAATCTAGACACAAGTCAGAAGAAGTCAAGGATGTATATCATGAGGCTCCATTCCAGGTATTCCTCCTTGATTCAGTCAGCAGAGAGGGAGAATTTCCATGCCATAGTGGATATGGCTCGGAGGATGGAGGCTAGTGCAATCATCAAAAGGAAAGTTAAGCAGTCAGTGGCACAGCCTTCTAGTTCCAAGACCCCAGGTGGGGGGAGGTTAGACCCTTCTTCTCTGAGTTCAGGTAGTAAGAGGTGGAGCAGCACCACCAAGAAGCCAAAGAAGAACAAGTTAGTGAACAAGATCAAGTCAAGTCTGGGATTAGGAAGTGGCTCGAGCTCAGGTGCAGATAATGCAGCATGTAGGAAGTGTGGGAGGCCGCACAAGGGTGTATGTCTGGTTGGGACGACAACCTGCTTCAGATGTGGGCAGGAGGGACACATGGCTTGGGAGTGTCCTAGAACAGCTTTTGGGGCACAGTCTCAGCAGACAGCTTCTGGTAGTGTGGCTCAGCCAGTAGCTCTAGCCGTGACTCAGGCTAGTGGCAGAGGTAGAGGGAGAGGGGCAGCCTCTTCGTCAGCGGGTTTCAGGGGTGAAGGTCCATCAGCCCCAGCACGGATCTTCACCATGACACAGCAGGAGGCAAATGCATCGAACACCGTAGTGGCAGGTAATCTCATCATTGGTTGCTCGGATGTTTATGCCTTAATGGACCCCGGTGTATCTCATTCTTTCATTGCTCCGAGGGCCGTCGAGAGGTTGGGATTGATGGTCTCTGGGTTAGAGTGTCCCCTATAGGTCAGTGGACCTAAGTGCGACCCATCAGTGGCAGAGTCAGTCTGCCAGTATAGTCCAGTTTTTGTAGAGGGAAGATGCCTTTCAGCTGACCTTGTGGTTCTAGATTTGACAGATTTTGACGTCATTCTAGGGATGGATTGGCTATCTACCCATGGTGCTATCTTGGATTGCAGAGACAAGGTAGTCAGGTTCAGATGTCAGGATGGGTCAGAGGTTGTCTTCAGTGGAGACAGGGGGAGTGCACCTAGAGGTTTGATATCAGCCCTACAGGCTCGTAGGCTACTCAGGAGGGGTTGTCAGGGTTTTCTAGCTCATGTCAGAGAGCTGGGTAGTCATGTCAGAGAACCCGCCTCAGTGCCCGTGGTCAGTGAGTTCTTAGATGTTTTTCGAGACGAGCTGCCAGGTTTACCGCCTGCTAGGGAGATAGAGTTCGAAATTGAGTTGATGTGCTGAAGACAGGATTCAGGACCAGATATGGGCACTATGAGTTCCTTGTGATGCCGTTCGGGTTAACCAATGCCCCTGCAGCATTCATGGATCTCATGAACAGAGTATTTAGCCAGTACCTAGATCACTTTGTTATTGTCTTCATAGATGATATCTTAGTGTATTCCAGGAATAAAGAGGAGCATGCCCATCATCTGAGGTTAGTTCTACAAACCTTGAGGGAACACGGCTTGTATGCCAAGTTCTCCAAGTGTGAGTTCTGGTTGAGGAGCATTTCATTCTTGGGGCACGTTGTGTCAGAAAATGGAATCGAGGTAGACCCCAAGAAAGTGGAAGCTGTAGCTAACTGGCCTAGACCCACTACGGTGACCGAGATCAAAAGCTTCTTGGGTTTGGCAGGTTACTACAGGAGGTTCGTTCAGGATTTCTCTAAGATTGCAGCTCCTATGACCAGACTGACTAAAAAGAACCAGAGGTTTGTGTGGACCGACCAGTGTGAAGAAAGCTTTGAGGAGCTCAAGAAGAGGTTGACTTCAACACCAGTGTTAGCTCTGCCAATAAGTAATGAAGACTTCACGATTTTCTGTGATGCATCCCGTGTGGGACTGGGTTGTGTGCTAATGCAGAATGAAAGGGTAATTGCTTATGCTTCTAGGCAGCTGAAGAAGCACGAGTTGAATTACCCTACACATGATCTAGAGATGGTAGCTGTAATCTTTGCACTCAAGATGTGGAGGCATTACCTTTATGGGGTAAAGTGTGAGATCTTCACAGATCATAAAAGCCTGCAGTACATCTTGAGTCAGAGAGAGCTGAATGTGAGGCAGAGAAGATGGGTAGAACTGCTCAGTGACTATGATTGCAAGATTCAGTACCATCCGAGTAAGGCGAATGTTGTGGCAGACGCCTTAAGCCGGAAATCACTTGGCAGTTTGTCCCATGTTTCAGCAGAGAGGAGGCCAGTAGTAAGGGAGTTCTTCCAGCTCATTAACGAAGGTTTGCAGTTGGAGTTGTCTGGTACAGGTGCTTTGATAGCCCAGATGAGAGTGGTACCCGTGTTTCTGGAGCAGGTGGCTCAGAAACAGCACGAGGACCCAGAGTTAGTGAAGATTGCCAGGACTGTTCAGTCAGGCAAGAATGAAGAGTTCGGGTTTGACAGCAAGGGGATCCTCCGCTATGGGAATAGATTGTGTGTACCAGATGACGTGGGTTTGAAGGGAGACATTATGAGGGAAGCTCATAATGCCAGGTACAGTGTTCACCCTGGAGCCACCAAAATGTACCAGGATCTGAAAAGAGTCTATTGGTGGCCAGCTATGAAAAGAAAAGTGGCACAGTTCGTGTCAGCCTGCGAAGTATGTCAGAGGGTGAAGCTGGAACATCAGAAGCCGGCTGGAATGCTTAACCCACTGCCGATTCCAGAGTGGAAATGGGAGAATATCGCTATGGACTTCGTGGTGGGGTTACCGGCAACGTCCAACAGATTGGACTCCATATGGGTGATTATGGACAGACTGACCAAATTTGCTCACTTCATCCCTGTCAAGAGTGGCTATTCTGTGGACAAGTTGGCGCAGGTGTATATTGATGAGGTTGTCAGGTTGCATGGGGTTCCTGTTTCAATAGTGTCTGATAGAGGACCCAAGTTCACCTCCAGGTTTTGGCGGAGTCTACAGAATGCTATGGGTACCAGGTTGGATTTTAGCACTGCTTTTCATCCACAGACTGATGGATAGTCAGAGAGGACCATCCAGACTATAGAAGATATGCTCAGAATGTGTGTGCTGGATTTTGGCGGTTCTTGGAGGCAGCATCTACCTTTGGTGGAGTTTGCCTACAATAACAGCCATCATGCTAGCATAGGGATGGCTCCATATGAAGTTTTGTATGGAAGGAAGTGCAGGTCGCCTGTCTATTGGGAAGAAGTTAGAGAAAGGGCCTTGGCAGGGCCTGAGCTAGTAGAAATCACCAGTAGAGTAGTGCCCATAATCAGAGAAAGGATCAGAACTGCTATGAGCAGGCAAAAGAGTTATGCAGATATCCGCAAAAGGCAAGTAGAGTTTCAGGAGGGGGATTTGGTATTGCTCAAGGTGTCTCCTATGAAAGGGGTGATTCGGTTTGGGAAGAAAGGTAAACTAGCTCCGCGGTACATCGGACCCTTTGAAATCTTGCAAAAGATCGGGAATATATCGTATAAGTTGGATTTACCTGTTTCTATGGAGAGGATCCATCCGGTCTTCCATGTTTTCATGTTAAGGAAGTTTGTGTCAGATCCGGGCAAGGTTCTTAGCAAACCTGATGTGGAGATCCAAAAAGATCTCACCTATGTTGAGCAGCCAGTACGGATCCTAGACACCCAGATCAGACAGTTGAGAAACAAGGAGATCCCGATGGTGAAAGTCCTTTGGAATCACCACAACATCGAGGAGTGTACCTGGGAGACATGGGAGTCCATGCTCCAGCAATATCCTCATCTCTTCTAAGGTTAGTGTTGCGTGTTTTCATGAGTATGTTTACATTTATGTTATGCATGTGCTAGTTGAGGAACATTCGGGGACGAATGTTCTTAAGGAGGGGAGAATGTAATACTCGGCTAGACTCCGGTATCGGAATTCCTACCGTCCGGTGGAATCTCGGATGTCGAAAACCTCTAGAAGGGCAAAATCATGTTTTTATAAAATGTTTTCATGTATTTTATGGTTTTAAGCAAGAAAGAAATTGAGTTTTGAATGAAAAAGACCATGGAGGGAAATCCAGGTTCGGCCGCCGAACCTCATGTTCGGCCGCCAAACTTGCATGAGTTTTGGAGGCACTTTAGGCTTCCGAAGGTGGTCTGGCAGCCACCTATAAAAGGCTCCATGGCAAAAAATGGGCGAGTTTTCTTCCCTATTTCCGGCCAGAGGTGAGTTCATGCCCTCCCATGGTTGGTTTTGATGTTCTTCCTTAAATCTTTCAAGTTTTAACAAGTGGTTGCTTAGTTTTTGAAGTTTTTGAAGACAAGATCAAGTTTTGGAGCTTGGAGGCCCAAGGAGCTAGATCTCTCCCATCTCCAAGTTAGGATCGTTTCTCCTCTAGATCTTCAAGAGGTAAGCTTTGATCCTACCTTTCTTGTATGTTTTAAGCAAGTTTTGAGGGGTTATGGGGTAAAAATGCATGTTTAGGTTAATGTTGAGTATGTGGACAATGTGTGTTGTTTTGTGTTGTTGTTGGGGTTTAGGATAGTTTGAGGCCCCTATATGCTTATTTGCTTATCTATGCATGTTGTAGAATAGCTAAATGCATGTTTGAATGGTTTGGGAGGCAAAGTGTGCATGAGTAGGCTGAGTTCTGCCACTTTGGAAGAACTCAGGTTCGGCAGCCGAAGGGACTTTCGGCCGCCGAACCTGCCTGTGGAGGCAAGCCTTTGGCTGCTGAACCCTACCCCCGAAAGTGGACTTTCGGCTCTGGAAGAGAGTTTCGGATGCCGAAGATGTCACCGAACATGCATGAGTTTCGGATCTAGAAGGAACCTTCGGCCGCCGAAAGTGCCGCCGAAGGTGCATGACTTTCGGCTCTGAAGGGACTTTCGGCCGCCGAACCTGTCGCCGAAAGTGTCCTATTCAGCCTTCTTTTGCATGATTTCTATGATTGTTTTATGATGTTTTAGGGGGTTTTTGGGGAGATGTTTAGAGTCTTGTTAGTGTATGTTTGGTCCCTCATTTGAGTCCACCTGTGTAGGTTCGGACCCGAGGAACCAAGGACCCTAGCAGTGAGATAGCTGCTTCCGAGTCTTTTCAGAGCTAGCCTGAGGTGAGTAGAATGAATCTTTATGTTTCAAAGATAAATTAATTTTGAGCATGTTCATGCATCATAAATGCCATGTGATATGTATTAGGTTGTTCGCATTAGAATCCACGAATATGTTGCATTGCATATCTTAATGTTGATGTGGATGGATGTTGGATGACCCATTAGTCCTCGGTATGATGAGATATGATATGATATGATATGGAAGTCCAGGTGATAGAGCATATTTTAGTCCATATTATCATGATCTTATTGATGTTTATTTACACCTTTTCTACCCAAATTTGTGGTTTTAATCATGTTTTGCAGATATTAGGTGTAAAGGAACAATTTGGAGAAAATGCCCTTAAAAATACCAAAAAGTGCCGAAAATGGAAAAGCCACCTTTAGGAGCACTTTCGGCGGCCGAATGTCAAGTCCAGAACTAAAACTCAAACTTCTTCGGAAGCACTTTTGGAAGTCAAAAATCAGTCATCTTCGACGGCACTTTCGGCGGCTGAACCTTTGCTCCAGAGACGAAAGTCACCCATGTTCGGCGGCACCTTCGGCCGCCGAACCTTCATTCTAGAGCCGAAAGTCCTGCCGCCGAAACTAAACTTAGGCTGCCGAAAGTCCCTCCGAACAGCCTCCTCCTTGTTCAATAAGCCAAATCTTAAAGATCACATGTTTTCCACTTAGTGCCATGCATATTCAAAATTCAAATCAATGCTCAACCTTCCTCTTTAGTGCATGAATAATGTGAAGAAGGCTTCTTGGACACACTTGGGCATCAATCAAAAGACCAAAAAGGGCTTGCAACTCCACACATGCACATAGAAGACTCAAGGGCACTTTGGACAATCTCTACAAAGATGCATGGACACCCAAGAAACCCTAGGCAGCCTCTCAACATCTATTTAAAGGCCTCAAAAAGACATGAAGAGGCAGATTTTGATACACACAAATTCTCCAAGGCTCTCCAAGGCTCTCCCCTTTGGTTCTTCATCTTCTTGCTTTCTTTTCTTTTATTTTCTGTTTAGGTTCAGCCATGAGTTGCTGAAACCCTTATCCTAGTTGAACTTTGGTTGAAACTAAGGTTGTTTAAAAGGTTGTGAGATCTGAACATAAAGTGTTTGATTTTTGATTTATTCAATATTCATGCAATTGTGCTTAATTCTAAGATTGCTTTGTTGTTTTGATCAAATTGGCCACTTGATTCTTGATTGCAAAGTTAATTGATTGTTGGTAAGGATATTTGTTAGTCCGTAATTGCTGGAAATATTCTGATCTAAGAACACTTGGTGTAAAAACTAGGGAATTGCATGATCTAGCAACATCTCATGCTTTTGAGTAGCTAGGGTTAGATCTCTCTCATTCTTTATGCAATTGACAATTGTTTTGATGCCTAAGGCGCAAGGACGTTCCTTGGCAATTTGTTAATTAGTAATTGATTAGAGGACGTTCCCTAATTGATTTAATCATAAGGAGAGACATGGTGGTGTGAAGCGTTTTTCATCCCCATAACTAATCTATTGAATCAATCAAGAAAATCTAAGTTTCAATGATCAACCCAAACAACCATAGTGGATCCATATCTTCAACTAGACTTTTCTCAAATTGATTTCTTCTTTTATTTTGATTACTTGCTGTTTTAATTGCTTTCAATAGTTGTTAGACAAATCAATCTCAAAACCCTTTTTTTTACCTTTGTTGCACTTTACTTTCATTCAACTTTTGATCTACTTGCTTTCAATTGTGTTTTCAATTAGTTCTCTTGGTCTTGATTGAGAAAAATAAACAGGTAATCAATTATCTATGGATTTGATCCTTCACCACTATCTGCAGTTGTAAATTGTTGACAACCAAGAAGGTTATTTTTGACCGGCTTCGACAACCGCATTGTCACCAGGTGTGGCCTGCCCGATGCCCCTGGTACAATGTGAGAGAAAGTCTGGGTGTGGCCTGCACTACGCCCCCGGCACGATTGGATATGTATGATATGATATGTGTAAGAGAAAGACCAGGTGTGGCCTGCACTACGCCCCTGGCATGATTGGATTATGTAGAGGACTATTGGTGACAAGTCCATCCTTAATGTGATTTGTTTGTGATGTGATGCATTCCATGAAAGCATGAATTTAATATAATGTTTTACTATTCTGCTCATTGAGCTCTAGTAGCTCACCCCATTCCCTTAATCCCCCAAGTTTGCAGATACGGGATAGATCAGGAAGTCAACAAGAGTAAAGTTATGTTTTATGTAATAGCTAGCTGTGGACATGAGAAAGACATTGTAATGTAAAGTACAATACAGTAATGTAATGTAATGATGTTTATTGAAGTTTAGAGTTGTGCTTGACCCTAGTATGTTGGTTAATCCCTTTGTACATGGTCTATAAAATGTTTTATCACTGTTTATGTAAACCAAGCTTAATATATGATATGTTACCCCATTGGAGCATTTGATGAGGACTCCAGTGTGGGGTTTGATGTTTATACTTATGAGTTGTGCATGCACAGGTTAAGTTTGGTAAATGAATGAGAAAGTTCAAAATTTTTATGTATATGTTTGATCATGTATGGGATTTAACAGGTGTACAGGATGTATGTTAGGCTTGCTACGGGTCCCGGCGACCTTAAGTCGATCTGGATCTTAGCGCCGGTAGCGGTCTGATTTCCGGGTCGTTACATAAACTATTTGTCTTTGAATAGTTCAATTTCATGCAATTGTGTGCTTAAATCTAAGATTGCTTTGTTGTTTTGATCAAATTGGCCGCTTGATTCTTGATTGCAAAGTTAATTGATTGTTAGTTGGAATATTTTTTAGTCCGTAATTGCTGGAAATATTCTGACCTAAGAACACTTGGTGTAAAAACTAAGGAATTGTATGATCTAGCATCATCTTCATGCGTTTGGAGTAGCTAGGATTGGATCTCTCTCTTTCTTCATGCAATTGACAATTGTTTTGATGCCTAAGGCCCAAGGACGTTCCTTGGCAATTTGTTAATTAGTAATTGATTAGAGGACGTTCCCTAATTAATTTAATCATAAGGAGAGATATGGTGGTGAGAAGCGTCTTCCACCTCCATAACTAATATATTGAACCAATCAAGAGAACATAAGTTTCAATGATCAATCCAAACAACCAAGGTGGATCCATATCTTCAACTAGACCTTTCTCATATTGATTTCCTCTTTTATTTTAATTACTTGCTGATTTAATTGCTTTCAATAGTTGTTAGTCAAATCAATCTCAAAACCCCCCCTTTTTACTTTATTGCACTTTACTTTTGTTCCGCTTTCAGTTAATTCTCTTGATCTTGTTGAGGAAAATAGATAAGTTTACAATTCTCTGTGAATTCGATCCTTTACCACTATCTGCAGTTGTAAATTGCTGATAACCGGAAATGTTATTTTTGACCAGCTTCGACAACCGCGAGTCACCTATCTGTAAACTCATCCACACTCATCTCCTCAGTCTGTTTCAACTGTTCAAATTCAATGATCTTCAACTCCCTTGAGCTATCAGGGAAAACCCATCCTGCAAATTCATTAGCAAATTCCTCCCAGGATAGACTATCCAACCTCGGGTCCACATAGTTTTTAAACCACTCTCGGGCCTTCTTGCATTTCAGAGTGAACCTAGCCATCTGAATGGCTCTACTGTCATCTACCCCTAACTCATCTGCAATCATTTTTACTGTCTTTAGGTACTCAAACGGATCATCCCCTGTTTCATACTTAGGAGCATCCAACTTCAAGTAGTCAGTCATCTTGACTTTGCTCCCTCCAGATGAGCTAGGTTTAGGTACTGGGACTTCAGGAACTACAGGTTCTGCTGGTGGTGGAGGAGGTATAACATCTCCTGGGTTAGGGTTTGCTGTATTTGGATAGAAGGATGGGGGTGGATACATAGGGTACTATGAGTATGGTGGGTAGAAAGGTGGGTAAGGCATGTAAGAGGGATAAGGGTTAAAGCTGGGGTAATCCGATGTGCCTCCCATCGAATACTCAGGGCCCTGGGAAAAGGGTTGATACTGGGGCGGTTGAACAAACCCTGAGGCCTGAGTGCCTCTCTGCGAATCTCCCATGCCCTCTTCAGACATGCTCACACCAAGGCTTCCACCCCTTCTCTGATCCACATCCATATCTTCCCCCTCAGCTGACACTCCTCCCTGAACTGCTCCCCTTCTGCTTGTATCAAAAGACCTTCTAGGGTCCCTTGACACTCTCTCCCTACTAGACCTACAGGACATTGCCCTAGGCAAAGCAGGGGGCCGGGCATCCATGCCCTCACTTTCTGGTGGGACTCCAGTCAATCATACAGATCGACGAGTTCCTCTCATCCTGTTTCTGAAAAACAGCACACATCACATAAAACATTAGCATCATATGGTTCATGTGGAAACACATGAACCCGCATCACATACATAGCATATCATCAATGCACATGCATAAAACCATGGCATTTCACATCATCATATAAGACAGGACTCCATATCCTATCCTAGTGGACATGATTTTCCCATTGTGCTTGCCCTTCTATAATATCTATGAGCCCGACACTCTCTAGGTCCGATCATATGAACCTAGGGCTCTGATACCAATCTGTAACGACCCGAAAACCAGACCACTATCGGCGCTAGGATCCAGATCGACTTAAGATCGCCGGGACCCGTAGCAAGCCTAACGTACATCCTACATACCTGTTAAATCCCATACGTGATCATACATATACATAAAAACTTTAAACTTTTTCTTTCACCAAGCTTAACCTGTGCATGCACATACTCATAAATATAACACCCCAACACTAGAGCCCTTATCAAATGCTCTAGTGGGGCAACATATCATACATTAAGCTTGGTTTACATAAAACATCATAAAGACATACATAAGGATCATGTACAAAAGGGATTAACTATAAACTCTAGGGTCAAGCACAAAACTATCCTCAATACAAAACTGTACAATATCTTACATTACATTACATCATCATTCATTACATTATCTTTCATGTCCACGACTAACTATTACATACATAGAATTTTATTCTTGATGACTTCCTAGTCTATCCCAAACCTGCAAACCTGGGGGTTAAGGGAATGGGGTGAGCTACAAGAGCCTAGTGAGCAGAATAGTAAAACATTATATTTAAAACATATATATTCATGAAATGCATCACATCACAAACAAATCACATCAAGGATGGACTTGTCACCAATAGCCCTCTACATTATCCAACAATGCCAGGACGTAGAATGGGTCTCTGGTCTTTCCCTTTACATAACATATCATAACATTCCAATGTGCCAGGACATAGAATGGGTCTTCTGGACTTTCTCTTACATAGTGCCAGGGACGTAGAATGGGTCTTCTTGGACTTCCATACTATATCATCATCACATCATATCATATCATTTCATACGAGGGCTAATGGATCATTCAATGTTCATCCACATCAATGTCTTATTATGCAATGCAATATTTTCATGAATTCTAATGCAAACAACCTAATATATCTCATGGCATTCGTGATGCATGAATATGCTCAAAATTTATTTGGCTTGAAACATAAAGATCCATTCTACTCACCTCAGGCTGACTCTGAAGCAGCTATCTCACTGCTGGGGTCCTCGGTTCCTCGGGTCCGTACCTACACAGGTGGACTCAAATTAGGGACCAAACATACACTAACATGACTCTAAACAACTCCCCAAAAAACCCCTAAAACACCTTAAAACGATCATGGAATACATGCAAAGGAAGGCTGAACAGGATACTTTCGGTGGCAGGTTTGGCGGCCGAAAGTGGTTCCAGAGCAGAAACTCACCAACCTTCAAAGGCAGGTTCGACGGCCAGAACGGCCTCCCCAGGCAGGTTCGGCGGCCGAACATGGCTTCGGCTGCCGAACCTAAGTTCTTCCAGAATGGCAGAACTCAAGCCTCTCATGCATATTTTGCCTCCCAAACCTTCCAAACTCAAGCACAACACACCCAAACATGCATAAACATGTACACAAGCATATAGGGGTCTCAAACTATCCTATACCCCAACAAACATCACATTGCAACACAATAAACATGCATTTCACCCTTAAACTCACATAAACCCTAACATTTTACAACTAAGCTAAGCATGCATCCAACATCCTTCAAACCCCAAAAAACTTACTAAAAACATAAAAGAAAGGTAGGATCTCCACTTACCTCTTTGAAAATCGAGAGGAGAGACGATCCAAACTCGGAGATGGGAGAAATCAAGCTCCTTAGGTCTCCAAGCTCCAAAACTTGATCTTTTAGCTCAAAACTTCAAAACCAAGTTAAAACTTATTAAAACTTGAAAGATTTGAAGGAAAACATCAAAACTAACTATGGAAGGGCATGGACTCACCTTTGCCCGAAAATGGAGAAGAAAACTCGCCCATTTCTGGACACGAGGCCTTTTATAGGTGGCTGGCCAGACCATCTTTGGAGGCCAAAGGTGCTCCCTAAACTGCACCATGTTCGACGGCCGAACATGAGGTTCGGCGGCCGAACCTGGATTTCCTTCCTTAGTGCTTTTCTTTCCAAAACTCATTTTCTTTCTTCATAAAAACCATAAAATACATGAAAACATTTTAGAAAAACATATTTTACCCTTTTAGAGGTTTCTGACATCCGAGATTCTGTCGGACGGTAGAAATTCCGGTGCCGGAGTCTAGCCGGGTATTACAGTAATCTTTGCTTTTAAGAAGACTCGGTCTCTCCTTCTTTTTCGATTATACTCCCCTGATTTCACAATAATTTCTATTTTCTTTTTTCCTCTTAGAATGAATAAGAATACTTCCTCTTCTTTTACCCATATTGGAGGTTCTGCATTAAGCTCCTCTTCCGACGGCCTTATCCGTGCCCTAGCCCCTATCGTTCCATTGAGGGAGACTCCAGAAAGTGAAGGTAGATCAATTAGTAATATCCTATTCATCCCACGAAGCAAGATAAATACCAAATTCCTCGAGAGACTTTGTATGTCTTAGCCCCTTCCTTAATGGTTCGCATAAACGATCTAATCCCTATAGAGGATCCTATTATAGTCTTCGAAGAGCAACTTAAGGCGGGTCTTCGATTTCCAATGGACCCTTTTTTGTTGATATCCTCTAGTTCCATAAACTTTTAGTCCCCCAGTTGCATCCTAACAGCTGGAGAATCTTGATGGCCTTCTAGTTTGTTTGTCTTAACAACCACATTAAAACTGAGTGTGGCCTTCTTCTCTCAGCTGTACCAACTAGGTAACCGCAAAAATGAAGAGTTCTAGTTTTTTAGCGGCCATAAAACCCAGACGATGTTCAACCGAATACCTTCTGCATTAAAGTGGTGAAAAAATAAGTTCTTTGTCTTCCACCACTAGATGTCTAGGGGTTTTAGGCACCTCCAAACGAGCTAGAAGCTATAGGTGGAACTAATGAAGGATTGGTTTCAACTAAGGAGGGAGGAGGATGAGGCTTTAGCCTCCCTTTTGATGATGGCCAAGTCCCTTAAGAAAATGGACATCACTTAGGTGGTGAGAAATATTGTTTTGTCCTGGCGGAGTCATTTTCAGGTGAGCCAGACTCAGAGTCCTTACCTGCCTAGCCTTCTCAGCCTTGGGGAGAGCACTTCCTTGGCTATAGATCAAAGTACTTTCTGTTCTGCCTTCTTTTAGATTTCAAACTACCTCACTTACTTATCTTTTAATTTATGTAGATATGGTTAGGTAAAGAAGCAGATTTACTGAGGCGGCACGTGCTGTCCGTAAAGGCAAAACTATCACTGGGGCAACCAGTCCCCCTCCCAAGTGTGCTCGCCAAGCAGAAGAAGTGATCATGCTTCCTCTTCCTCCTCCCCAACCTATAGCAGAAAAGTCAGGCCATTTGTAGCCTGAGTCTTCTGCCATTGATACCTCAGCTTCTGTCCCAGCTTTTGAGCCTTCTGCTGCTGTCCCCACTCCTTCTAAAGACGTTCCTACAAATGTGGGGTTGACTCTTTGTGGCCTCCGGACATCCAACACCTAACAGTGGTGCTAACTTGGGCACCCTTTCTCTTTGATGATCTTGCTCTAGTCGTTTTGTTTATTAAGAGTGCCTTGAGGCCCGGGGATCGCTGTCGTTTAAATGAGTTCGAGAGGAATGAGTTTTTCGATAATGTCATGCACTCTATGTAACGACCCGGAATTCGGACCGCTACCGGCGCTAGGATCCAGATCGGCTTAAGGCCGTCGGGACCCGTAGCAAGCCTTCTATACCTGCCATAAACCTGATAATATCCCATACATGATCATACATTTTCATAAGAATGTAAAAACTTTCCATATTCCAAGTCTGACCTGTGCATGCACTAAAATCATAGACATAAAACCCCAAACTAGAGCCCTCATCAAATGCTCTAGTGGGTTATCATAACATACATCAAGCTTGGACTATCGTTTCTCATCATAAAAACATTTCATTTAAAGATCATGTACAAGGGAACTAACAATACTATTCGGGCCAAGCACAATACTAAACCATAAATCATTCTTTATAATACATTACATAAAATCATTTTACAATACATGTCCACTCTAACTATTACACTTAACTTGACTTCAACTTTGGAGACTCCCCGGTCTATCCTGAACCTGCAAGCCTGGGGGTTAAGGGAAAGGGGGTGAGCTAAAAAGCCCAGTGAGCAGCACAATAAAACATTATCATAATTAATGCTTTCATGAAATGCATCACAACACATACAATTCACATCACGGATGGACTTGTCACCAATAACCCTCTACATATCCAATGTGCCCGGCCCTCGACGGAGCTCCGTAGGACTTCCTCTTAATCATCACACAATGCCAAGACGCGTGGACATAGGCAGCCCTGGACTTTCATTAATCATCATACATAAATAAATGCCAGGACGTGTGGACATGGGCAGCCTTGGACTTTCATTAATCATCATATCATATTGAGGGCTAATGGATCATCCAACATCCATCCACATCAATAACATAGAATGCAATGTAGCATATTCGTGAGATTCTAATGCAACAACCTAAAATATATCATGGCATTCATGATACATGAACATGCTCAAAACTTTATTATTTTAATACATAGTTTAGTTCTACTCACCTCTGGCCGACTCTGAACAGACTCTGAAGCAGCTGTCTCACTGCTGGGGTCCTCGGTTCCTCGGGTACGAACCTACACAGGTGGACTCAAATGAGGGACCAAATATACATGAACTTGACTCTACACATCTCCCCAAAAACTCCCTAAAACACCTTTAAAAAATCATAGAAAACATGCAAAAAAAGGCTGAACAGGGCACTTTCGGCGGCAGGTTCCGCGGCCAAAAGTCCCTCCAGAGCCGAAACTCATCCACTTTCGGCGGCACCTTCGGCGGCCAAAACTCCCCTCCAAAGCCGAAAGTCCAACTTTCGGGGGGCAGGGTTCGACAGCCAAAAGCTTGCCTCCACAGGCAGGTTCAGCGGCCGAAGTGCCTTTGGCTGCCGAACCTGAGTTCTTCCAGAAGTGGCAGAACTCGGCCCTTATGCACATTTTGCCTCCCAAACATTCCAAACATGCATTTAGCTATTCTACAACATGCATAAACACATACATAAGCGTATAGGGGTCTCAAACTAACCTAAACCCTAACACAAACACATATAGCAAGTCATACAACATACATTATCCATAAACTCAACATTTACCCTAACAACAATCAACTAACTTAAACATGCATTTCTACCCCATAACCCCTCATAAAACTTGTTTAAAACATAGGATAAGCTAAAGATCTACTCTTACCTCTTGAAGATCGAGAGGGGAGGCAACCTGAACTTGGAGAAATGGAGGAAGAGAGCTCCGGGGTCTCCAAACTTCAAATCTTGATCTTAGCTCCAAAAATCTTCAAAACCAAGTTAAATAACTTGTAAAAACATGAGAGACTTGAAGAAAGAACACAAGATCAAGAAGGGAGGACGAAGAATCACCTTGGCTAGAAATGGGGAGAGAAAACTCACCCATTTCGGACAGGGGACCCCTTTATAGGTAGCTGGCCAGGCCACTTTCGGGGGCCTAACGTGCCTCCACATGCATCCCATGTTCGGCGGCCGAACCTGGGCTCTTCCTTCATTCTCTTTCTTTTCTTTTCTTTAAAACTTTAACTCAAAATTAACCATCAAAAACATGAAAAACATTTTGTAAACACATAATTTTACCCTTCTAGAGAGTTTCGACATCCGAAGTTCCGCCGTAAAGCAGGAATTTCGATGCCGGAATCTAGCCGGGTATTACACTCTACCTTGAAAAGTTCCCTTTGCGCTTATATGGCGAAAGAGCACCACAAAGCCCTGAGGTGGGAGTTTGGCACTCAAGAGATGGATAGGAGGCTCTTGGTTGATGTAATACCCGGCTAGACTCCGGTATCGGGATTCCTACCGTCCGGTGGAATTTCGGATGTCGGGAACTTCTAGAAGGGTAAAGACATGTTTTATAAAATGTTTTCATGAATTTTAATGGTTTTAAGTATGAAACTAAATGAGTTTTTGCATGAAAAGTCCTTGGAGGAAAACTCAGGTTCGGCCGCCGAAAGTCAAGTTCGGCCGCCGAACATGCATGCGTTTTGGAGGCACGTTAGGCCCCCGAAAGCATGAGTTAGGGAAGTCCAGTTTCGGCCGCCGAAAGTCAAGTTCGGCCGCCGAACATTGCATGGATGCGGAGGCACATTCGGCCCCCGAACGTGGCCTGGCCAGCCACCTATAAAAGGGTCCCTTAGCCGAAAATGGGCGAGCTTTTTCTCCCCATTTCGGCCAAGGTGAGCATTCCGCCATCCTTCCCCAATCTTGAGTCTTTCCTTCCTTTTTCCATGATCTTTACAAGTTTATAACTTTGGTTTTGAAGATCTTTGAGCTTAGAACGAGTTTTGGAGCTTGGAGACCAAAAGTTGGAACTTCTCCCATCTCCAAGTTTAGATCTCCTCAACCCTCGATCTTCAAGAGGTAAGAGCCGATTTTAAGCTCAATGTATGATTTAAACAAGTTTTATGAAGTTTTAAGGGGTAGAATGCATGTTAGGGTATATGTTGAACCTATGGGTTTTTGATGACTTTTTGAACAATGTGGCATGTTTGAGTATGCTTGAAGTGTTGTAGTTGGGGTATTTGATGTTTTGAGGCCCCTAGGAACTTGTATGCTTGATTTGGTTGAGTGGTATGCATAATTTGTGAGTTTGGAGGCGAAAATGCACAAAGGAGCCAAGTTTCTGCCCTTTGGCAGAAACCAGGTTCGGCAGCCGAAGGCACTTTCGGCCGCCGAACATGGCTGGTGAGGCAGGCCTTTCGGCTGCCGAAGTTGCCCCCGAAAAGAGACTTTCGTCTCTGTCTGGGACTTTCGGCCGCCGAAGGTGCCGCCGAACCTACCTGAGTTTCGTCTCTGTCCAGGACTTTCGGCCGCCGAAGGTGCCGCCGAAAGTGCCCTGTTCAGCCACTTCATGCATATCTCTATGTGATATTTTCAGGATGTTTTAAGGGGTTTTTGGGGAATATATTAGAGTTATGTTTATGTATGTTTGGTCCCTCATTGGAGTCCACCTGTGTAGGTTCGGACCCGAGGAACCAGGGACCCCAGCAGTGAGCCAGCTGCTACAGAGTTTGTCAGAGTCAGCCAGAGGTGAGTGGAACTAAGCTTAACCTTTTTAAATTAAGAAAATGAAATGCTTTTATCATGCTTCATGCATCATGATCATATTATAGGTTGTTTGCATTAGAATTCACGACTATGCCGCATTGTATTGTTGTGATAGATGATAGTGGATGGACATTAGGATGATTCATTAGCCTTCTATATACGAAGTCCTGTGGTGCCCATAATAGGGCCGGGCAATACGAAGACCTGTGGTGCCCATAATAGGGCCGGGCAATAACTCCGAGTACGAAGTCCTGTGGTGCCCATAATAGGGCCGGGCAATACGAAGTCCTGTGGTGCCCATAATAGGGCCGGGCATGGAGTTGAGGGATTTTTGAATCAGTCCATCCGTGGTGTGATTTATTTGTGCAGTGACGCATTTCATGATAGCATGTTTTAAATGTTCTTTTTATAGTTCTACTCACTGGGCTTTGTAGCTCACCCCTCTCCCCTAACCCCCAGGTTTGCAGGTACGGGATAGATAGAGAAGGCAAGAGAAGAAAAAGTCATATGTATGTAATAGTTAGTGTGTGGACATGACGATTGTATCATGATGAAATGTAAAAACATATTCAGGATGTTATGTAATGAGGTTATTGAGGATAGAGTTGTGCTTGACCATAATGTATTGTTAATCCCTTTTGTATATACATGATCTTATGTTATGATGTTTATGTAAACTAACTCAACACAGGTTGTTTTGCCTTTAGGGCTTGATGAGATCCCACAGAGGGACTATGTTATGTATATGTTCAGAGTATGCACAGGTTGAGTTAGTTGATGACAGTATGTATGAAGAAAAGTTTTAATTTTTATGTATGTTGTTGATCATGTATGGGATTATACAGGTTTCCAGGATGTATGTTTGGCTTGCTACGGGTCCCGGCGGCCTTAAGTCGACCCGGATCCTAGCGCCGGTAGCGGTCCGATTTTCGGGGCGTTACAGAATGGTATCAGAGCCCTAGGTTCATATGGTCGGACCTAGAGTGTCGGGCTCATAGATGTTATAGAAGGTCAAGCACAATAGGAAGGTCATGTCCACTAGGATAGGATGTTGAGTCCTGTCTTGCATGATGATGTGAAATGCCATGACTTTATGCATGTGCATTAATGATATGATATGCTATGTGATGTATGTGATGAGGGTTCATGTGTGCCCACATGAACCATATGATGCTAATGTTTGCTTGTTATGAGCTGTTTTTCAGAGAATAGGATGAGAGGAACTCGTCGATCTGCGCGATTGACTGGAGTGCCACCTGAGGATGAGGGCACAAGCGCCCGTCCTCCTACATTGCCTAGGGCAATGTCTTGTAGAGCCAACAGAGATAGGGTGTCAAGGGACCCTAGAAGGTCTTTTGATGCTAGCAGAAGGGGGACAGATAGAGGTGGAAGTTCTTCAGATGTGAGGGAGGTTATGGAAGAGGATCAGAGGAGGGATGGGAACCTGGATGTGAGCATGCAGGAAGAAGGGACAGGGGAGTCTCAGGGAGGCGTCCAGGCCTCGGGGTATGGTTTTCCACCCCATTATCCACCCTTCCCACAGGGTTCAGGGTATCCGATGGGAGGCACATCGGATTACTCCAGCTTTAACCCCTACCCTACCTACATGCCTTATCCACCTTTCTACCCACCCTACACACAGTACCCAGCTTATCCACCCTCACCTTTCTATCCAAACCCGGCAAACCCCGCCTCGGGGAATGCTGCACCTCCACCTCCACCACCTACAGAACCAGCAGCCCCAGTTACTCAACCTCCTAGACCTAGCTCAGTCGATGGGAGCAAGGTAAAGATGACAGATTACCTCAAGCTAGATGCTCCCAAATACAAGTCAGGGGATGACCCTTTCGAGTATCTGAGAGTAGTGAAGACAATAACTGATGAGCTAGGGGCAAGTGACAGCAGGGCCATTCAGATGGCAGGGTTCACTTTAAAGTGCAAGAAGGCACGGGAATGGTTCAAGTGTTATGTGGACCCGAGACTAGACGGTATGACATGGGAAGAATTTGCGAATGAGTTCGCTGGATGGGCTTTTCTAGACAGTTCTAGAGAACTGAAAATGATTGAGTTTGAGCAACTGAGGCAGTCAGAGCACATGAGTGTAGAGGAGTTCACGGATAAATTCTTGGAGCTATTGCCTTTTTCAGGGCAAGCTCTAGACTCAGATACGAAGAAAGCCAAGAAATATGTTATGAAGCTGCATTCCAGGTACTCCTCGTTGGTTCAGTCAGCTGAGAGAGAAAGTTTCCACACTGTGGTGGATATGGCTCGAAGAATGGAGGCAAGTGCTATAGTTGAGGGGTCAGTGAAGCAGTCAGTGACCCAGTCTTCAGGGGTTAAGACCCCAAACAGAGGAGGACCAGGTTTCTCTTCTCAGAGCTCAGGTAAGAAGAGGTGGGATAACACCACCAAGAAGCCGAAGAAGAATAAGTTTTGGAACAAGTTGAAATCCGGTCTGGGATTTGGCGGTGGCTCGAGCTCAGGCTCAGATGGTACAGAATGCCAGAGATGTGGAAGACCACACAGGGGAGTGTGTCGAGCTGGGACTAATACATGTTTCAGATGTGGACAGGAGGGACACATAGCTCGGGATTGTCCTAGAGCGCCTTTTATGGGCCAGCCCCAGCAGACAGCTTCTGGTAGTGTGGCACAGCCAGCAGTTCCAGCCACAACTCAGGGCAGTGGCAGAGGTAGAGGGAGAGGGGCAGCCTCTTCTTCTGGTTCCCGAGGTGAAGGTCCATCAGCTCCAGCCAGGATCTTCACCATGACACAGCAGGAGGCTAACACATCCAACACCGTGGTGTCAGGTAATCTCGTCATTGGGTGTTCTGATGTGTATGCATTAATGGACCCGGGTGCATCTCATTCATTTATTGCTCCGAGAGCCGTTGAGAGGTTAGGTCTGATAGTCTCTGGGTTAGAGTGTCCCCTATGGGTCAGTGGACCCAAGTGTGACCCGTCAGTGGCAGTGTCAGTCTGCCAGTACAGTCCAGTTTTTATTGAGGGAAGATGCCTCTCCGCCGACCTTGTGGTTCTAGATTTGACAGACTTTGACGTCATTCTAGGGATGGATTGGCTATCTACCCATGGTGCTACCTTGGACTGCAGGGACAAGGTAGTCAGGTTCAGAGATCAGAACGGGTCAGAGGTCGTCTTCAGAGGAGACAAGAGGGGCACGCCTAGAGGTCTAATATCAGCTCTTCAGGCTCGTAGGTTGCTTAGGAAGGGATGTCAGGGGTACTTAGCTCATGTGAGAGAGCTAGACAGTCAGGTCAGGGAGCCGGCCTCGGTGCCAGTTGTCAGAGAGTTTCAGGATGTCTTTCCTGATGAGCTTCCAGGTTTACCACCTGCTAGGGAGATAGAGTTCGAGATAGAGTTGGTGCCTGGAGCTAGACCGATCTCTATCCCTCCCTACAGGATGGCTCCAGCCGAGTTAAAGGAGTTGAAAGAGCAATTGCAAGAGCTGGTAGAAAAGGGTTTCATCCGACAGAGTACCTCACCTTGGGGTGCTCCGGTCTTGTTTGTGAGGAAGAAGGATGGATCCCTTAGACTTTGTATCCACTACAGGCAGTTGAACAAAGTCACTACCAAGAATAGGTACCCATTGCCTAGGATCGATGATCTATTCGACCAGCTAGCCGGAGCGGGTTGTTTCTCCAAAATAGATCTAAGATCGGGGTACCATCAGCTAAGGATAAGGGATGAGGATGTGCCAAAGACGGCTTTCAGGACCAGATATGGGCATTTTGAGTTCCTTGTGATGCCGTTCGGGTTAACTAACGCCCCTGCAGCATTCATGGATCTCATGAACAGAGTGTTTAGCCAGTACCTGGATCACTTTGTTATTGTCTTCATAGATGATATCTTAGTGTATTCCAGGAATGCAGAGGAGCATGCCCATCATCTGCGGTTGGTCTTGCAGACTTTGAGGGAACATGGCTTGTATGCCAAGTTCTCTAAATGTGAGTTCTGGCTGAGGAGCATTTCGTTCTTGGGGCATGTAGTGTCAGAGAATGGTATTGAGGTAGATCCCAAGAAGACAGAAACTGTGGCTAACTGGCCTAGACCCACTTCAGTGACAGAGATTAGAAGTTTCTTGGGTTTGGCAGGTTACTACAGGAGGTTCGTTCAGGACTTCTCGAAAATTGCAGCTCCTCTGACCAGACTAACTAGGAAGAATCAGAAGTTTCTGTGGACCGACCAGTGCGAGGGGAGTTTCGAAGAGCTTAAGAAGAGGTTGACTTCAGCACCAGTGTTAGCTCTGCCATCTAGTGATGAGGACTTTACAGTCTTTTGTGATGCGTCCCGTGTGGGACTGGGTTGTGTACTGATGCAGAATGAGAGGGTGATCGCTTATGCTTCTAGGCAGATGAAGAAGCATGAGTTGAATTACCCCACACATGACCTTGAGATGGCAGCAGTAATCTTTGCACTCAAGATGTGGAGGCATTACCTCTATGGGGTGAAATGTGAGATCTTTACAGATCATAAGAGCCTGCAGTACATCTTGAGTCAGAGGGATCTGAACCTGAGACAGAGGAGATGGGTAGAGCTGCTGAGTGACTATGATTGCAAGATTCAGTATCATCCGGGTAAGGCGAATGTCGTGGCAGACGCCCTAAGCCGGAAGTCACTAGGCAGTCTATCCCACATCACGGCAGAGAGGAGACCAGTGGTGAAGGAGTTCTACAAGCTTATTAAGGAAGGTCTACAGTTGGAGTTGTCTGGTACAGGTGCCTTGATGGCCCAGATGAGAGTGGCACCCGTGTTTCTGGAGCAGGTGGCTCAGAAACAGCATGAGGACCCGGAGTTAGTGAAGATTGCCAGGACTGTTCAGTCAGGCAAAGATAGTGAGTTCAGATTTGACAGTAAGGGGATCCTCCGCTATGGGAGCAGACTATGTGTACCAGATGACATTGGGCTAAAAGGAGACATTATGAGAGAGGCTCATAATGCAAGATACAGCGTTCACCCCGGAGCCACCAAGATGTATCAAGATCTAAAGAAGGTTTATTGGTGGCTAGCTATGAAGAAAGAAGTGGCACAGTTCGTGTCAGCCTGCGAAGTGTGTCAGAGGGTGAAGCTGGAACATCAGAAGCCGGCTGGAATGCTTAACCCGCTACCTATTCCAGAATGGAAATGGGAAAATATAGCTATGGACTTCGTAGTGGGGTTACCGGCGGCGTCCAACCGAGTGGACTCCATATGGGTGATTGTGGACAGACTCACCAAATCTGCTCACTTCATTCCTGTCAGGAGTGGCTACTCTGTGGACAAGTTGGCGCAGGTATATGTGGATGAGATCGTTAGGCTGCATGGGGTTCCTGTTTCGATAGTGTCAGATAGAGGGCCCCAGTTCACCTCCAGATTTTGGCGGAGTCTGCAGAATGCCATGGGTACTAGGTTGGATTTCAGTACTGCCTTCCACCCCCAGACTGACGGACAGTCAGAAAGGACCATCCAGACTATCGAGGATATGCTCAGAATGTGTGTGCTGGACTTTGGCGGTTCTTGGAGGCAGCATCTACCTTTGGTGGAGTTTGCCTACAACAACAGCCATCATGCTAGCATCGGGATGGCTCCATATGAAGCTTTGTATGGAAGGAAGTGCAGATCACCTGTTTGCTGGGAGGAAGTTGGAGAAAAGGCCTTGGCAGGGCCTGAGTTAGTAGAGATCACCAGCAGGGTGGTACCCATAATCAGAGAAAGAATCAAGACTGCTGTAAGCAGACAGAAGAGCTATGCAGACGTCCGCAGAAGACAGTTAGAGTTTCAGGAGGGGGATCTGGTATTGCTCAAGGTGTCTCCAATGAAGGGAGTGGTTCGCTTCGGGAAGAAAGGTAAACTAGCCCCACGATACATCGGACCCTTTGAAATCTTGCAAAAGATTGGGAGTGTGTCGTACAAGCTGGATTTACCTGCTTCGATGGAGAGAATCCATCCGGTTTTCCATGTTTCAATGTTGAGGAAGTTTGTGTCAGATCCGAGCAAGGTTCTTAGTGAGCCTGACGTGGAGGTCCAAGAGGACCTCACCTATGTTGAACAGCCAGTGCGGATCATAGACACCCAGATCAGAAAGTTAAGAAACAAGGAAATCCCGATGGTGAAAGTCCTGTGGAACCACCACAACTTGGAAGAATGCACTTGGGAGGCACGGGAGTCTATGCTCCGGCAGTATCCCCATCTCTTTTAGAGGTTAGTATCTATGTGTTCTATGTGTTTATATGCCTTGTATATGTGTTATGTTCTTTGCCATGCTATGTGTGCTAGTGAGGAACATTCGGGGATGAATGTTCTTAAGGGGGGGAGAATGTAATACCCGGCTAGACTCCGGTATCGGGATTCCTACCGTCCGGTGGAATTTCGGATGTCGGGAACTTCTAGAAGGGTAAAGACATGTTTTTTAAAATGTTTTCATGAATTTTAATGGTTTTAAGTATGAAACTAAATGAGTTTTTGCATGAAAAGTCCTTGGAGGAAAACTCAGGTTCGGCCGCCGAAAGTCAAGTTCGGCCGCCGAACATGCATGCGTTTTGGAGGCACGTTAGGCCCCCGAAAGCATGAGTTAGGGAAGTCCAGTTTCGGCCGCAGAAAGTCAAGTTCGGCCGCCGAACATTGCATGGATGCGGAGGCACATTCGGCCCCCGAACGTGGCCTGGCCAGCCACCTATAAAAGGGTCCCTTAGCCGAAAATGGGCGAGCTTTTTCTCCCCATTTCGGCCAAGGTGAGCATTCCGCCATCCTTCCCCAATCTTGAGTCTTTCCTTCCTTTTTCCATGATCTTTACAAGTTTATAACTTTGGTTTTGAAGATCTTTGAGCTTAGAACGAGTTTTGGAGCTTGGAGACCAAAAGTTGGAACTTCTCCCATCTCCAAGTTTAGATCTCCTCAACCCTCGATCTTCAAGAGGTAAGAGCCGATTTTAAGCTCAATGTATGATTTAAACAAGTTTTATGAAGTTTTAAGGGGTAGAATGCATGTTAGGGTATATGTTGAACCTATGGGTTTTTTATGACTTTTTGAACAATGTGGCATGTTTGAGTATGCTTGAAGTGTTGTAGTTGGGGTATTTGATGTTTTGAGGCCCCTAGGAACTTGTATGCTTGATTTGGTTGAGTGGTATGCATGATTTGTGAGTTTGGAGGCGAAAATGCACAAAGGAGCCAAGTTTCTGCCCTTTGGCAGAAACCAGGTTCGGCAGCCGAAGGCACTTTCGGCCGCCGAACATGGCTGGTGAGGCAGGCCTTTCGGCTGCCGAAGTTGCCCCCGAAAAGAGACTTTTGTCTCTGTCTGGGACTTTCGGCCGCCGAAGGTGCCGCCGAACCTACCTGAGTTTCGTCTCTGTCCAGGACTTTCGGCCGCCGAAGGTGCCGCTGAAAGTGCCCTGTTCAGCCACTTCATGCATATCTCTATGTGATATTTTCAGGATGTTTTAGGGGGTTTTTGGGGAATATATTAGAGTTATGTTTATGTATGTTTGGTCCCTCATTGGAGTCCACCTGTGTAGGTTCGGACCCGAGGAACCAGGGACGCCAGCAGTGAGCCAGCTGCTACAGAGTTTGTCAGAGTCAGCCAGAGGTGAGTGGAACTAAGCTTAACCTTTTTAAATTAAGAAAATGAAATGCTTTTATCATGCTTCATGCATCATGATCATATTATAGGTTGTTTGCATTAGAATTCACGACTATGCCGCATTGTATTGTTGTGATAGATGATAGTGGATGGACATTAGGATGATTCATTAGCCTTCTATATACGAAGTCCTGTGGTGCCCATAATAGGGCCGGGCAATACGAAGACCTGTGGTGCCCATAATAGGGCCGGGCAATAACTCCGAGTACGAAGTCCTGTGGTGCCCATAATAGGGCCGGGCAATACGAAGTCCTGTGGTGCCCATAATAGGGCCGGGCATGGAGTTGAGGGATTTTTGAATCAGTCCATCCGTGGTGTGATTTATTTGTGCAGTGACGCATTTCATGATAGCATGTTTTAAATGTTCTTTTTATAGTTCTACTCACTGGGCTTTGTAGCTCACCCCTCTCCCCTAACCCCCAGGTTTGCAGGTACGGGATAGATAGAGAAGGCAAGAGAAGAAAAAGTCATATGTATGTAATAGTTAGTGTGTGGACATGACGATTGTATCATGATGAAATGTAAAAACATATTCAGGATGTTATGTAATGAGGTTATTGAGGATAGAGTTGTGCTTGACCATAATGTATAGTTAATCCCTTTTGTATATACATGATCTTATGTTATGATGTTTATGTAAACTAACTCAACACAGGTTGTTTTGCCTTTAGGGCTTGATGAGATCCCATAGAGGGACTATGTTATGTATATGTTCAGAGTATGCACAGGTTGAGTTAGTTGATGACAGTATGTATGAAGAAAAGTTTTAATTTTTATGTATGTTGTTGATCATGTATGGGATTATACAGGTTTCCAGGATGTATGTTTGGCTTGCTATGGGTCCCGGCGGCCTTAAGTCGACCCGGATCCTAGCGCTGGTAGCGGTCCGATTTTCGGGGCGTTACAGTTGAGGAATGCTTGAGGCTGAAGACTCGGGTCAACGAAGTGGAAGGTACCATAAAGGAGACTCTAGAGTCGTTGGATAAGCTCCAGGCTGAACTGAGTGAGGCCAATGCTTCCAAGCTGGCCTTTGAGAATTAGGCAAAGACTGTCGAGGATCAAGTGGCCCTGCTGCATCGCCAAGTCCTGAAGCTATAGGCTTTAGCTAAGGAGGCCTAGTCTACCTCTATCAGGGTTACTGAGCTTGAGGCAGAACTTCAAGAGATGGTGGCCTAGGGTGGGGAGATGTTCATACAAGGAGCTCCTTAGGCGTTTTCCTCTAGTGGACTTCTCCTGGATTGCAACATCTTTCCTAAGGAGGAGAATAGGGATGAGGATGGGTGGAACGAAGAAGGGCTAATTGAAGACAAATCTCTTGACCCAGCTTCTAATGCCATAGCCAATAATGAACCTGTAACAGAAGCTCGTGAGGAGGCGACTGATGATGTCCTTCCTGCCCTTCAACAAGTCTATTATTTGAATGAAAACTATTTTATTTTGATGGTTATGTATGATCAATATCCAGCCATGAACCTTGTCTATTCAAGACTTAAATGATTTCTTTTAAAAGATTGCTAAGGGTTAACACCCATCCACCATAGTGGTGATGAACAACTTGAAAACTTTTGAACAGCGGGGTTAACACTCAGATATATGGACTAGCCAATGCTTGCCTTGGGTCTAAAATACCTTAAAGGATTTCTTATAATCCTGAGGCTAGTACTCATTCATGAATACATGTCTTGTAACTTGGGCCTTAAATGCCTCGAAAGTTTTATATGGGGCTACCACTCAGTAATTGAGTCTGGCGAAACCTGCCTCATGGCTTGGCACGAATGCCTCGATTAGTGGGACCAACACCCGAACTTTTGGCCTGACTTATACTCGCCCTATGGCCTTAGACATCATATGCCTTAGAATTTTCTATAGGGGACTAACACCCAGTAGTTGAGCCTGGCGAGACCCACCTTATGGCTCCACATGAATGCTTTGATTAGTGGGACCAAAGCCCAGTCTTTTGGCCTGGTGGAACTTGCCTTGTGGCCTTATTTAGTAGGACCAATGCCTGGATTATAGTCTAGTGGAATATGCCTTGTGACCTGGTTCCGCCAGGCGGAACCCGGCTTGTGGCTTTATTTAGTGTGACCAACGCCCAGATTGTGGTCTAGCGAAACCCACCTTGTGACCTGGCTTGGCAGAACCTATCTTATGGCCATATTTAGTGGATCAATGCCTAGATTATGGTTTGGCAGAACTCATCTTATAACTTGACCTGGCAGAACTCACCTTGTGGCCTTAATTAGTGGGACCAACGCTCAAATTATAGTCTGGGGAAAACCTGCCTTACGTCCTTTTCTTAATCTTTTTAAGAAAGATAATCCCATCGTTCCTTGTCCCTGAAGAACACAACATATGAAAAATATCTAGTTAAATTTTATTGATAAAATTTTGTCATATTACAAATATCCTAGGAGTTAGGAATGACTCGGCCATCTAGTTGGGCCGGCTTATAGAACTCTGGAAGAATCACCTTTGAGACTTTAAATTTTTTTTTTTTCTAATTCTCGCCCAACTTTCCAAACCGGCTATTAAATCTATGGTCTGCTTATTTTCCATGATCATCACTAGGTCTTTCCGCTATTATATGAATAATCCCTCTAGGCTCTCAGTGAAGGGTGGTTTCGAAAGTTATTGCCTCAGGTTTAAGTCTCCTCTCTTCCTTACCATTTTTGGTGAACTTCCAAAGAGTGTTGTCTCTAATTAGCCTCTCGATTGCATCTTTTAATTGCCGACACTCCTCCATTGTATGACCGTGATCTTCGTGAAAACGGCAGTACTTGGTCTTGTCTCGTCTCTCCGCTTTCTCTGGATTGAGCTTGGACGGCCACCTGATTTTCTTGTTATTTTTCCTTATTCATATTAAAATATGTGTCTATAAGTCATTCAACAAGTATAATTCTTATACTTAGTTTGATAATCCCTCCTTCGAGAGATGGGATAACTCCTATGGTCTCCTTCATGTCCTCGCGTCTTTAGCTTTTGGCTTTACTTTTGGTTTGCCCACTCTTATCCTCTTTAAGTTCTTGGATTTCATCATCCAACCTGATATACTTCAGGACTTTGTCTATCAACTATTAATACGTCGCAACTGAGTTTTTAATTAAGGAATCCATAAATTTGATATTGCGCATTCCTTTCTTTAGTGCTTCACATGCTATCTCATGATTTAACTACTCCACATGTATTGCTTTAGCATTCAACCGTGAGAGAAAACTCCTTAAAGACTCACCCTCCCTTTGGCGGATCTTTCGCAAGTCAGAGAAAAGTTTTTTAGGAGGTATACAAGTAATAAATTTGGATTTAAATAAAGTAGCAAACTGCATAAAGTTTTGAATTAAACTTTGCCTCAGATATTGGTACCATTTCTGAGCCAAACCTGTGAGTGTTGATAGAAACACTTGGCATTACAAAGTCGTTGACATCCTAAAGCTACATGGTCATCCTGAAGATCGCCAGGTGGCTTTTAGGATATGTTGTTTTATCATACTTGTCCAAGCTAGGTAGCTTAAACTTGGTTGGGGATGTTTTCGCTAAGATTTCTTATGAATGAGGTGATGCACCATCTAGGCTAAAGTCCTCCTTTTGTTCCTTTTGGTACCTTTGCACTGCCCATACTAGTTTCCAATTGATGCCTTTTGGAGCTTCCTCTGATTCATCCTCGGACTTGGCCTTTTCTTTAGGTCACATTTTGATTGCTTCTGTCTGTGCCCTTGGGGTATCTACAGAGGCTTCCTCCCTTCTCCTGGGAGCCATGTTTGATACCTTCTCTCGAGCCTTGTATTGTTCGAAGGTAGCCTGTAACCTTTGGATGTATTGGAGCATCTGCTCATCATTTAGATTATTGAGATTTGCTTCATTGACCTTTGGGGGCATGTTTTGTCCACTGCCTGGGATGGAAGAAATGATGATGCCTTTATTGGTAGCAATAGTAGCAACATCTCGTGAACTACCAGCCATTTTAAGAGAGAAAAGAGAGAGATTTCTTTCTACAAGAAAAAATGTAGGAGACCGATCGTAATCCAAATGAATAGAGAGGATTCAATGGATTTATTGGCAACGGAACCAAATAAAGCTGCCGAAAAATAGAACTGGCTATGATGGACTAGACCTGCAAGAAAGAGAATGTGAGGTGGTGGGTACCCATGGCAGCCACTCCGACGCTCAAGTTAGTATACTGGAGAGTAAAGCGAATGTAATAAATTGTTTACAATTATAGTGTAAGAGAATAGCTTACCTTTGCCTTTGTGATCCTTTTCCTTTTATATTGTAAAAAGATGGAGATAAGTATAATATTTTCTGATAATCCAGGATGATGTGGCCAGCTGCTTGATAAGGGATATCTCCAGATAATAAATTGGTGATCCTGCGATTACAGGTATAATAGGGATGTTCTAAACGTTATCTATTAGATAAGGAGTTTAAATTTTGAAATCACCAGTGTTCGAGGGGATTTTACATGAATAAAAGTTCGACAAAATAGAGATTAATCTCATTAATTTTTATAGGTGATGTAACACAATAATTATCTAAAATAAGTTATGAGCTGTCACCATAAGATAGGATCACGTGGCAGGTGTCTAATAAACTGATACGTTGTCCCACCTGCGGAAAGGAAGACCACGACACTATAGCACTCGATTCTTCATCAAGGCTCGCCCTCTCCTGAATTGATTGAGTCTTCACATAAAGTTATCATTATTGGATATCATCCAGTAGATCTCCATTACGCCAATAATTACGAGATCTCTGATCAATTAGCCAGTGGGATCCCTTATCAATTAGCTAGTACCCGCCGAATTTCTAAAATATATTGTAATTAACTCTATTTTTTTACAGTATAAAAGCTAATGATCATAGAGATAAAAGTACGCAATTCTTATACTACTACTTTTGAATTCTAAGCAATTTCTTACACTTTCCTTATTCTTCAATTTACTAACTTGAGTGTCAGAGTGGCTGTCGTAGGTACCAACCACCTCACTTTCTCTCTTTTATAAATTGACCAATTATAATACAGCTCTATTTCACCCACATCATCTTATTCCGCTGCCGGGAGATCCATTTAATTCTCTTTGTTTATTTGGATTAAAATTGGTCTCTTATTCCCATTCTCTTAAAAAAAATTTTCTTTTCTCTCTCTTAATTGGCCGGCAATTCGGGAGCTACTACTAAGGTTGCTACCAATGAGAGTGCTATTATTTCTTTCGCTCTTGGCAGTGGATAAAACACACCCTCTATGGTCAATGAATCAGATCTCAACAATCTGAACAATGAGCATATGCTACAATACATCAAAAGATTATAGGCTACTTTTGAGCAATACAAAACTCAAAGGGAGGCATCATTCATGGCTCCCAGGGGAAGCGAGGAAGCCTCCATTAATACCCCAAGGACTCGGACAATGCGACCAGATGTGATTCAAAAAGAAGGTCGAGTTTGAGGAATAAGAGTCATTAGACGACACCTTGAAGGACATTGATTGGGAGTTGGTATGGGCTATTCAAAGGTACCAGAAAGAGCAGGAAGATGACTTTGGCCTGGATGATACCTCGCCTCTTTCAAAAGATATCTTGGCAAAGACATTCTCTACTAAATTCAAACTCCCAAGTTTGGATAAATATAAAGGGACAATAGATCCAATAAGTCACTTGGCAATCTTTAGGAGGACTATGCAGTTCCAGGATGTCAATGACTTCGTGTTGTGTCGAGTGTTTTCATCAATACTCACAAGTTTGGCTCAGAAATGGTTCCAACATCTGTGTCCAAGTTTAATTCAGAACTTTACGCAGTTTGCCATATTATTTAGATTTATTACTTGTATACCTCCTAAAAAGCTCTCCTTTGACTTGTGAAAGATCCGCCAAGGAGAGGGCGAGTCTTTAAATAACTTTATCTCACTGTTTAATGTAGAAGCAATACAGGTGAAGGAGTTAAATCATGAGATAGCATGTCAAGCATTGAAGAAAGGAACACGCAACAAAACCCCAAGTTCATAAATTTCTTAATCAATAATTCAGCCGTTACGTACCAACAGTTGATGGATAAAGCCCAGAAGTATATCAGACTGGATGATGAAGTCCAAGCATTAAGAGAGGACAAGAGGGCGAGCCAAAAGCAAAAAAAAAGCTATAGAGGTGAGGATATGAAGGAGAGTACAGAAGTTACCCCATCTTCTGAAGGATGGATGACCAGAGTAAGTATAAGAATTATACTCCATTACATGACTCACGGACATATATTTTAATGTGGATCAAGAAAAATAACAAGAGAGTCAGATGGCCTCCCAAACTCAATCCCGATAGAGCAGAAAGGCGAGATAGTCCCGAGTACTACCACTTTCACGAAGTATATAGACATACAACGGAGGAGTGGCGGCAGCTGAAAGACAAGATCGAAAGATTAATAAGGAGTTATTTACGTAATAAAAGACAGAGAAGAAAAGAGGTCAGGATCTAAGGTAAGAAAACCAGTCAATCTCGATGAAAATGAACCTATAGGAGTTATTTACGTAATTGTAAGAGGACCAAGTGGCAATAAGGGTCTATAGAAGTAGAATGTCACAGATATTCAATTCTGAAATCAAAACCCCAAGTTTTAAAATTAGTCAAGTTAGAAGACCGAATCTTTTAAATGTTCTTGAAAGTATATTTATAATTTATAATAAAACTATGATGTATTCTTCAGTCTTTTTTGATATGTAAATCATAAGCATTGGGTGGACAAGAGTGCTGAGACAAAAAAACAAATGCCACAAGGCGGGAATTAGCTAGGCACATATCCGAGTGTTAGTCTTGATCAACTAAGGCATTTTATACCAATGCCATAAGGCGGGAATCCGTTAGACGAGCCATACGGCAGGAATCTGCCAAGCACATATGCAAGTGTTAGTCCTGATTAACTAAGATATTTTATGCCAACACCACAAGGCAAAAATCTGCCAGGCGAGCCACAAGGCGGAAATCTGCCAGGCACATATTTGGATATTAGTTCCAATCAACTAAGGTATATTATACCAACGCCATAAGGAGAAAATCCACCAAGCACATGTCCGGATATTAGTCCTAAGCAACTAAGGCATTGTATGCCGATGCCAGAATATGGGAATCTATCAGGCGAGCTACAAGGCGGAAATCCGCTAGGCCATATGACTAAGTGTTAGACCCGTTAAACAAAAGTATTTTATATTAGGCCACAAGGTGGGTTCCATCAGGCCATAATCCGGGTGTTAGTCCCGTTTGGTAGAAAAAAATCTCTAAGCCATTCCGTACCTAGGCCACAAGGCGAGTATCCGCCAGGCCACGTAACTGGGTGTTAGTCCCATTTCATAAAAAGTTTCTAAGGCATTTTATGCTCAGACCACAAGGTGGGCATCCGCCAGGTCACCGGATGTTAGTCTCGCTTCACAAGAAGTTTTCTAATTCATTTTATATCCAGGCCACATTGTGGGTATCAGACCAAACCACATATCCAGGTGTTGGTCCTGTTCTTCAAATTTCTCAAGGTATTTCATGACCACTAGTTAGGCCAGTGACCGAGTGTTATGTCCACTCAGCATGATTGTTTTAGTCATCTTCTGGCAAAGCCAATGGTTACTAAGTTGTTTTTTGTCAAGTGTTAACCCCTTAGTAATTTTGTAAAAAAATTATTTAAGTCTTATTTGAGCTATGGTCAGACAAGGGTTATGGTCGAGTACCAAACATTTACAGGCGGCTCAAGAAACAAGGCAGTTATCATTTAGGGGCAGACGAAACTACGTGAGCAGAGAAAAACTAATCTAGATATGCCACATGCCCAATATCATGAAAATAATTGTCACTTTCGAATCTAAAGAATCAAAGACCAATGAAGGGACCTATGATTTAATACAACAATCGCCCAGAATAAGTCATGAGCTGTCATCATAAGACACGGCTACGTGGCAAGGGTCTGATAAGCCGATACGCTATCCCACTAGTGGATAGGAAGATTCAGATACCATAATACCCTGGTCTTCATTAAGACTCTCCCTCTCTTGAATAGATCGAGTTTTCACATAAAATTATCATTAGCGGATATCATCCAGCAGATCTCCATTACACTGGCAATTATGGGATTCCCGATCAATTAGCCAGCACCCGCTGGATTTCTAGGACATATTGTAATTAATAAAATCTTCTTACAGTATAAAAGTTAATGATCACATGGATAAAAATACGCATTTCTCATATAACTACTCTTGAATTCTAAGTAATTCCTTATACTCGCCTTATTTTTCGGTTCACTGATTTGAATATCGGAATGACTGTCGTAGACACTAATCACCTCACTTTTTTTTTTTTTTTTGCAAATTGATCAATTGCAGTATAACTCTATTTAGATAAAAATATTGCATGAAATTAAGGTTGAAAATAATTTCTCATTAAAGCAAACAAATAATAATTTTCATTATTTGAAATTTCAGAAAATAATTTCTAGTTGAATAATGAATATTCTGAACTGTTGAGTGAGAATGTACATGAAAAGTCAGTGGCTAAATGCCAAAGAAAGACCATGCTATGTCACGTTCAGAACAGGTCAATTATGAATGATGTACATCATGAGGTCCACAGCAGAAACGAAATGATCTCCATAAGCTTTCAAAAGTATTCATACAGATATTTTCTAATCTTCCAAAGTTTTAGATATTTTGCTCATTCAGACAAAAAAATTTTAAAAATAAATAAATAAATAAATAAGAAGACCACATTTTCTAAGCAAAAGTCCAAACATCAAGATATGAATTTCTTCAGATATTTTCAGCCCATTTGTAGTACCCGTTTCACGAATCTCTCTTCACAAATCTACCCTGCAACTCAAAATGGAATGCTTTAGTATCTACTCATGCACGTAGAGATTATGGGGCAAATTCTAATTAATTCATTTCTAAGTTTCAGCCTTAAAATATACATATAAGGTAAGTTTTGCTCAGACCAAATCGGATTTTGCTAAGAAATTGGGGAGAGAAACAAACCTTGAGTCTAGGTCTTTTATCTGCATTGAGTTTGCGAACTTGATACCTTATCTTCTTAGAGAACAATCTAGTCTGACGCTTCTCTTTGTACCTCAGAACACTTGCTTCTCTTCTTGTTCTCTCTTCTTCCATTACTGGCACCTCTCCCATCTGAACAACTTTTCAGCTTATAATCTTTTATAACAGAGTGAAAAGAATTCCAATTCATTCAACTATCAAATACCTAACTATATTGATACTAAATCTTCTCTACATCATTCGAAATAGGTTAAAAATCATAATAGTTCTCACTTATAAATTTAAGTTGATCAAGTATATAAATAAATACTATGATGCACGTAATATCGTGAAACGAGCTAAAATTTAATTATTAACTAAATTAATTACAAGTTATTATAAGAATCTAAATCCAAAGGGTAATTCCATATTAAATATAAATAAAGAGCTAAAAATGAAAATAAAATAAGAAAAAGAAAAGGGATGGTATTGAATTGAGATGAGCGTATATGCATACTAACATAATAGGCATTGTTTGGGAAGCAAGAAAGAGAAGAGTGATCAGCCCAAAGAGGTCCTCTATCAGACCATGCATCCAAAACCTCTTGATAATTCAAATTCAAGTTCAATGAAACTCTCTTATCATCATCTTCACCATCTAATAAGAACCCATTACTACTCTCTCTCTTTATGCTGTAAAAATGGCTTTCTTCTTCCTCAAAGAAGCTCCTGCTTCTGTCCTCAAACTTACAATACTCATCTGCTTCATCTTCTCCATTGATATTTGGTTGTTCTTCCATATCCATAAAATCCCAGTTCAAAAAACCATACATATTTTTATCCTTTGATAGCTTTTCTTCATCTTCAATGTCCAAAATGCCATCAAATTCATCCATACCAGCAAATCCTCCATTGCAAGAATCATCAATGGTTGTCTCTGGAACCTCTTGCTCTTCCATTTTTAGGCTTTTTACGGGTAAGGAATCGTATCTCATCTTTAGCTCTCTTTCCTTCTTTGCATATAGACGTTTTGAATTGTTATATAACTGAGGATAAGTTATGAATTATTTTATTTTCTAAAATCCTTGTCAAACAATTTTTTATCCTACGTGGAACCTTATCCACTTTCTATTGGTTGCTTCATCGCAAACTTTCTTTTAATTGGTTCACAGGTTCCAGCTTGGATGTTGATAGTGGGATCCATGATTGCTTTTTTGTCTTTGATCCATTTTCTCTCCACATCCATTTTTGAGTTTCAAGGACTAAAACCTTTGAAGGGATAGGAGATATAAAAGAGATAGTTCTAATGGATAAAAATATAAATACTACCTCTTAATTTTCAACAATCGTGATTTTAATGATTTTTTTTTTCTGCGCAAATTATTTGTTATTTTAAAAATTTTAAGGTATTTTTATTTTTTATTATTTATTATAATTTTTTAAATTAAGATTTTTAATTAATCTTATTAATTTTTATGTATAAATCTTAGATAATAAATATTGTAAAATAAAGATAGTTATTATAAATAGAGTTGTAATCGAACTGAACCGAGTCGAACTTTCATAAGTTCAGACTCGGTTAGAAAATAAATTTAAAAACTCAAGTTCGAGCTCGAACTCGACTTGACTTCATTTATAAGTTCGAACTCAATTCATAAAATAAATATTAAATTTGAACTCGGTTCGATCTCAATTCGTAATAAGCTCACTTTAACATTTAACTCAAACTCCACTAAAAAAACTCGAATTTCAGCTCATTTAAACTCTAATTTAAGCTCGATTATATTATTAACAAATTCAATATAATTCAAATTCATTTAAATTTAAAATATAAAATCATTAATAGACTTTTAAATTAAATTTTTTTTATTTAATTGAAACTTCTCAAACCCCAAAACTAATGAAAAAAAATGTAGAAAAATTATCTTTTTATAGAAAAGTTACGGTCCTTCATATCCCTTCAACTTTCGATATGAGATTGGTATTGGCAAACAAGCTTATTCGCGAGTTTGTTCGCGAGTCTGTTCACGAGTTTGTTCGCGAGTCTGTTCACGAGTTTGTTTACGAGTTTGTTCGCGAGTCTGTTCACGAGTTTGTTCACGAGTAAACTTGCGAACTTGTTCATAAACTTGAAAATGAGTCGAACTCGCGAGTCGAATACTGGTAAACACAAGTTCAGCTCGTTTATTAAACGAGTCTAAAAAGCAAACTCGAACCTAAACGAGCCGAAATTCAATCGAGATTTTATTGAGTCGAATCTCGAATTGTTCACGAACAGTTTGGTTCATTTACACCCCTGATTATGAAGTAAATGGATGAAATCCTAAACAATTAGGATATATATATATTAAATAATATTTTATCTTAAAAATACTAAAAATCTAATAAAAAGAAATAAAGTGATTGAAGCAAAATCAATAAATTAAATAGTCTAATTTAAATTTTTAAGATATAAAAACTAAATTTTTATAGTAAAAAAGCTATGAATTAAATAGTAATTTCCTATTCCAATTTGCTAGTATCGGGACCATTTGCATTTGGAAATGTTGTGCCAAGAAGCACGTGAGCAAAACTCGTTTGCTTTTCTTTTAGATTTTTTCTTCTTGGTTTAGATTACAAAAAGTCAAATTCAAGTTCAAATTAAAATTTTAATTTTTATTAAAAGACTAGCTTTTATGAATTTAATTCTCAAATTAAATTAAATTAATGGAATCAACGAAAATAAATCAATTTTAAATTCAGTTATATCAATAATTGAATTTTTTAATTTTATGGGCTACTCTTGATTCAAATTATTATGAATTGTGGTTGACAAAGAACTGCATATACGATCACATGGAATTTACATATCATATTGAATTGACTTATCATATAAATATATATCACGTTTAAGTAATGCGGATCTAAGAGATTATAAAATATTATTAAAAATATCAACAGAGCCTAATGCAATCAAATTTAAACTTCTAGAAATTATTGGGAAATAATAAAATATGGTTTTAAATTCAGGTAAATCTTTAAAATTTGAAAAAGGTGAAGAGGGAAGGGAAATCCGCCAATTTGATTTGCTAGAGTTTAAACAATATGGATAATTACTATTTTAATCCCTATAATTTAGTAAGACTAATTATTTAGTCTATTTATTTTTAAAAACACAATTAATTTAGTTCTTATCTTTTAAAGCCATTAGCTAATTAATCCTCTTAGTTAATTGCAGGGATTAAACAGTTATTATTATAAAATTAGATGGACTAAAGAGTCATATTTTAAAATTATAGGTAATAATTAGAAACAAGCACATTTTAGTCATTTCTCATTTATTAAGAACTAAATAATATACGGTTTGAAAAGATAGACACTATTTATTATGTTTTTGAAAATAGAGGGAATAAGTAGTTATTTCACTAAATAATATGGACTAAGTAATAAATTTTTGAAAGAATATAAATAAAATGGAAAATTACAATTAGAATCCTAAGTACTTAGAGAATTTATTAGTTCATCCCTAAAAGTATTAAACTCAATTAAAAAGTTTTTTACTATTTTGAAATGCAATTATTTATTCTTTTTATTATGTATATTGACATATTCGTAGGGTGAGCATTCGGTTGATTCAGTTTAAAATTGAATCGAATCAAATAAATTAAAAATTAAAATTTTAGTATTTATAAAAATCAAACTGAATCGATTTTGATCAAAAATCAAATCGAATCGATCTGATTTGGTTCAATTCAATTTGATCGATTAGAATTTTTAATAAATTTTTTATTTTTTACACTTTTTTTTATTTTAAAATTTAATTGAATATTTTAACTTTAATATAATCTAATCTCTCTATATTATTAAAAATAATATATTATTATCTCGATTCGGTTCGATTTTTTTTTATTAAAATTAAATCGTATTGAAATAACTGAAATTTTTGAAATTAAAAATAAAACCGAATCGAAATAAATAAAAAACTAAATTAAAAATAAAACTAAATCAAAATAAATAAAAAATTAAATCAAAATTTTAAATTAATTCGGTTTGATCAATTTTTTCTGTTTGAATTACATATTCGGTTAAAACATCCTATAAATATCACAAATGTTATTTAAATTTAATCGTAATATTTTAAACAAACTACAATAAGGTTCTTCACGTTTCATTATTATAAATTATTTAGTGCTTTAATTAATAAAAAATAATAATAATAATAGAAGGACCAAAGTTACATTTTAAAATAGTAAGTGACTAATTAATTGGGTTTAAATATTACACAGATAAATTTATGAATTTAAGAATGTAATAACAATTATCTCTAAATAAAAATATTTAATGGATATTTTTCAGCATATGATCAAATTAAATTTTATTGAATTTGGATAATTTCTAACTCCAAACTTCATTTTGAAAAAAAATAAAAATTTAAATAAATTTTTACAAAATCATGTAATATTTTAATTTTTTGTAAAATAAAATTTTTAAGTTAAAAAAATTAAATTATTTCACTCTAAATAAATTTTTATTTCTAGACGAAAGGTCAAAAAAAAAAAAATAGTAATGATTTTTTTGTCTTTGATCTATGATTGCTTTTTTTGTCTTTTGATACACTGTTCCTTCACATCCGTTTTTGCGTTACAAGGACTAAAGTCAAATTGAGATTACTTTAACAATACTTTCTATAAAAGAAATTATCTACCTAAAATAGAGCGCGTGAAAAAGTAAAGTTAATAATAAGATTTAGTATGTTATATATAAAAGTCTAATTTTAATTTATTTTATATTAATTAAAACAAATTAAAATTAAATTAAAAAATAATAAAATGCATGATAGCTGTGGTAGTCACTTTTAATTAGGGGCGAGCAGTATTCGGTTCAAATCGAAAAAACCGACCAAACTGAATCGATTTAAAAATTTAGTTCGGTTTTTTATACATTTCGGTTCGGTTCGGTTTTTAATTTCAGAAATTTCGGTTATTTCGGTTCGGTTTGGTTTTAATCAGAAAAAAACCGAAAAAATCGAACCGAACCGATTAGTGATAATAATATATTTTTTCAATAATATAGGGAAATTAAATCATATTAAAATTAAAATATTTTAATTAAATTTTAAAATATTAAAAATACAGTGTAAAAAATAAAAAAAAATTATTAAAAATCGAAACCGATCAAACTGAACCGAATCGAACCGATTCAGACCAGTTTGGTTCGATTCAGTTTCTGACCAAAATCGGTTCGGTTCGGTTTTTATAAACACTAAAATTTCAATTTTCGGTTTATTCGGTTCGGTTCGGTTTTGAACCGAACCGACCGAATGCTCACCCCTACTTTTAATGTTTAAATTTTTTTTCTTACTCTCACCGTATAAACATTATCTGAAACTTTTATTTCTCTACCGTATAAGCGTTATTTGAAGCTTTTGAAAAAAAATATGATAATTAAAAAAAAAACTTTTCGATCGATATAATTCGCTAAATTTTAAAAAAATTTACTTAGAAATAAAATTACTTTTGAAAATAAAAATTTACTCACATAATTAATTTTTTATCGAACTATTTTTTGTAGGTGTGAGTTATTTCAGACAACCTCCTACATTTGTATGGAATGAAAGGATGTTGATTGTAGAATTTATAAATATCTGGGTATATTCTTGAATTCTCAATAAATTGAATTTTTTTTTTATAAAAATACATTACAATTAGAATCATTTTGTCTAATTTCAACTTAAAAAGGAATTTTAGGCTCTACTTAGGAGAAGGTCAATGGGTTGTACAGACACCTTATAATGAAATTCATTAATAAATATACTAAAAGAGTTGCAAACATGTGATTTACTGTTAAGCTAAAATTTCGTAGAGTTGATTATGATTTAAATAGACTAGAAGAGGATCTACACATTTTTCTTGAAAATTTTATGGATGTGACTCAAATCTATATTAGACGTTTATAAATTTTTTTTATTTATTGCTATTCTTGGAGATTTATTTATACTTGTTTGGATAATTTTATAATGAATAATGTTTTGTTTAATTTTATGATGAATAATATTATGTTTAATTATCTCATGTGCATAAGTATTCTTAATTTGGACTAAAAATAATATCTGTTTTCAAAATTTTATGGTTGATCTTAATAAGAAATAGAAGTTAAATGAGGATAACTATGAAATCTAGAGTAAAAAAAATTCAATATGTGCTTGAGAAATTAGAAGCTCTTACTAATTTTAGAAATATTAGAACAGGGCAATACGACCCAGCATAGGCAGAACGGTGAGGCATGTGATTTTTGAAAAAAAAGAATTCAACTGCTCACATCACTTATATGAGCAGTATGTATGATATTGTTATGCGTAAGTTCAGAAAATATAATTTAACTATAGACATATTGTCTGCGTTGTAAGACAGATTTGAAGAAATCTCACTTATCAGTCTTATAGCTCCCATTATTAGATACACTACAATTATTATAGTTTTTAATGATAAAAAATTAATGATAAATTTAATTTTTTATTGTCAGTGAAATATATAACCACCACTAACGTAATTGATCATTATTATGTGAAATTTTAATGATTATTATAAAATACTCTCGTTAAAAATGAGATTATTGGTCGTTAAAGTGGGAATAGACCTTTTTGTTTTCAAATCCCACATCGAAAAGAGAAGGAATGAATTATTACTTAAAAGCACTATAAATTAACAAACCACATGACTTGTAAATTATTTAAACTTGTAGTGAGTAAAAATTGAATTTTTCTTTTTTATCGAAAATATTATATACTCAATTATTAATAATATTTAATTATTTTCAATTATTATCACTATTTTAAAATTATTATATTGAACAATAACAATTTTTAATTTATTTTTAATGATAATTTTTATTATCGTTTTAAATTTTTTACGACCATATTAATTATCATTAACAAAAGTCAAAGTTGTCGTTATTGTTATAATTTTATTCACTGATTGTAGCATTATCGTAATTAGTATTAACGACTAATGTACAATATCCTCGTTAAAAACTTTTAATGATAAAACCTCTAACCAAGCCTTAACAATTGAAAAAAAGTAATCGTTAATGATTTTCAACGATCAACCTTTAATATTTAACGGTAAATTTTTCTCTCGTTAATGAATATTTTTTCTTGTAGTGATACTTATAAGAGAGTTCTAATTTTGATATAAGAATGAGTCTTAATATCATGAGTAATATGGTGAATGAGCTAAATTGTGCTGTTATAATGTTCAAGCTATCATGTGCTTTTTGCCTAAACATCTAGGCTTATATGAAAAATGTTATTTACCCACAACGTCCCTATTAAGTATATGAAAAATGTTATATATTGCCTAAAGCTAGAGTATGAACATCTGCGTTTAAATATAATGGGTATAAAAGTGTATGTAACTAGTTCTAATGTTCACTGAAGAAAGGATAACTAGTAATTCATTAAGATGGAAACTAAAAAAGATAGAAAAAGTTAAGTCTAATAAGAAACAACAATAAAAATGAATGCAAAGGCTCTTTCACATAGAAGAAGATAAACATTGATAAGGTCAAATGTTTTCACTATATACAATAGGATCAAAATACCTTTGTGAAATTTCAATGACTTCTTCTACGGCCAAGTTGGACATTCATTAGAAAATAACTCCAAAGTGGAGATGAAGGGTTTAAGTACCTGCAAACTTGCTATGTGTAGTGGGAAGACCCTACTAAATAATATCCAATTCGTTTGGAATTAAATTTTTGTATTAGTTCTTTCTATTAATTTTTTATAAAAAATGTGTAAACTTATTTTAAGTACAAAGCCTAGTGGTTCTAGATATTTCTTGATTATTCGTAGTGGCTTAAATGTTATAAGTAAATCTCATAGTATATGTTTTTTTCTTTTTTACATCTTCTGATATATCTATGAATTATGTAAATACGTGGCATGATATGCTTATCCGTATAGGTTAAAACATATGCAATGATTAGCCAAAAAGGGCTTATTAGGTAATATTAAAAAAGTAAATATGTCAACTTATAAATATTATATAATTTGAAAATATCTAGAAACTTTTTTATAAGGGAACAAGAGCCGAATTTCTATTATGATTAATCTATTCTAGTAAATGTAATCCTATGCATGTAGAGCTAGGCATAGGAGGATATCTATTTCGCAATTTATGACTACTCTATGTAAGGTTAAATTTATTTAATATCTCATTAAATTAAGCCTTTAAGTTGTTTCATTAAATTTTTTGGATTTAGTTTAGAATTTATTAGACAGAAAAGTAAAGACTTTAAAAACCATCAAGGTAGAAAATTTCTATCAGAGCAATTTAAGAATTGTATAACAGAAATGAGAAATATAACCCTATTAGATTAGGTCAATAATGAGACAAGTTAATTTTTTTTCAATCATCTATTGGAATGATACGTTATTAGTAGTCTCTATTATGCTTAGCCTAGTATCCACGTGATCAATAACTTCTACTCCATATGAGTTATGAACTAAACATAAACTTGTTTGTATATTTTAAAACTATAGGGTTGTAAAATTGCTCACAAATTTTTATATAAATTTAGAATTTTAGGTACAAGGGGAAGAATATATTTTTTCTAAGATACTTTAAATATTGAAAAAGATATGTGTTTCTTAGTGAGCAAAATAATAAAAGTATAACTGAGTTTGAATCTTAGGATATTATATTTTTTTTAGAATTTTTTTTTGAAGCATGTATAGATAGAACAAGTTTTACATCTAAATAAAACTCATGACCATGATGCTTCCACTATAGAATGTTTGATAGACATACTTTCGAGTGGGAGCAATTTGGATACAAATAAATATAGTCATTAATATTATAATTGTATCCTAAAGTAAATTTAGTCACAGAATCTGGTCCGGTGGTCTGGGTGGGAGTAATATACCTATTGATGAGTTAATAAATCAATCTAAAAAATAATGAACGAGTCATCCAAGGATTTTCAATTTTCATTTTGAGATTAAAGAGAAAGTATTTATACTTATTCCTAATGAAGGGGAGCCAAGAAACATGTTTTTAAGTTTTTAGATCTTCGGCTAAGGAAAAATAGATTATAGCAACGGAATAGGAAATGTAGTCAATGTAGAGTTGCATTAGGATGTAAAGCGATTTGGAATTAATGTTTTTTCAAAATTGAGCATAAGGCTGACAGCAATATCAAGTGATACGAAGTTCATTTGGTAGATAAAGGGTATACATGATAAGAAGGAATGAATTATAAGGATTGACTCACCTATTGTAAGATGTACTTCGATAAGATTATTTTTATTAAACAACATTAGTCACTAACTTGGAGATGAAGAAGTTACATATAATCTTAGAATCAAGATTCTAAAGGATCAATCAAGAAGGTTATTATCTCTTTCTTGAGAGCGATATATTATAAAATTCTTAGAGTGATTTAATATACAAGACTTCAAACCAGTATATACTTCTATTTTTCATAGAGAAAGCTTTAAGTTGTTCATGATATCTTAAGACTCGAGAAGAGAGAGCTTAAATGAAAATATTTCATATACAAGTGTGGTCAGGAGTCTAATGTATGTTATATGGTGTATAAGACCTTATATTTTTTTTTATGCTATAAATATAGTAAGTTGATATCAATCTGACCCTAGGCAAACACACTGAATATAGTCAAATAGATATTGAGATATCTTAGATACAAACTAGATTATTCATGATGTTATCAAGAAAATAGCCTGTAAAAGAGAAGTTATAAGGATGCAGATTGGAGAGGAGATTTAGATGAGCCTAAATCATCTCAGGATATATCTTCTTAAGAAGCAAAGAAGTAATATTTAATAGTATTATTTATTATATTAAGAATATAAATGCATATAGCTTAAAAGAATTTTCTATACATGGATTGACTTTGAATTCTCTAATGAAGTCTAGTACGAAAGATGTTTTGTAGAGGCATGTAAAGTCTTTGAGCTAGTGCATAAGTTAAAATATTAAGTTAATATATTTCAAATATTATTACAATTATGTAATTCATACATACTATTTAATATAAGGAGATATAATTATGAGATGTGTGTTGAACATATAATAAATGTCTCATCACATGGTATTGGTTTTATTATCTAGTGAGATAATAAAACACAAAACAATTATTAGTTTTCTTTTATTTATGTATAAAACTGAGAGCTCAAAACTTATAATATAAGATAGCATCTCAAAGAGACTGATAATAATACTAGATCATTATATTAAATACATTGATCTTATGTAAATAAGTCACATTATCTATCTTAAAATTCAGATAGATGGAGTTCTGATCAGAAATGAGTAAATAGTGACATATACTCTATTATGAGTGAAAAGAATATCGTAGCATGTGATTCATAACACATGTGCCCGTTACTAATAATGGAAGTACAAGTGATGATATTTGCTTATTAATTATGTGAGACTTTAGAAATTATAAGTAATCTTATTAATATCTTTAGGCTTTTACTTGTTATTTGAGACTTAATTTAATTGTTTAGTATCTTAGAATATTAAAAGATGATTATGAATAATTCAATCTACTGAGATATTTCTAAAAAAATAAATTGAATTAAGGTTGAGAATATCAATATATGAGGAAGATTACATGGAAGTATTATATTGTTTTTGTATTCATTGACCAATCAATTATATTTATATGTGAATAAAATATAATTATAAATATAAAAGAAAATAATTGAGATCATCTGGATAATCAAATATGATAAATAATCTAGGATATTGCATATTGCAACTATTCTGAATTTTACCATTCGAGCGGTTTATATTATTTTAACAAATATAGAACATTTGAGCTTTCAAAGTATGCACAGGTCACGTAGTCTATTTGTTAAGTATGAAAATTGCAGTGTACATATCATCATGTACTATCATCTATGAGTAGGAAATGAAAGAAATTATCTATCCAAAATAAAACTTAAAAAATAAAACTTGTAACAAACTTAAAAAATAAAACTCGTAACAAGGTTCAACACCGTATTTATAAAAGTCTAATTTTAATTTATCTTATATTTATTAAAGTAAACTAAATTTGAATTATAGGTAAAAATAGAGTTTAACCGGTGTATTATTAAATCAATATTATAAATTTATAATAATATTTTACACAATTAATGATTTGATTTTAGAAATAATTAATAAAATAAATTTACTAAATTTTAAGATTAAATAATTTTAGAAAATTATTTTAAATTTTAAACAACAATATTCAATTATATGTGATTGAGAAAACTTTTAATATTGTTTTATAATAATAAATGAAAAATAAATACTATTATATGAAAATTATATAAAATAATAAATACAAAAATTTGTTTATTTTTTATTTTAAAAGAAGTAATAAAATAAAATAATGTTGTAATTTAATTTAACAAATAAAATAAATTATTAATAATATTGATTATTAAAATTATAGGTTTTCTATTTTTTTCATAATTGCAGTTATTAATTATTTTATATCAAACAATTTTTTTAAATAGATAAATTACTGATGAAAGATATAAAGTGCAAAAGAATATAAAATCAATGGGTTGGTTTAGATGGCAAAGGCTAATGGTGGCAATTTGAGTTACCAAGATCAAATCATGTTATGCCTACAGAAGGTGTTTTCTTTTTAAATTGGAAAGACCGTTTTATTTTGGAAATTTGGAATCAGAAGATTCAGAACTGTCTATAAATATTCGCTCAATACACGTGCGGTTCGTACCAGTTTCGGGTTCTATCTAATTGGAGGTTTTATTTAATAAATCAAACTAAATTATGATCTAATCTCCGATTAAATTGATTGGATCAATTGATTTGATTCTATTTTAACAATTAAGCTTATAAGCTTATAGAAAAAAAGAGTAATAAAGAGATAAACCTAACAAATAATATTATAAATAACTAAAAGAATAAATACATGAAACTAGGGTAATTTTTACTCATAATCCTTCGATTTTAGTTTTATTTTTAATTTGATTACTCAATTTAAATTTATTTCTTAAAATTCGTTCGACTTTAATTTTATTATCATAAAACTTCGTATTATTGTAGGTTTTTAGGTTAAAAAAATAAAAAAAACAATTCTTTCTCTTTTCTCTAATAATCTTTATTCAATTTTTTTTTCTTTTTTTATAAAATACATATCAATAATTTAACACAAATTTTAAAGTTTAAATCATTATTATTATTATTATTATTATTATTATTATTATTATTGATACTGCACAAGGGTCGCCTGAAATAAGCTATAAACTGTTACCCTAAAACAAGTTCACATGAAAAAGATCTGATAAGTGGGTAATTCGGTTCCACTTGAGGAAAAAAAGACCTGGACACCTTAATACCCAAATTATCATTAAGACTTGTCCTCCCCAAAATAGGTCAAGTCTCAACATAAAGTTACTATTAGCAGGCACAATCCAGCATGCCCTCGTTACGCCTGTAATCATTGGATCCTCGGCCAGTTAATCTGGTGGAATACCTTATCCGGATAGCTGGCCACATCATCTCCAGATCATTAGAAAATACTATATTTATCTTCATTTTTTTACAGGATAAAAGGGGAACGATTACATAGGCAAAGGGACGTAATTCTTACACTACTCAAGTTCTCAGCAGTTCATTACATTCGCCCTATTCTCCAGTATACTGACTAGAGTATCAGAGTGACTATCGTGAGTACCCACCAACTCACGTTCTCTTTCTTCCAAGTTTAGCCAATTACAGCACAACTCTGTTTTCTAACTGCATCATTTGGTTCCGTTGCCGAGAATTTCATTAAATCCTTTCTATTCATTTGGATTAAAACTAGTCTCTTATTCATTTTCTTTGAAAAAGAAAATTTTTTTCTCTATCTCTTAAAATAGCTGGAGTCATACATATCATTGCAGGAGGACCTGATAAGGGCAAAGAAAAAAATAATAAGTGCGTAGCAGAAGATGTCCTGTCAGTTGAATAGGAGCAATAGGCCAAGTAGGAGGTAAGGTTTAGTCTTGTAGACAAAGCGATTGGATTCTCCCAAAACAACCCATTGGTCGTTAAGATCCTCCTAAATAGGTACAAAGTGTTGCGAGTATTGATAGATACAAGTAGTTCTGTTAACCTTCTCATCTTAAATACTTTTAATAAATTAGGCTTGGATAAAAATAGTCTTATTAGAGTTTTCTATCCGTTAATAGGGTTAGGAGATAAGACCATGGTAGTACTGGGTACCATCAACCTCCCCTTAGTGCTGGGTGACGAAAAATATAGACGAGAGTTATATGCAGAGTTTGCTGTAACGACTCGAAAATCGAACCGCTACCGGCGCTAGGATCCAGATCGACTTAAGGTCGCCGGGACCCATAGCAAGCCTGACATACTCTCTGTGTACCTGTAAAATCCCATACATGATCATACATTTTCTATAAAAACATAAAACTTTACTCTAGACTAAGGCTCAACCTATGCATACACTATCTCTGTACTACAGAACCCCTTTCCTAGAGCTCTCATCATTGCTCTAGACGGGTTAAAACTCTTACTATGCTAAGCCTGGTTCTCATACTCATAAAAACACATTTACACAAAATAGACCATGTATACAAAAAGGAATTTACAAAACATATGGGTCAAGCACACTACTATATTCTATACAATACTAAAACATCTCTTTACAATATTACATTTCCACACTATGCTATTACACAACTCTTTACTCTTCATGTACTCTGCTGAACTCCCCCTGTACTCTGATCCTGCAAGACTGGGGTTAAGGGAGAGGGGTGAGCTATACCAGCCCAGTGAGTAGAACAAAATAAACATGCTCACATGAAATACATCACATCACAGGTAATCACATATCGGACGGACGGAAACAAAACTCCCTCAAACTGTGCCCGACCCGCGAATGAGCTCCTCAGGTCTTGATATGCCCGGCCCTCAATAGGGCTCCTCAGGACTTGATGTGCCCGGCCCTCGATGGGGCTCCTCAGGACTTGATGGGAGGGCTAATGAATCCAAACTATGTCCGTCCGCAAGTACAATAAATAATGCAATGCACATATTAGTGAATTCTAATGAAATCATCCTATTGCATAATCATGATGCATGAAACATGCTTAAAGTATTTAATTTCTCAATATTAGAAACATTAAGTTTAGTTCCACTCACCTCTGGCTAACTCTGTACTGACTCTGAAGCAGTGCTCACTGCTGATCTCTTCAGTTCCTCTGGTCCGTTCCTACACAGGTGGACTCAAATGAGGGACCAAACTAACTCAAAAACATCTCTATAGAACTTCCCAGAAACCCCCCCTAAAACATCCTAAAACAATCAAGGAAAACATGCAAAAGAAGGCTGGACAGGGCACTTTCGGCGGCAGAAAGTCCCTCCAGAGCCGAAACTCAGGCATTTTCGGCGGCACTTTCGGCTGCCGAAAGTCCTTTCCAGAGACTAAAGTCCCAACCTTCGGTGGCACATTCGGTGGCCGAAACTCCCTCCAGAGCCGAAAGTCCAAACTTTCGGGGGCGAGCTTAGGCAGCCGAAACCACCTCCTTAGCATGTTCAGCGGCCGAACCTTCCTTCGGCGGCCGAAACTGGGTTCTCCAGTAAGGCAGAACCCTGCTCTGCTTCATGCAAAACTGCTCCAGACTTTCTCATAACAACTCAACAACAAGCATATACTCAAGTACATGCACAAAGGGGTCCAAAACTAACTTAAAAACCCCACCAACATCACAACTCAATACATAAACATGCTTTCACCAACAATCAACCAAAAACTCTACTTACCCTACTCATGCATCTCTACCCATAAAACTCCATAAAACCTTCATAAACATGAAAAGAAGTTAAGGATCTACACTTACCTCTTGAAGATCTAGAGGATAGGTGATCCTAACGTGGAGATATGGAGCAACTCTCTCTCAAAGTCTCCAAACTTCAAAACTTTAGTTTTTAGCTCAAAAGCTACAAAACAACATGAAAACTTATCAAAACTTTGAAAGATTTGGAGAAAACATGAAGATCACCTAAGGAAGATCATGGTCTCACCTCTGTCCGTGGAAATGGAAAGAAAAATCTTATCCATTCACCGACCTATGGCCTTTTATAGGTGGCTGGCCAGACCACCTTCGGCGGCCAAACGTGATTCCAAAGTCATGCATGTTCGGCGGCCGAACATCACTTTCGGTGCCCGAACCTGGCAATTCTTCCTTGGTTCTTTTCTTACAAAAAAACTCATTTTCTTTACACTTAAACATTAAAACATACTAAAACACTTAAGAAAACATATCTATTACCCTTCTAGAGGGTTCCGACATCCGAGATTCCATCGGACTGTAGAATTCTGATGCCAGACTCTAGCCGGGTATTATATTTGCAGTGATAGATATCCCATTTGCACATAATGTGATACTCTGCCTTCCAGTTCTAAACTACCACAGTATTGTTAGTAACATGGATGCTATGTGTCTTAAGCTACCAACTCTAGAAGGATAACAGTGGTCCGAGGCAATCCGAGATTGGCCAAAGAATGTTATGGACACAGAATGTTATGGACACAGAATGTTATGGACACTCCACAAAAAGTCTCGGGAAAGCAACAATAGCCATTGACCTACTATAGAAGCCGAAATCTCACATAAAGCCAAAGCCAGCAAAGGTAAGGAATAAAAGGTACGGTTCGGTACTACATTAATCGGTGAAATAAAGACTCATTTAATAGAGTTGCTAAAGTGCTGAGTAACCACTTTCACTTGGTCTCCAAAAGAAATACAAGGGGTGGACCCGAGTCTCATCACTCATAAACTATCTGTTGACAAAACTGTCAAACCAGTCCAACAAAAGAAAAGAAGGTTCGCATCAAAGAGGCAGCAAGTGATCAAAGAAGATGTTGACAAGCTATTAAGTGAAGAATTAATGAAGGAAGTATAGTATCCCACATGGCTTGCCAATGTGGTCCTAGTGAAGAAGGCTAATGGAAATGGAGAATAAAGTATCTCCGAAAGATCACTACCCGTTGCCATCTATTGAGAGGTTAGTAGACTCAACCTCAGATAATGCAATGCTTTCCTTTCTTGATGCGATTTTAGGTTACTACCAAATCATAATAAATACTGAGGATGCAGAGAAGACCGTGTTCATCATAGATGAAGGAGTTTTCTGCTACAAGGTGATACCATTTAGGCTGAAGAACATAGAGGTGACTTACCAAAGGTTGGTGTCTGGCATCTTTAAAGACATGGTGGGATTAACAGTCGAAGTGTACATGGATGACATGGTGGTAAAAATTTGATCCTTGGAAGACCACCCAGATGATATCTGGAAAGTCTTCAACATGTTGGACAAAGTAGGTATGAAATTGAACCCTAAAAAGTGAACTTTTGGAGTAAAAGCTGGAAAGTTTCTGGGGTATATAATCTTAGAAAGATGCATAGAAGCAAACCTTGAGAAGATTAGCGCCATCCAAAATATGGAAGCACCCAAAACCATTAATGAAGTACAAAGGTTGAATGGGCGAGTCATAACCCTAGGTCGGTTCATATCGTGCTTGGCCAGAAGGTGTCCCCTATTCTTCAAGGCCTTAAAAGGCAAAGGTAAGTTTGTGTGGGGGAAAGAATGCACAGAGGCATTTGAAAGTCTAAAAAATTTGTTATCATCTCCTCTATTGCTAAGCTCGCCTGTCGAAGATGATGTTTTATTTTTATACTTGTCTGTGACATAGAAAACAGTTTGCTCGGTACTTATTCATAAGAACGATGGGGAAAAACCCAGTATATTATGCCAGCCAAGTCTTGAAGAGGGTAGAGCTAAATTATCCCCCTCTCGAAAAGTTAGCATTTGCAGTCCTAATGTTAGCCACAAAGCTACGTCTATACTTTGAGTCACATACCATAGAAGTAAGATTAGATTATCCTCCGCGAAAGGTTCTACATAGGCCAGAGTTATCAGGACGGCTGTCCACATGGGCGGTAATATTTTCGGTCTTTGATATTAGGTATGTGCCAAGAAAGGCTATGAAAGTCCAAACAGTAGCTGAACTTATCGCAGAAATGACCCCACCGTTAAAGCCTTTGACATCCCCTGAGTCAACCATGGAGGATTGGAAGGTTTAGACAGATGGAGCTTATAGGGTCAGGGGTTTTGGAACCGGGATCCTGTTACAGAGTCAAACCAGTATTAAGCTTCGGTACGTAGCAAAGCTCGACTTCAATGCTACCAACAATGTAGTCGAGTACGAACCGCAATAATGGTCCTAAGAATCATCAAGGAATTAGGTATATGGAAATCGACTATTTTTAGTGACTCACAGTTAGTTGTTAATTAATTTCAGAGACAATTTAAAGTCCAAGAATCGAACCTCGTCAAGTATGAAGAAAAGATTCAATCCTTGATAGAAAGGATGAAAGAAGGGCAAGGGAATTGCGAGCTTCACTAGGTGGCTAGAGATAACAATGAAGAGGTAGATTTTCTAGCCAAAATGACGGCAGCAGGTGAGCAGCACCTGAATCAACCGTTCCATTTTGAAGAATTGCATACTCTGGCGACTGACGAGGAAGATTCTTTTCCCATAAAGAAAGGCGAATCATGGATGACGCTCATAGACAAGTTGTTGATACAAGATGATCTGCCAGCCGATGAGTTATCCACCAAACAGGTAATAAGAAAATCATGTAAATATGCACTAATTGATGGCTGGTTGTGTAGGAGGTCCTCAACTCAGCCATTGATGCATTGTGTTACAGAGGAGGAAGGTCAGGAAATCCTAAAAGACAATCATAAAGGCGATTGCGGGAGCCATAACGGACGATCACTTGAAAAGCATTCAAGCAAGGGTATTACTGGCCAATAATAATGCAGGATGCAAAGTAGCCTGTCAAGAAGTGTCGAAGATTTCAAGTACATGCAAATATCCCAAGAACCCCAGAGAGATGCAAGTAGCAATTGGAAGCCCTTGGTCTTTCTCTCAGTGGGGGATAGACATCTTTAGCCTATTCCTAAAAGCAATCGGGTCAAGAAAATTCGTGATTGTGGCAGTGGATCATTTGAGCAAGTGGGCTGTGATTGAGGCCGTGTAGTCCATCAACACGCAATAAGCAATCTCCTTCGTCTACAAAAAATATCTTCACTCAGTTTGGAATCCCAAAGGTGGTAATCACCAATAACGAAATCTATTTGCAAGCTCCAGGTTTAAAGTTTTCTATAAGAAATGGGAGATTGACTTGAGGTTCAACTCAGCATATCATCCCCAGACCAACGGAATGATCAAGGTAATAAACAAGACCATCTTACATGGGCTAAAGAAGAGGCTCGACCAAGCTAAGGGCAGCTGGGCTGAGGAATTGCCCCACATACTATGGGCATACTGATAACCCCGAGGATAGCTACAGGAGAAACACCTTTTTTTTTTCTTATACGAGGCCGAAACAGTTATCCCTGTAGAAATCCAAGTAAGCAGCTTCAGGAAACAGCACCCTGAAATTTCAGGAAATCCCAAAGAAATGCAGTTTACTTTGGATCAAGTTGAATTCCTATGAGAGAGTGCCCCAATCAGATTGGTGATTTATAGAAATAAAATGTCCAGTATATTTAACAGTAAGGTCAAACTGCGTACTTTCAATATGGGGGGACCTATTCCTCAAAAGAACAGATATAACAAGCAGTAGTGCCGGACCTGGTAAGTTGGTAGAGAAATAGAAAGACCGTTTAGGGTCTCGAAGGTTATTTGCCTAGGGTCCTAGCTAGCCAAGCTAGATGGCCAAGTTATTCTCCACTCCTAGAATATTTATAATCTGAGAAAATTTTATCAATAATAGTTAACAAAGTATTTTCATATGTTGTACTCTTCAGTGACAAGAAACGATGGGATTACCTTCTTAAAAAGATTAAGGAGACAAGATAAAGCCACAAGGTGGGTTTCGCCAGGCCAAGCCACAAGGCGAGTATGTGCCAGGCCATAATCTGGGTGTCAGTCCCACTAATCAAGGCCATAAACCGAGTTCTGCCAAGCCAAGCCACAACACGAGTATGCGCCAGGCCATAATCTGAGTGTCAGTCCCACTAATCAAGACCATAAGGTAGGTTCCGCTAGACCAAGTCATAAGGCGAGCATGTGCCAGGCTCTAGTTTAGGTGCCAATCCCACTAAACAAAGCCACAAGGTTGGTTTTGTCAGGGCAGGCCACAAGGCGAGTATCCGCCATGTTATAATCTTGGCATTGGTCCCTCCAATCAAAACATTCATGCTAAGTCATAAGGCGGATTCCGCCAGACTAGAAGACCGGGTATTAATCTTGCAAAACAAAGCATCTTATGCTAAGCTAATTGGGTAAGCAACCGACAAGCAAACCTATGGGTGCCAAGCTAAAAAAAAATGAAGGTGCCAATTAGAAAATTAAAAGTTGACGGGGCGAGACTCGCGACTGAGTGTAAGTCCCATATTGCAAAATTTCTTTAAAACACTTCAGCCTCAAAAGGAGGGAGTCCACCAAACCACACGTCTAGATATTGATCCTGCTTTACAAAAATTTTCCAAAGTTATTTTATGACCACTAATTAGGTGATTAAGCCCTGCTAAATGAACCTGCTTTAGCCTCCTTTTTTTTTAGGCAAAAAACGGTGACCACTAAGTTTTTGGGTTGGTGGGGTGGTAACCTCTTAGCCAATTAATTAAAAATTATTGAAGTTGATGATTGTATGAAACAAATATGGAACATACAAACACCCAAGAATAGATATGCAAAATATGTATTTTTATTACAAAAGATCAAAGGGGGAGAAGGAGGACTTCAATTTACTCCTCATAAGTCTATATTACATTAGAATTTTCTAGCATATATTACGTCATTAGCAGAGACCCAGTCGATGGGGTTCTTTTCAGCATATTCCTCACCCTCTTGCTTGACCCCATCTTTTTGAAAGGTGTCATCCATCCAAGTAAAAACCTTATGGAGGGGACCATTTCTCCAACTGCCATCCTAGCCTGGTCCTCAAAATTAATCTTGCACAATCCAACTCCCTTTCAAGGATCGAGGCATTGAAAACTATTATAGTCAGGCTGGTTGCATTCTTCAGCCAATACACAGAGCTGAGCAGTATGCTTGCACCTTCATGAAAGCTCTCTTTCAACTGCTCTGCATAGATCATAATGGTATCCTTCACATAGATCCAGTTATTCATTTCAGAAGGAAAGAAAGTACCCTTATTCATCTCTTCTACAGACGTTAGTTGAAAGTAAAAGTAGAGAAAAAAGGGTTCTTATACAGTGGCGTAGCCAATAAAGCTTTGAATACGAGTCGAGAAATAATACAATCATCATTTATGGGCAAAGACAGGCAAAACGACGCAAACAAGAAAGACCAATCAAATCATGCCACATATCCCAAACCGAAAAGACAAACGGTCACCTTTGAATATGAAGAATCGAAGACTAGCAGGGAGACCTTTGATGCTGCACAAGAGTCATCCGAAGTAAGCCATGAGTTGTCACACAGAACTGGTCCACATGGCAAGGATATAATAAGTGGGTAATGCGGTCATACCCGAGAAAAGGAAGACCCGGACCCCTTAACACTCAGATCATCATTAAGACTAGCCCTCTCCAGGACAGGTCGAGTCTCAGCATAAAGTTACCATTAGCAAATACCATCCAACAGGCCCCTATTACGTCTGTAATCATGGGATTCCTAATCAGTTAACCCGGCGGGATCCCTTATCAGGATAGCCAGCCACATCATCGCCGAATCATCAGAAAATATTATATTTATCTTCATCTTCTTACAATATAAAAGGAGAATGATCACAGAGGCAAATGGACTCAATTTTTACACTACTCAAGTTCTCAATAGTTCATTATATTCGCCCTATTCTCCAGTATACTCATTTGAGCGTTGGAGCGACTGTCGTGCGCACCCGCTACCTCATGTTCTCTTTCTTGCTAATTTAGCCAATACTGCACTATTCTATTTTCTAGTCACATCTACTACTACTACTATTATTATTATTATTATTATTATTATTATTAATGAAAGATATGTGTATTTTGGCCATTTTAGTTGTTGTTTATTTATACCATTAATATCTTTCAACGTATTAGAAAAAGTAAAAAAAAGGTCAGGACATTGAATTAATTAATTTTTATTATTTATTACATTATTTTATTTTTATCAATATTAAATAAACATTTTTGCTAGATAAAATATTTAAATTACTTTTAATAATGGTAGCTTATACTAATTATAATATTAAAATAATAATAATATTTAACAAATAAAAATGAAATTACAATTGATAATATTTATTTAAATATTTAAAAGTTTACGAATTACTATAATTTAGTTATTGAATATTTATTTATTGTTGAATTTTATGAAAAAATAAATAAATAAGAAGAATAAGAAATTTAATTTTATTTAAAAGAATTAAAAAGTCTATATTTAATAATTAAAAATAATAAAAATTAATTGTATATATGATGTTGCTATTGTAAATATGTTATTGTTAGCTAAAATATCTAAAATCTATTAAATATAGATTAGAAAAGATGAAATTATGTGAGATGTAAAGGGAAAAATAATATTTTAATTAAATTAACTTAAAAATTTATAATGGAAGGTAAGAGGGAGTTTAACAATACTCAAATCAAAGTTGAAAAAAAATTTAATTGAGTGTTTAAAAATTGTAAATAAAAATTACCCATGAAATCATAAATAGTTATAATATAGGAGTTTAAATAGTAATTTATCTTAAAATATTAAGAGAAGAAGAAAGTAAAGTAATGAAAGAAAAACCAATGAAAGGCATTCCATTGCCCATCGGCTCCTATTGAAATTTCAATGTCACCATCCTGTAGACCTTTGGATCTTAAAAACCATCAATTGGCACTGTATGTAGGCATGAAGGAGATTTTTCTATGACTAGAGTTTCCAAACAAAAATCATTGAGATCGGCATGGCTAACTCAGAAAACAATACAACTACATCAGCCGAGAACGAAAACCAACCTACAGAAATATCTACGACTCAAGGCTTTCCAATGATTTTATTTTCCTAAAATTTCACTTCACCAATGATGTCCACCATACTATCAGCCAGTAATCTATGCCTTTAAATACCATTCCTTAAACTCCATTGTTCAAATAGGATCTACAAGCCATGTCACTCTAGTTACTGTTGGAAAAATAGGATAAAATAATGAAACCTGAGTCGTGTTGAACACTGTCCTTAATGATTTATTTTGTAATCCCCCAGGATTAAACAGGTTCTTCTGGGATTTAATTTCCAAGATTAGGATAACAAGAAATTATCTCTAATTTATAACCCAGTAGAAAATACAGAGAAAAGAAAAAATAAAGTAGAAAAATGGGAGTTCTCTATCTTTGTAAAGATAGAGGCTATTTATAGTGGAAAAACCGACCGTTATTTATATTTATAAAAATCTTGAGATAATATAATAAAATCATAATATTAAATCTCATTAATAAAATCTTTAATGACCATAAAATCTTGAATAACCATAAAATTTTCAACGAACATAAAATCTTTAATGACCATAAAATCTTTAATGACCATAAAATCTTTAATGACCATAAAATCTTTTGAAATCTAAACTAATTTTACAACAATTCCCACATATTTCAAAAGATTTTTTATTGCTAGATTTAGAACTTTAATGTATATGTTTCGAATATGGTGTCTTTTATACTATGAACCAAACCTAGATTAATAAGACTTAATATATAGAGTAATTGGTGAAACTTTTGTTTCTATGAACCAAAAACTCTTTTTTGTATGCTAATATTTCATCAATCTCATAACACTCCACAAATCTTATTGTCAACGCTGTTTTGCACTAATAGGCCATGCGCGCGCCTGGTAGTTCATAAGTGCTCTAGAGATTATACCACAATCTCATAGAAGCGGCCCCACTCCACACTTATATAGGTGATATCATCAAGTGTATACTACAATTTATAATACACCATAAGGGATATGAATATCATTAAGAGCTTTCATCTCATCCTCTCATTAATGCAGTCTAACACTTCTTATACCATAGGAAGGGACAACAATAAATAGTGCTATCAGAACTAACAAGTGACTTGTTATTACCCATATGAACCTTTTTCATGGGATTTTCAATCACAAAGGTTGGGTTTCCATCACTGTTAATTTCAAATTGGCTCAAGTCCCATTGCCCTCGATGTTTCATCTATTAGTTTTCTCCCTAAAGGTTTAGTCAGAAGATCGGCCAAATTCACTTCTGACTTCACATAATCAATGGAAATAGTTCCATCTTTCAGCAGGTGCTTAATAACATTAGGTCTCAGACGAATATGTCTATTCTTACCATTGAAAGTTTTATTCTTTGCAATGGCTATTGCCACTTGGCAATCACAACGCATTGATACAGATGGTGTTGGTTTTATCCCTAACAGAATATTTGCTAAGAAGTTTCTTAGCCACTCAGCTTCAGTTCCAGCTAATTCCAGAGCAATAAACTTTGACTCCATAGTGGATTTAGCAATGATATTTTGTTTGGTTGATTTCCATGTAATTGCACCACCTCCTAAAGTGAATACATAACCACTAGTGGATTTTATCTCATCTGAATTTGAAATCCAGTTGGCATCACTTTATCCTTCTAATACAGTGGGAAATCCACTATATAAGATACTATAGTTCATGGTACCTCTCAAATATTTCATTAGTCTAACTAATGCAGCCCAATGATCGCTATTGGGATTATGTGTATACCTACTCAATCTACATACAACATAAGCTATATCAGGTTTTCAAATGCAACAGACTCCCAATGATCTGTGCATATTCAGATTGAGCAACAAAATCACCTCTATTTTTCTTTAATTGACCGTTAGGATCATAAGGGGTACTCACTAGTTTGACATTGAAATGTCCAAACTTCCTTAGAAGCTTCTCAACATAATGCTCTTGTGATAGCATTAGACTATCATTCTTCCTTATGATTCTAACCTCCAAAATCACATTTCCCTCTTTCATATCTTTCATATCAAATTTAGAGGCAAGGAAAGCTTTCGATTTACAAACTATATCATAACTCGTACAAAAAATAAGCATATCATCCACATATAAACAAATAATCACAGATTCATCATTTATACATTTTGTATATATACACTTATCAACTTCAATAGAGGAAAAGCCATCATTCAACAAAACTTGATCAAATTTCTCGTGCCACTGTTTAGGGACTTGTTTTAAGCCATATAATGATTTAAAAAGTTTGCAAACTTTATTTTCTTGACCAGAAACAATACAACCATCATGTTGTACCATATAAATTTCTTCTTTCAAGTCTCCATTTAAGAAAGTTGTATTAACATCCATTTGATGAATAATAAATTTATGTATAGAAGCTAAAGCAATTAATACTCTAATAGAAGAAATTCTAACTACAGGAGCAAAGGTGTCAAAATAATCTATATTTTATTTTTGAGAAAAACCTTTTGCTACTAGCCTTACTTTATACTTTTCAATTGACCCATTTGGGTTATATTTTCTTTTGAAAATCCATTTACAACTAATAGGCTTAGCTCTTGGAGGTAAGTATACTAAAGTTCAAGTACCATTTTGAGTAATAGAATCAATTTCAGCTTTAATTGCTTCTTTTCGCTACTCCATTAGATTCAGGTGAATAAGGTGGAGTAAATTCATAAATTATTCCTTCTTTTTCACAAAAGTTATTAAATAAGATATATTCTCCACCTCTATCTGATCTAATACTTTTTATTTTTTTATTTAATTGATTTTCTACTTCACCTTTATACAATTGAAACATATCAAATACTTCATCTTAGTTTCTAAGCAAATATACTTCAGTATATCCAGAATAGTCATCAATATAAATTACATAATATATTTTTTTTACCACCTATAGTCATAGTTTGTTTTAAATCCCCTAAGTCTGTGTGTATTAAACTAAGCAATTCAAATTCCCTATGTGTAGTTGAACATGATTTTTTTGTCGACTTAGATTCTACACAAATCTCACATTTATTTAAATATGTATTATTAGTGCTAGATATTATACCAAGATATTGTATTTTTTTAATATAAGAAGCACTATCATGTCCTAATCTAGCATGCCATAAATCAAAAAAATCAAGCAAGAAAGTAAAAGAAGATGCATTACCATTTGCTATTGCAGAAATATTGAGAATAAAGAGTCCCTGATTACAATAACCTTTTCCAATAAAAATATCATTTTTAGTTAGTATAATTTTGTTTGACTCAAAAGACACCTTAATCCCAGCCTTTCCTAATAGAGCTACAGAAATTAAATTAGCTCTCATATTAGGTACATGAAGTACCTCATTAAGTGCCAAGGTTTTGCCAGATGTGAGTTTGAGAAGAACTTTCCCTTTACCAAAGACACTTGCAGTCCTAGAATCACCCAAATACACATATTCTTCTCCTTCCCTCACTGTAGAGTAGGAGGTAAACGCATTTCTGTTTGTACATATATGCCTAGTAGCATCAGAATCTACTACCCATTCTTGCACATTAGCTATAAGAAAAGTTTGAGAAATGACCGCAGCAATAATATCATCTCCTTCAACTAAATTCACTTTTAGTTTAGGAGAATCGCCATTTATCACTCTTTCCTGCACTGAGGTGCATGATGACCCGACTTACCACATACAAAACAATGTCCTTTCTTTTTAAAGGTGGGATTATTAAACTTAGGTTTGTAATCAGTTTTTCTTATTTTCGTACCTGTTATTTGATTTGTGCACTTTTTCTTGTACAAGATTTGCTCTTGTAGCCAGCATCCTCAGCAGTATATTTCAGGTTCATTGAATCCCATATTTTCTTGGCTTCCTTGTAGGAACAGTAGATATCAAATAGATCGTTAGAAAGAGTACATATAATTGTATGCCTACATATCTTATTAGAATAGGCCTAGATTTCATGCAACTTTGGATCAACAGCATGTATAGGTTTTGATTCATTTGTAGAAGCAGAGATAGTGATAATGTCATTGGAAGCAGGCAGTGCAGAAGCAGAGACAATGACAACATTTGGTTCCATTTGTGTAAAGATAAATCCTTAAGATTGTTGAAAAAATAGGATAAAATAATGAAACCTGAGTCGTATTGAACACTGTCCTTAAGGATTTATTTTGTAATCCTCCAGGATTAAATAAGTTCTTCTGGGATTTAATTTCCAGGATCAGGATAACAAGAATTTATCTCTAATTTATAAGTTAGGAGAAAACACAGAGGAAAAAAAAGAATAAAGTAGAAAAATGAGAGTCATCTATCTTTGGAAAGATTGAGACTATTTATAGTGGAAAAACTGACCATTATTTATATTTTATAAAAATCTTGAGATAATATAATAAAATTATAACGGTTATATTTAATATTATATTTAAATCTCATAAATAAAATCTTTAATGACCATAAAATCTTTAATAACCATAAAATCTTCAACGACTATAAAATCTTTAATGACCATAAAATCTTTTGAAATCTAAACTAATTTTACGACCGTTACAACAAACCATTGTGTGAATGAACCAAATCATATAGTTAAGGGGACTCGTGCCACCCACACCCTTGAACCTACCCTAAGCTCTAACTCGTAGCCAAGCACCCACACCTACCTTCGTACTTAAAGGATAAAAACAATGAACCAGCTATGACAGTAGCACAAGGAAATAGGAGAAGAAAGGATAGTCACAGGATTAGAGTTTTACCCTCACCATAGTAGAATTTTGAGGCTGAGCAAAGGGAGCAACAGGTGTAGCGATCGATGAACAACTTCTTCTTCCATGAAGATTAAGACAAATCTGAATTTAGATGGAAGTGATAAAAATTTAGCAAAGGAAAAAGATCAAGGGGTTATTATTAAGAAAATCAGGAGAGATTATTCAATAACCATCATTACTTTTCTTCCATTCCGTCCTCTCAAAAGGCTTCCATTTTGCGGGAAAGGAAAATGGAAATGCCAAGGCTAAAGAAAATGGAAATTTCAACAATTATTTAGTTAATTTTGCCTTAAACATCACTAAACCCCGTTTAAGAAAAGAAAAAAAAACCATTAGCCTTGAAGTTGGGACCCTAAAACTGTGAAAGTCGAACACCAAAACTTTAAAGGAAAAATTTACTATTAGTTCTTATACTGTTTTTTTAATTTTAAAAAATATATTAAAAGATTTTTGAAATTTTAGAAAAATAATTTATTTTTTATTGTTTAATTTTAATTTGAAAAATAAAATATATTAATAAATTTATATATAAAAATTTTAATAAGAATCTTAAAGCGTAAAAAATAAATTTTTCTTTTAAAAAAAAAGTCATTTTTTAAAATTATTTAATTATTTTTTAAAAAAATATATAAAATAAGTCTAATCATACTCTTATATTTTTTTAAGGGTTAAATAAGACCAATTAAATACTCGAGTACTTTTATTAAGAGTCAAATAAATATTAATATAATATAATATTATTTATTTAATAATAAAATATTATTTTTTATAATTTAAAATATAAAAAATATAATATTTTAATTAACATAAAAATTAAATATATATATAATAATTTTTAAAATTATAAAAATAAAATTTTATTATATAAAAAATATTTTTATTATTAAAAAATAATATTTTATTATTAAAAAATAATATTTTATTATTAAAAAATAATATTTTATTATTAAAAAATAATATTATATTGGATGAGAGCTTTAATTGGGCATTGAGTAAAAGTATAAGAACTTAATTCAACTCATATTCAAAAATATATTTCATTTACTAAATTTTTTAATTATTTTAAATATTATAAAATATAAAAAATATTTTTTTTAAAAATATTTTATGTAAAATAAACTTATTCTAGACTTGTTTACAATAATTAATAACTAATCGATAAATCTTTAAAATTTATATGTTTTAAAATTAATTGTCCAAATATTATATAATTTTATTGCAATTAAATCATATATTTTTTTTATTAGTTAAATCTTAACTTTTTAAAATTATTCCAAATATATTTTACCATTGTGATATTAAAAATTAATAAAATTATCTTATACTTACAGTGAATGCTATGTAACTATGCCATATCAACAAAGTTTAGAATTAATTATTAAAAAATTTTACACTTTATTTTTATTATAATTTTATTTTATATTTTTATTTTTTATTAATTAAACTCTATCTTATTATTTATATAGGGGGAGACTTATAAAATTATAAAAATTATTTTTTTATTATTAAATATATTTAAAAATTACTATTTATATTTTTTTTCATTTTATCAACAATTTTATAATAATAATTTGTTTTGATTTTATTTATACTGAATTATTATTGCTGATTTTTTTTAATCATTCTAATATATTTCCTATTTAATATTACTTTTAAAATTATTATTAAAAAATATTATTAAATATTTTAATTATAAAATATTAAAAAATAATTTAAAATAATATTTAATATGATTCAATTTAAAAAAAAATTAAAAATAATAAAATAAATTTTTAACATATATTTTTTTAAATTATTCTTTTTAACTCTCAAATGTAATATTAATCAATCACTTTTTTTATATTATATTAAAATTTAGAGTAAATTTAAAAAAAAATTAATAATATATAGATTAAATTAAAATTTGATTATTTATCCTGATTTGATTAAATTGCTAAAATAATATATAATTTATTAACATTTAATGATCAAGTAACGGGGAATACAATTAAAGTAATTTTAAAAATCAGTTTTTAATTGACAAATATAATGTAATTTTTAGATGAGTTTTCCCCAAATTTAAAATCCTCTTGCAAAGCTCTCGTTCTCTGACTTTTTAAAGCTTATGCTGAAGGAAAAACAATAAGCATTCTTTTATGACAAGAAGCTTCTTCTCCGATTCTTTTCTCCTAGAAAAAATCCCCAAAAATCTCCATGGCCACAGAAGCCGCCACCGCCAAATTCCAAAACCCTGATTTTCGCCCCGATTTCCACCCAGATATTTCGTTAACGGCACACGACGGCCTCCATTTCTGGCAATTCATGATTGCCGGTTCCATTGCCGGTTCAGTCGAGCACATGGCCATGTTTCCAGTGGACACAATAAAGACACACATGCAGGCTCTCGGTTCTTGTCCGATTAAATCCGTCAGTGTCACCCACGCGGTCCGTTCAATCCTCCAATCTGAAGGACCCAGTGCCCTCTACCGCGGTATCGCCGCCATGGGTCTCGGCGCTGGTCCCGCGCATGCTGTGTATTTCTCGGTTTACGAAGTATGTAAGAAGTATTTCTCTGGTAACAATCCAAACAATTCAATAGCTCACGCTGTATCTGGGGTTTGTGCTACGGTGTGCAGTGATGCTGTATTTACGCCGATGGATATGGTGAAGCAGAGATTACAATTGGGGAATAATGCTTATAAGGGGGTATGGGATTGTGTGAAGAGGGTTTTGAGAGAAGAGGGTTTTGGTGCGTTTTATGCATCCTATAGGACTACTGTTTTGATGAATGCGCCTTTCACAGCTGTGCATTTTGCTACTTATGAGGCTACAAAAAGAGGATTGGTGGAGATTTCGCCTGAGAGTGCTAATGATGAGCGGTTGGTTGTTCATGCGACTGCTGGAGCTGCAGCTGGAGCACTTGCAGCTTCGCTCACTACTCCACTTGATGTTGTTAAGACACAATTGCAGTGTCAGGTACCATAATTATTGCTTGTTACTTCTTTTTACTACAGTTTATGTTTGTTAATTGTGAAATTTTATGAGAAGTAATGAATAATAGAATCATAGTTTGAAAGATTCGGAATGGATTAGAGATAGGCAAATGAACAAGGAAAATAAAATGCAAGAATGAAATTTTTGTATTACGTTAATCATGTTGATCTCCACTAAAGTGGATTTACTCTGAACTAGTCTTGTTGGAGTCAAAAAAATGTTTGTATTAATGTAATTTACCATAAAATACACAAATAAAATAGTTAAATGTAGACTTCATTTTGTTTATATATAGACTTGATTAGTCTATCATGCAGTACAATTTTAATTAAAGACGGTTGAACAGCAAAGTTAGAGCTCAAATTTAAGCCTAGTTTGAGCTTTAGTTCACTTAACACTAAGACATCCAAGCCTAAAGCTTAATGCTTGGCTTGGTTCATTTTCAACCTACCAGTATCAGGTTAAATAATTTTTATTCAACATTATAGTTTTCATATCAATTTTTATTTTCTATATATAACAACATATAAGGCCGTGAGCATGGATATATGAAAGTATGAGAAGGATAAATAATATGTCCATGGCAAGGAGTAGGTGAATGACTGTATTTCATTCTCACCATAAGTTGCCAATAGATGCAACTTCTTTTAGAAGGGTGATTGGATCAAAGTTATAGTGGGGAAGAAAGAGGTAGACAGAGTGACAGAGATAGAAAGAGATATATGAAGGGGGCGATTATGGTATAGTAAGTATGAATTTAGGATCAAAACATGCCATTGAAAATTTGGTGGTAAGAAAGAATGGAACAGAGGAAAAGGGTGCATTTGGCCAATCTACTACTCTGAGGCTAAAATTGTAATTGCATTGAATTTATATTTATTGTGGCCATATATGGCATTGATCTTCCTGTTGTGGTAAGAGCGCGATATATTATTGGCCGGTATAGTTGATACTAGATTATATTTCATATAAAGCTAGTTCCTCCCATCAAGTAGATGTTGTGCTTTGTGTGCATTTGAAAGAATAAGTGTGTTATGGATAATGGATAAACTCAATCTATTAGACTCCAAATATTGAGGAAGTCTTTTCAAAATCAATAAGTCTTAATCATTGTTTAAATTAGGATAGACTTTTTTATTATTATCAATCTTTATTATTATTTAGATTAGGATAAACTTTATCATTATTATCAATCTTTATTATTGTTTAGATTATGTTATATATAATTTAGAGATTTATATACTATTTTATTATTAGTTAATATTATTATTTAATTAATTATTAATTTTATTATTATTTAATTATTTATATATTAATTTTATTTATAATATATATATTTTAAGAAATTACTATTAATCTCCTATATATATATATTATTAGCTATATTTTATATATTTTAATCTAATTAAAGAAATTAATATATAGTTAGATTAAAATATATAAACTGTTGTTGATGGTACATTATACCTATATATACATGTATATTTAATATACAGTCATCATCTTGACCCTTGCCTCTCATCTCTCGCCTAAGGCGATAGAAGCCTCTATCGCCTTAGGGTTGCTTATCGCCTTGATAACACTGTTGGGCAGAAGCAGGGGAGATGACTGCAATCTATCTACCATGAGCACTTGACTGCAAGCAACAATTGGAGAGTAGTGAATGGAAGACAATTTTTTAGTTCACCTGACAATCTACAGTGGTTCATTATGAGATTACGAAGGAACCTTCTCTACTCATTAAAAAGCTCACCAAATCAGAAAAGGCAGAAAAAAAAAGGACAAAGATCTTTCTTACAACTGCGATGAATTTTATTTTGTTGGTCATCAATACAAGAAATTGTTGTTGGTTGGGAGTTGAGGAGTAGAGGATCAAATGCCGATAACAGAAGATGATGCCCCAAAAAGGAACCTACTCTATCACTTTAGCCAAGCTTATCTAGAATTTGAGCTTGAGGACAAGCTTTTTTTTTTTTTTTTTTTTTGGAGGAGAGTAGTGTTATAGATAACGGATAGACCAAATTTATTAGACTCCAAATATTGAGGAAGCCTTTTCAAATTCAAAAGGTCTATCCTAAGCTAAACAATGATTAATGCTGATTGATTTTGAAAAGACTTCCTCAATATCTGGACAGGATTCTAATGGATTTGACCTATCCATTATCCATAACAAATTGACTAATTAGAAACAAATAATTCCTTAAAATTCATTCTCATTTCATTTCTTATCTATGTTTTTGAGTACTTCATGCAACCCCAACACACTATTACCTTTGAAAAATTAAAATTTAGTCTAACTTACAGTTTTAGCTTCCCATTATTTTGATCTGTTTCCCAATAAGCAGGTTTTTGGTGGGAGAAAGAGTGTTTGGAGTCTTAGATTGGGTCTGAGTTTGTACTTTGTAGTCCTCCAAGTGTTAGCTTTTAGTTCTCCTAGAGAATCCATGCAGCTAATACCAACTAGTTTTTGAATAAGGTTTAGTTATTGTTAGTTTGTTATTGATGGTTTAAACAATATTCTTAATTAGTAAAATGCCTCTTCTTTCACTGTGCTTTTGATTTGTGATGAAACGTTTGTTTCTTCAGATGTAAACATAACTTATGATTACGGAGGAGCATTTAGGCAGCCTCTTTTATCCAGAATTTTATATTTGCTTACTTGTGGTACATCAGAGACTAATAAAACATAGAGGAAAAATACATTCAAATTAGAGAACAGAACATTCTATTACCGAATGCAACAACTTCCACAAGAACTCTATAAGTCAGTAACGTGACCATTTTTTCTTATTGCAACTGGAGCCTGCAATTAAATACCTATGTAAATGTCACATTTATCTACTCCTAAATGAATTAGGACCCTTGTCAATGTAAATAGGTTTCTCCCCATTGTGCTTTTTAATCTGCAGTCAACTTTTCAAATCCATAGTATTTGATATTGATGCTAATCTCATTCCGTCTACCTAAAAAATGCAGCATGTGGGCTTTTCCCAGCGTTTTCTTTTTAAGTATAGTCATGATTTTTTTAAATCGATTTGTCATTTAGCAAATAAATATTAGTTTTATTTATCAATTTATATGGTCAATAATAATTTTTTTTGTGAGTTCGGAAACTTGATTAATCCACCTCTATTTTTTCAGTATTAATTACCACAATTGACATTTTGGTTCTTTTCTATAGTTACAGTTATATGTCTCACAATCAAGGCTATTTGAGAATTCCTTTTTTCTCTTGTATGAGTTTTTAAACCACTTCAATTTTGTTTTTTTATTATTATTTTTATTTTTTATTATGCGTGCTAGTCTTAAATTCCTAATTAAGTTGGGGCTTACAATCAAGGCTATTTGAGAATTCCTTTTTTCTCTTGTGAGTTTTTTAAACCACTTCAATTTTGTTTTTTTTATTATTATTTTTATTTTTTATTATGCGTGCTAGTCTTAAATTCCTAATTAAGTTGGGGCTTCGTATTTAGCAAGTATTCCTATCTGCCATGTTATTTTGATGTCCGAGTATAAATTTACTTTATAAATAGGAAGTGTTATTAAGAAGTGGTGGGTTGTGGAATTGGGCCAGCCTTACTATGAGAGCTATCAATTGAGTTTCAGGCATTAGAATCACTGGGTTCTCGTGGATGTTAATTTATATTTAATATGGTTTTTTCTCTTTGATGCAGGCTAAAGGTTGTTGACAGGCATAGAGAAAACTAAATCATATTAAATTCTTTTATTGTATTGTTCTTTTTCGCCTTGATATAATTGGGCTTCTTAAAATACTTATACAAATTTCTGTTCTGCTTGAATTGAAAATCTATGTAAATAGGAAGTCATACCCGATAAATATATTGTTTTTGCTTCACAAAAATAACTTCTTTTTTTTTTTAAAAAAAAAAAGAAGAAAAAATCAGTTTCTAATCTGCTTTTGTTGCTTAAACAAACATTGCCTCTGATTACCAAATGGAGCCTGAGTGTGCACCATTGAAAGAGTAAAATAACACTAATCAAAATGCAATATTTAAGATTTTATTAGGTTATAAAATTCTACAATTTTGTGCAGTTTTCATCGTGAAGTCTTATTATTCTGAGACTACTTGCAGTCAATTAACAGTAATTATGTCTCCAGGGTGTTTGTGGGTGTGACAGATTTAAAACCGGTTCAATTGGAGATGTGATTCGGACAATAGTGAAAAAGGATGGATACAGAGGACTCATGAGGGGTTGGATTCCGAGAATGCTTTTCCATGCACCTGCTGCATCAATTTGCTGGTCTACATATGAAGCCTCAAAAGCATTCTTTCAGGAACTCAACGAACAGAGTAACAGTGGCATGGTTACCTGAAAAACCCTGCAAAATAAATGGCATTTATAATTGTCAGTTGCTGCATCACAAATAATGCTGTACAATGAACAAGAAGTTTGCTTCACGCGAGGGATGGTATGGTAAGCAAGGCAGATTCACAATCTTTCTGGTCTCATCCCCCTCTAATTATTAGGCATTAGCAGTCAAATTGATTGGTTAGGTATAATTTACTGTGTTGTATGCATTGTTGTCCAATGTTTTTCTTTATCTAATTGTGGGTTGCAGGAAACCCAACCCTACCCCATACAAGTCCTTTGCATTATTTCTCCTTTGGAAGAAATTTTTGGCTCTATAATGATGGAGGTTTTCAATTGCAGCAAAAGCTATTATTCCCTTTGATATTTGAGAAGTTATTGCTGCTATTGGATTTTGCTAATTGCTTCTGAATAAAAACAGATGGTTCGGTTTTGAAATGAATTGCAAAAAAAACTGAATTATTAATTTAAGATAAAATCTAACTGAAGTGAATTCAGTGAAAGAACTGAAATAATTGTTTTCATTTGATTTAATAATTCGGTTTTGGATAACAATAAGAATGTCTTGTACAAAAAATGAAAATAAAAATATTTATATAATATACTATTAAAGGTTCAATTTTACCAATTGGTTCGAGCTGCTCATTTCTTGGCAGATCCTTCTAACTATTTTTATGTATTGTTGATTTTTTGTTGCTCGATTGTGTTTAATATATTTTTCATCTTATTCGGGAAAAAAAAAGTTTTCGACTCTAGAAAATGGGATCAATTAAACACAGATTAATTATTGTTATATTTCTAATCAAAGTACATGAATTCCCTTTCTTTCAAAGAAATCTTAAATTAAAACAACCTAATCCTAATTTTCTTACATTTCTTCTTTGCCCTAATTTCCCCCTTTCCCATTTCATCTCCATCCTTTTACCATGTTCAATAGCTTCCACTCCATAAGCAAGTGGTACAAATGGACCTCTTTCATAGCATCCAACGAGGTTGTATCTTATTTGACGGTTAAAATATCAAAAGTTTATTGTCCATTCCATAACAAGGTTACTATTTTGATAATTTCGCTTCAAACAACCTAAGATCCTTCTGCTATTAATCGGAATCTAAAATTAATCTATGATAAAAAAAACTCTGTTTCACTATCTATTTTTAAAACATACCAAATATGACTTTCAATGGATGCTCTACTATATCCATATTTGGCTTATATAATTAGAAATATATATAGTCAAACGATAATTTCATCTTAAAAATGTCACAATAAATTTTGGATAAGTTTATTGAGTATCAAAAAGCAATGATCACCTTTAGAAAGAATAGAGAATGAATTTCAGCTAAGAAAATTCTCAATCTTGTTATTCTAGCATTATCAGTGGCCTACAAAGATTTATATTAAACCTATTTATAATATTCCTTATCCTAATCATTATTGTTATAATTGAAATAAGAAGGTAAAATGAATTTTAGTTGAAATAAAAAAAAAAAAAACAAAGTAATCCTATTTAACCTAAAAAACTTAAATCTAATCCTAATAGTATTAGGATAATATTATTAATAAAGAAAAATAAATTATAACCTAATTCGAATAGAAAAACTCGCTTTCACTTCTAAAGAGGATAAGGGAATATTAGTAGGTTTTGACTTCATTTAAGACTATAAAATTTGTTTATCCTTTTTTAACAAGGCAAAATCTTTTTTCATATAGAACGATGTTAAAAAAAAATCGATTTTATTAGTTAATGAAATAAACTCATATATAATTATAAAAGACAAAAAAATATTAAAATATTTTGTATATGAGATTTAAAAAATAAATTAATAATAATTGAAACTGGACGCACGAATTATAAGAAAAATATGGTTCATTCTTTTTTTTCTTCTTTCAATCTCTAACTTTGAACATGCCATATTGAATTAGAGTGAAATTTCTCCATTAGGGCTTAGACTTCTTCATTGAAAATAAACCCGATTTCACTACTTCAATTCAGCCTTATATCTATGAACCTTACCCTCACTATGTTTTTTTCCATAGAATATGATTATACTTGATGTGTTTTAAGACTTTATAATTGTTGAAAATTTTTGTACCTCTTGTACTCGCAACATATTCTCCATCCTCAAGATGATTCACTTTGGAATCGCTATGCATAATAGTAGTAGATGGATTAAATGCCGAATAAACAAACAAAAATGCACTTTAACTAAGGATATATGTATGGATTCTTTCAATTAATCTTCAATTCCTTCCTCCTGATCCATAGCGAACAAAGGATCAACACATATAAAAGAACCTTCCACTCATTGCAAAAGATTCAGTATAACAAATAGTTGAATATTTAATCAACATGACATCTTGGACATCTTCAATAAGTTTAGCCTTGTCTAATTCACGAGTAGGGATAAGTTTACTTTCATCCTTTTCACCAGAAGGACATCTTCCATTTCTCCGGTTTGGTTGTAGACTCTTTTTATTGTACTGGGTACATGCACATCTAAAATAATGAGGGTCCGTTAATAAATATCACATTAAAGTCTCGACACACTTAATTATAATTAATTTTTAGACATATAGAAAGGTGTTTTATACTAAAAAAATATTTAAAAAATAAAATCAAATAAAAAATAGTAAAATTAAATTAAATAATTAGAAAAAATAAATAAAATAGAAATGAAACAAGAAAAATAAGAATAAAAAATGAAAAAATAGAGAAAGGAGATTTATTTCCTCTTTTGTATTCTCACTAATTTAGACTTTTTTCTCTTATAAAAACCCTATTAATCAATTAAGTTCCTCTTTTTCACCTTGTGGTAGCGAATCCTCCCTCTTCTAACTCTCTAAACCCTCTCAATGGCTCAAGAAAAATTTAAAAAAAAAGTCTCTCGCTTCAAACCTTCAGGCTACCACCCTTAGATTTCTCTTATTCTTATTCTTGTTCTTTTTTATTTCTCAAGGTAATTTACTGAAATAAATAATTTTATGATATAAAAATATTATTTTACATATTCTTTAACTCATTAGAGTGTATTGGACACCTTCCACATCAATTTTGATGTAAAATTTGAGAACAACACAAATTTTGTATATGAACTCGAATAATCTGCCTGAGGGCCTCACCAGTGGTGACGATGTTCTCATTCCGACGCTCCTCGGTAATGCGCTGCTCCACTGAGCTCTGGAAAGACCGGTTTCGAGTATCAATCTCGAGAAACATCCCAAAGGCTTGCCACAGAAAAAGGAAAGTGAAGTTAAGAAAACTAGAAATTCAATAATGCCTTCAAGAAAAACAGACGACTCACCATAAGGAAAATTTCCCTCAAGCTATCTTCGAGATCGTCTAAGGAGCGAGAGTTGAACACGACCTGATGCTTTATAGAACGGGCAAGATGATTGATGAGGGCGAGAAAACGAGGATCCAAGGCATCCAATGGCCCCTCGAACATCTTGCCACAGAGCATGTCAGCCACCAAAGCTAGCATAGACTTAGGAGTCACCTCGGCAACATTGAGAAGCTTTTTGTTAGGAGCTGAGTACAACGGCTCTATGACTCTTTTCCCTTTGTCAATAGAGGGGAGAGGCGCCATCTTTGCAGGCTCTGTGGCCTGAGCCCTCTTGGTAGTCTCACCCCCAAAAGTAGGTCAGAGGTCCGCACCCGTTTACCGGTGGCCCCTCCGATCACGACAGCGGCGACAGTCTGGAAAGGCTGAATGTCCAAAGCAATGACCTTAGCGCCCCCTTAGAACCACCCTCAGTAGATTCACTGATGGCAATGGGCTCATTGGAAGTCGGCTTGGAAGCTGCCAGGGATTTGGCCGAAGCCAGTGCCTTAGCAAGGACAGAGTCCCTCGAAGCTATAGAACGAGAGCCGCTTACGGCAGATGCTAACACCAGAGCTGGGGCAAAGGCAGTGGTCAGCTCACAGAGGCAGGGGCTATAGCCTGGAAGACCTCGCGAGTCACGTCTGCCACAGTCTTGTCGGCCTTGAAAGCGTCGAGCATGGCCTTCATGCTCTCCCGGGATAAGGTAAAGTTCTTTGGGAGCTTAAGGTTATCCATAGGCAAGGCAGAAGCTGGAAAAAAGAAATCAACTTGAGATTAGAGCTTAGAACGACAAAAGAAAGCACAACCAAAAAGGAAAAAGCAAGAAAATAATTATTAAGCAGTACTAGCTTCCCGGCAGTCTCGGAGGTTGGACATGAATATGTACTTCTCGATATCATACTTCTTTCATACAGAAGTCAGTCGGAAAAGGCAGATATGGTCCAACAGGGTCAGCCGAGGAAGATCATTACAGCCCTGAGGGACCTCTCCCCAAGAAAGATCAACATCCTAGTTGATCCCTGAGCTTTCCTTCAACACGACCACCATGAAGGCCACAGGCCAACCTTTTATCGAGTCTTTATACCCGACGAAGATAGACAACTGTCCTCAGGGACCGAAATAGTAAAACCTATGGTTAGATTGGACAAGGCAGAAGAAAGTGAAAAACAATGTAACAAAAGGGGCAAAACCCCAGCACAAACATACTGACTCGAAAGAGCACATAAAAAGAGTATAGTTTGGGGACAACATGTGTGGGGTCACTCCAAAATGATTAAAGACCTCAATGAAGAAGGGGTGAAGGGGAATGTCAACCCAAAGTCGTATTGCTTAACGAAGAAAACTAAGCTGCGACCCTACTGGGGTCTATCAAGCCCGCCGGAGGTGGGTTGGGGAGGACAATCATCTCATTATGAAGATGAGTCCTAATTTTATAAATGGAGGTATCAATGTACTTGCTGGACAAAAAATTAGAAATAGAAGAACGAGTGACAGAGTATATCAAACCCACGACGTCAGGAATTCTAACGGAAGCCATGAGAAGAGTGGGATGTACTTCAGAGCAGAGATTGCAGAGGTGAAAGAGAACAAGTTAACGGGAACAAAGAAAGAAGAAGAATCAAAGCAAAATTGAGAGTATGAATTTGAAACAGGTAAAGACGGAGAGAAGATATTTTGATAAAAGTATTCCTACAGCCGTGCGGTCATAATTGGAGCTTCGGGATTTACCCTCTCATTAATTATGGAATAATTAATGAGCAGGTAAAGGGATACTTGATTACCGCTAGGCCTCTGGCTGCTAGGCCTTTGATGCCTGGGCCACAGTCAAGCCCACATTGGAGGGTTAGGCTGTAACCACATCAAAGCCCAATATGCAGGTCTATCCTCTAGCACGCAGCCCAGGCCACGCTCGGAAAGGCCGGGCAAAACAGGGCTCGGGCCTGACGGAAAGGGATCCAGCTCAACTAACTTGATGGGTTAGTGGGGGAACAGACCCCTCCACATCCAAGATCATGTCAATACAGACGCCGGAGGAAATTAAATAGCCGCCTGATAATGAAGAAAAGGGCAGTACGTCCATACGTACGACTCTGCATGATAATGACAAGTGGTACTGTAGCAGAGTGGCGGTTATACATCACTAGAGGACAAAAAGAAAAAAGAATAAAGGAAGAGAGCATGAACCATTCAGACTAAGCTCACATACACATACCTTATCCTTTTTTTCCTGTATTGGATCTCAGATCGCAGTAATATCTCAAAAAATACAAATTTTTTTAGTGTTTTTCTTTTTCCTTCTATGCATTCTATGTGTTTACAACATTTTTATAAAATTTCATAATTTTCTGAGCATGTTTACTATTTTTATTAATTTTTTATTTTTAGTGTTAAAATTATCGATAATCAGATGAGAATTTTCGATAGGTCTAATTTTTGGATTTGTATTCTTGGTTGTTTGTCTCTTTTTTATGTGTATTTTGATATTTGATTTCATGTTATTAATTTGTGTTTAAGTGTTAGAATAGGTGGTAGCTAAAGATTAGGATATTTCTTAGATGGCTAAAATCTTCCTAAATTGGAAAGATTTAATTTGCTTCCTTTTTTTTATGTCTTAGATTTAGTTACCTTCAACTTTCATATCCGAATAGATTAGTTATTTATTGAACCTATGAATAGCAACAGATCAGATATTTTTCAGTATTTGATTCAATCGAATGATAAGTTTTGTAATACCCGGCTAGACTCCGGTATCGGAATTCCTACCGTCTGGTGGAATCTCGGATGTCGAAAACCTCTAGAAGGGTAAGATAATGTTTTTATAAAATGTTTTAATGTATTGTATGATTTTAAGTAAGAAAGAAGCTGAGTTTTGAATGAAAAAGACCATGGAGGCATTTTCAGGTTCGGCCGCCGAACATGGGATAGTTTAGGGGGGCAAGTTAGGCTTCCGAAAGTGGCTCAGGTTCGGCCGCCGAACCCCATGTTCGGCCGCCGAACTTGCATGAGTTTTGGAGGCACTTTAGGCTTCCGAAGGTGGTCTGGCCAGCCCCTATATAAGGGCTCCATGGCCGAAACGGGCGAGTTTTCTCCCCATTTTCGGCCAACGGTGAATCCATGCTCTCTCATGGTTGTTTTTGATGATTTTTCCTCCAATCTTTCAAGTTTTAACAAGCGTTTTCTTGGCTTTTGAAGATTTGTGAACTTTGAGCAAGTTTTGGAGCTTGGAGACCTAAGGAGCTAGATCTCCCCCATCTCCGAGTTGGATCACCTCTCCTCTCGATCTTCAAGACGTAAGGGTAGATCCTTAGCTCATTTCATGTTTTAAACGAGTTTTATGAAAGTTTATGGGGTAGAAATGCATGTTTAGGTTAACATTGAGTTTTTGGTTAATGTTGAGTATATGGACAATGTATGTTGTATATGTATGTTTGATGTGTTTTGGTTGGGGTTTAGGCTAGCTTGAGACCCCTTTTTGCTTATGGAAGTATGTATGCATGTTTTGGAAGTGTTGGTTTTGAGTTGGAATGGTTTGGGAGGCAAATGTGCATTGTGGAGGCTGAGTTCTGCCCTTTGGAAGAACTCAAGTTAGGCAGCCGAAGGGACTTTCGGCCGCCGAACCTACTTGTGGAGGCCAGCCTTTGGCTGTCGAACCCTGCCCCCGAAAGTGGACTTTCGGCTCTGGAAGGGAGTTTCGGCCGCCGAAGGTGCTGCCGAACATGCATGAGTTTCGTCTCTGGAAGGAACCTTCGGCTGCCGAAAGTGCCGCCGAAGGTGCATGACTTTCGGCTCTGGAGGGACTTTCGGCCACCGAACCTGCCGCTGATAGTGCCCTGTTCAGCCTTCCTTTGCATGTTTTCTATGATTGTTTTAAGGTGTTTTAGGGGGTGTTTGGGGAGTATTTTAGAGTCATGTTCATGTATGTTTGGTCCCTCATTTGAGTCCACCTGTGTAGGTTCGGACCCGAGGAATCGAGGACCCCAGCAGTGAGTTAGCTGCTTCAGTGTTTTTCAGAGCTAGCCTGAGGTGAGTAGAATAACTCTTATACTTCAAGGTAAATAAATCAGTTTTGAGCATGTTCATGCATCATGAATGCCATGAGATATATTAGGTTGTTTGCATTAGAATTCACGAATATGTTGCATTGCATAATATGATGTTGATGCGGATGAATATTGAATGATCCATTATCCCTCGTATGTTATGACATGATATAATGATGATATGATATGGAAGTCCAGGTGTGCCTGCACTACGCCCCTGGCACTATGTAAGAGAAAGTCCGGGTGTGGCCTGCACTACGCCCCCGGCACGATTGGATATGTATGATATGATATGGAAGTCCAAGTGTGCCTGCACTACGCTCCTGGCATGATTGGACTGTGTAGAGGGCTAAATGGTGACAAGTTCATCCTTGATGTGATTTGGTTGTGATGTGATGCATTCCATGAAAGCATGAATTTTGAATATAATGTTTTATTATTCTGCTCACTGGGCTCTAGTAGCTCACCCCACTCCCTTAATCCCTCAGGTTTGCAGGTACGGGCTAGTCCAGGAAGTCAGCAGGATTAGAAGTCATGTTTTATGTAATAGCTAGTTGTGGACATGAACATGATGTAATGTAAAGCATAGTACAATAATGTAATGTAATGATTTCGATTGAGGTTTATAGTTGTGCTTGACCCTAGTATGTTGGTTAATCCCTTTGTACATGGTATATAAAATGTTTTATCATTGTTTATGTAAACCAAGCTTATTATATGTTATGTTACCCCATTAGAGTATTGATGAGGACTCCAGTGTGGGGTTGATGGTTATGCTTATGAGTTGTACATGCACAGGTTAAGTTTGGTAAATGAATGTGAAAGTCCAAAATTTTTATGTATATGTTGACCATGTATGGGATTAAACAAGTATACAGGTTGTATGTGAGGCTTGCTACGGGTCCCGGCGGCCTTAAGCCGACCTGGATCCTAGCGCCGGTAGCGGTCTGATTTTCGGGTTGTTATAGATTGGTATCAGAGCCCTAGGTTCATATGGTCGGACCTATAGAGAGTGTCGGGCTCATAGGTATTATAGAAGGTCAAGCACAATAGGAGAATCATGTCCACTAGGATAGGATGTAGAGTCCTGTCTTGAATGATGATGTGAAATGCCATGATTATATGCATATGCATTAATGATATGTGATGCGGGTTCATGTGTTTGCACATGAATCATTTGATGCTAATGTTTATGTGATGTGTGTTGTTTTTCAGTAAGCGAGATGAGAGGAACTCGTCGATCTGCACGAATGACTGGAGTACCACCTCAGGACGAGGGCATGGATGCCCATCCTCCTGCATTGCCTAGGGCAATGTCCTGCAGGTCAAGCAGGGAGAGAACGTTAAGGGACCCTAGAAGGTCTTTTGATGTGAGCAGAAGGGGGACAGTTCAAGGTGGAATGTCAGAAGATGTGAGGGATGATATGGATGTGGATCAGATGAGGGATGGCAGTCTTGGAGTGAGTATGTCTGAAGAGGGTATGGGAGAGTCTCAAGGAGGCATTCAGGCCTCGGGATTTGTTCAGCCACCCCAGTACCCACCTTTTTCACAGAATCCCGGGTATTTGATGGGAGGTACATCGGATTACCCCAGCTTTAACCCTTATCACTCTCACATGCCATACCCACCTTTCTACCCACCATACCCACAGTACCCTATGTACCCACCCCCATCTTTCTACCCAGGTACAGCAAACCCTAACCCAGGGGATGCTGCACCTCCTCCACCACCAGCAGAACCCATGGTCCCAGAAACCCAAGTACCTAAGCCTAGCTCATCTGGAGGGAGCAAGGTCAAAATGACCGATTACATGAAGCTGGGTGCTCCCCAGTATGAAACTGGTGATGACCCGTTTGAGTACCTTGGGAGGGTCAAGATGATTACAGATGAGATAGGAGCTGATGACTGTAGAGCCATTCAGATGGCTGGGTTCACACTGAAGTGCAAGAAGGCCCGATAGTGGTTTAAAAACTATGTGAGCCCGAGGTTGGATAGCCTATCATGTGAGGAGTTTGCTAATGAGTTTGCAGGATGGGCTTTCCCTAATAGCTCAAGGGAGCTGAATATGATCGAGTTTGAACAGTTAAGGCAGACAGAGGAGATGAGTGTAGATGAGTACACAGATAGATTCTTGGAGCTGCTGCCGTTTGCTGGGCAAAATCTTGACACAGACTAGAAGAAGTCAATGAGGTATATCATGAAGCTTCATTCTAGATATTCCTCCTTGATCCAGTTAGCAGAGAGGGAGAGTTTCCATGCCATAGTGGATATGGCCCGGAGGATGGAGGCTAGTGCCATAATCGAGGGAAGAGTTAAGCAGTCAGTGGCACAGTCTTCTGGTTCCAAGACCCCAGGTGGGGGAAAGTTGGACCCTTCTTCCTTGAGTTCAGCAGCTTCAGGCAGTAAGAAGTGGGACAGAGGCCACAGGAAGTCCAAGAAGAACAAGTTCTGGAACAAGATCAAGTCAGGTCTGGGATTAGGGAGTGGCTCGAGCTCAGGTGCAGATAATGCAGTATGCATGAAGTGAAGAAAGCCGCACAAGGGAGTATGTCGGTTTGGGACGACAGCCTGCTTCAAATGTGGGCAGGAGGGACACATGGCACGGGAGTGTCCTAGAGCAGCTTTTGTGGCACAGTCTCAGCAGACAGCTTCCGGTAGTGTGGCTCAGCCAGTAGCTCCAGCCGTGACTCAGGCCAGTGGCAGAGGCAGAGGCAGAGGGGCAACCTCTTCTTCAGCGGGTTTCAGGGGTGAAGGTCCATCAGCTCCAGCACGGATCTTCACGATGACTCAGCAGGAGGCGAACACATCTAATACCGTGGTGTCAGGTAATCTCATCATTGGTTGTTTAGATGCTTATGCCTTAATGGACCCTGGTGCATCTCATTCTTTCATTGCTCCGAGAGCCGTCGAGAGGTTGGGTTTGATGGTCTCTGGGGTTAGAGTGTCCCCTATGGGTCAGTGGACCCAAGTGTGACCCGTCAGTGGCAGAGTCAGTCTGCCAGTGTAGTCCAGTTTTTGTTGAGGGGAGATGCCTTTCAGCAGACCTTGTGGTTCTAGATTTGATAGATTTTGACGTCATTCTAGGGATGGATTGGCTCTCTACCCATGGTGCTACCTTGGATTGTAGAGACAAGGTAGTCAGGTTCAGAGGTCAGGATGGGTCAGAGGTTGTCTTCAGAGGAGACCAGAGGGATACACCTAGAGGTTTGATATCAGCCCTACAGGCTCGTAGGCTGCTCAGGAGGGGTTATCAGGGTTTTCTAGCTCATATGAGAGAGCTGGACAGTCATGTCAGAAAGCCCGCCTCAGTGCCCGTGGTCAGAGAGTTCATAGATGTTTTCCCAGACGAGCTGCCAGGTTTACCACCTGCTAGGGAGATAGAGTTCGAAATTGAATTGATGCCTGGAACCAGACCGATCTCTATCCCTCCCTAAAGGATGGCACCAGCAAAATTGAAGGAGCTTAAGGAGCAGTTGCAAGAACTGGTAGATAAGGGCTTCATCCGACCGAGTACCTCACCTTGGGGTGCTCCAGTGCTGTTTGTGAAAAAGAAAGATGGATCCCTTAGACTTTGTATCGACTACAGGCAGTTGAACAAAGTCACTACCAAGAATAAGTACCCGTTGCTAAGGATCGACGATCTATTCGACCAGCTAGCAGGAGTAAGTTGTTTCTCCAAGATAGATCTGAGATCCGGGTACCATCAGCTGAGGATAAGAGAAGAGAATGTACCGAAGACAGCATTCAAGACCAGATATGGGCACTATGAGTTCCTTGTAATGCCGTTCGGGTTGACCAATGCCCCTGCAGCATTCATGGATCTCATGAACAGAGTGTTTAGCCAGTACCTGGATCACTTTGTTATTGTCATCATAGATGATATCTTAGTGTATTCCAGGAATGCAGAGGAGCATGCCCATCATCTGAGGATAGTTCTGTAGACCTTGAGGGAACACGGCTTGTATGCCAAGTTCTCCAAGTGTGAGTTCTGGCTGAGGAGCATCTCTTTCTTGGGGCATATTGTGTCAGAAAATGGAATCGAGGTAGACCCCAAGAAAGTGGAAGCTGTAGCTAACTGGCCTAGACCCACTACAGTGACAGAGATTGTAACGACCCGAAAATCGGACTGCTACCGGTGCTAGGATCCTGGTCGACTTAAGGTCGCCGGGACCCGTAGCAAGCTTGCTATACTCTCTGTGTACCTGTAAAATCCCATACATGATCATACATTTTCTGTAAAAACATAAAACTGTTCTCTGAATCAAGGCTCAACCTGTGCATGCACTATCTCTGTACTACAGAATCCCTTCCTAGAGCTTGCTCTAGACGGGTTACACTCATACATGTTAAGCCTGGTTTTCACATACTCATAGAAACATTTACATAAAACAAACCATGTACACAAAAGGGATTTACCATACATATGGGTCAAGCACACTAAACTCTATACAAAGCTAATACATCTCTGTATAAGATTACATGTCCACACTATGCTATTACAAAACTCTTTGCTCTTCCTGTACCCTGCTGAACTTCCCCTGACCTCTGATCCTGCAAGACTGGGAGTAAGGAAAGGGATGAGCTATACTAGCCCAGTGAGTAGAACAGATCAAACAAGTCGACAAAATATGCTCACATGGAATGAATCACATCACAAGTAAATCACCCATCTTAGAAGGACTGATTCAAAAATCCCTCAACTGTGCCCGGCCCGCGAAGGAGCTCCTCAGGACTTTATTATGCACCCTAGGGTGCCCTGTGCCCGGCCCTCTTAGGGCTCCTCAGGACTTTACTACGAGGGCTAATGAATCCACTATGTCCGATCCGTACAAGCATAGAATAATGCATCATATTAGTGTATTCTAATGCACTCAACCTAGTACATATCATGATGCATGGTAACATGCTAAAAGCATTTCATTTGTCAATTTAAAACATTAAGTTTAGTTCCACTCACCTCTGGCTGACTCTGAACTGACTCTGAATACTCTGAAGCAGTGCTCACTGCTGCTCTCTTCGGTTCCTCTGGTCCGTTCCTACACAAGTGGACTCAAATGAGGGACCAAACTAGCTTAAGAAAAACTCTATAAAACTCCCCAAAAACCCCCTAAAACATCCTAAACCAATCACATAAAACATGCAAAAGAAGACTGGACAGGGCACTTTCGGCGGCAGGTTCGGCGGCCGAACGTCCCTTTCAGAGCCGAAACTCAAGCACTTTCGGCGGCACTTCGGCTGCCGAAAGTCCTCTCCAGAGACGAAAGTCCCTAACCTTCGGTGGCACCTTCGACGGCCGAAACCCCCCTCCAGAGCCGAAAGTCCAAATTTTCGGGGGCAAGCTTAGGCAGCCGAAACCACCTCCTTAGCATGTTCGGCGGCCGAACCTTCCTTCAGCGGCCGAAACTGGGTTTGCCAGTAAGGCATAACCCTGCTCTGCTTCATGCAAAACTTACCCAACTTCACTCAAACATGCAAACCACAATTCCACAACCTACATATACTCAAGTATAGGCACAAAGGGGTCCAAACCTAACTTAAAACCCCAACAAACATCACAACTCAACACATAAACATGCTTTGACCACAAATCAACCAAAACCTCAACTTATCCTAACATGCATCTCTACCCATAAACTCCATAAAACCTTCATAAAACATGCAAAGAAGTTCAGGATCTTCCCTTACCTCTTACAAACAAGAAGATAAACGATCCCAACGTGGAGATATGGAGAAACTCTCCCTCAAAGTCTCCAACTTCAAAACTTTTGGTTGATTTGCTCAAAAAGCTTCAAAACAACATAAAACCCATCAAAACTTTGAAAGATTGAAAGAAAACATGAAGATCACCCAAGGAAGATCATGGTCTCACCTCTGCCTGTGGATGGAAAGAAAATCTTATCCATTCACCGACCTAGGGGCTTTTATAGGTGGCTGGCCAGACCACCTTCGGCGGCCTAACGTGATTCCAAACTCATGCATGTTCGGCGGTCGAACTTTACCTTCAGCGGCCGAACCTGGCATTTCTTCCTTGGTGCTTTTCTTTCAAAAACTCATTTCCTTTTACACTTAAAACATTAAAACATACTCAAATACTTTACAAAAAACATAAATCTTACCCTTCTAGAGACTTACGACATCCGAGATTCCACCAGAAAGTAGAATTCCGATGCTGGACTCTAGCCGGGTATTACAGAGATTAAGAGCTTCTTGGGTTTGGCAGGTTACTACAGGAGGTTCGTTCAGGACTTCTCCAAGATTGCAGCTCCCATGACCAGATTGACTAAGAAAAACCAGAAGTTTGTGTAGACCGACCAGTGTGAAGAGAGCTTTGAAGAGCTAAAGAAGAGGTTGACGTCGGCACCAGTGTTAGCTCTGCCAACTAGTAATGAAGACTTCACAGTGTATTGTGATGCGTCCCGTGTGGGACTGGGTTGTGTGCTGATGCAAAATAAAAGGGTGATTGCTTATGCTTCTAGGCAGCTGAAGAAGCATGAGTTGAATTACCCTACACATGACCTAGAGATGGCAGCTGTGATCTTTGCACTCAAGATGTGGAGGCATTACCTTTATGGGGTTAAATGTGAGATCTTTACAGATCATAAGAGCCTGCAGTACATCTTGAGTCAGAGAGAGTTGAATCTGAGGCAAAGGAGATGGGTAGAACTGCTTAGTGACTATGATTGCAAGATTCAGTACCATCCGGGTAAGGCGAATGTTGTAGCAGACGCCCTAAGCCGGAAATCACTTAGCAGTCTATCTCATATTTCAGCAGAGAGTAGACCAGTGGTGAGGCAGTTCTTCGAGCTCATTAATGAAGGTTTGCAGTTAGAGTTGTCTGGTACAGGTGCTTTGATAGCCCGGATGAGAGTAACACATGTGTTTCTGGAGCAGGTGGCTCAGAAACAGCATGAGGACCCAGAGTTAGTGAAGATTGCCAGGACTGTTCAGTCAGGCAAGAATGAAGAGTTCAGATTTGACAGCAAAGGGAACCTCCGCTATGGGAATAGATTGTGTGTACCAGATGACGTGGGTCTGAAGGGAGACATTATGAGGGAAGCTCATAATGCCAGATACAGTGTTCACCCTGGAGCCACCAAAATGTATCAAGATCTGAAAAAAGTTTATTGGTGGCCAGCTATGAAAAGAGAAGTGGCACAGTTTGTGTCAGCCTGCGAAGTATGTCAGAGGGTGAAGCTGGAACATCAGAGGCCGGCTGGAATGCTCAACCCACTACCTATTCTAGAGTGGAAATGGGAGAATATAGCTATGGACTTCGTAATGGGGTTACTGGCAACGTCCAACAGATTGGACTCCATATGGGTGATTGTGGACAGACTGACCAAATCTGCTCACTTCATCCCTGTCAGGAGTGGCTATTCTGTGGACAAGTTGGCGTAGGTGTATGTTGATGAGGTTGTCAGGTTGCATGGGGTTCCTGTTTCAATAGTGTCTGATAGAGGACCTCAGTTCACCTCTAGGTTTTGGCGGGGTCTGCAGAATGTCATGGGTACCAGGTTGGATTTTAGCACTGCTTTCCATCCACAGATGAACGGACAATCAGAGAGGACCATCCAGACAATAGAGGATATGCTCAGAATGTGTGTGCTAGATTTTGGCGGTTCTTAGAGGCAGCATCTACCTTTGATGGAGTTTGCCTACAATATCAGCCATCATGCTAGCATAGGGATGGCTCCATATGAAGCTTTGTATGGAAGGAAGTGCAGGTCGCCTGTCTATTGGGAAGAAGTTGGAGAAAGGGCCTTGGCAGGGCCTGAGCTAGTAGAGATCACCAGCAGAGTGGTGCCCATAATCAGAGAAAGGATCAAGACTGCCGTGAGCAGACAAAAGAGTTATGCAGATATCCGCAGAAGGCAAGTAGAGTTTCAGGAAGGGGATTTAGTATTGCTCAAGGTGTCTCCTATGAAAGGGGTAATTCGGTTTGGGAAGAAGGGTAAGCAAGCTCCACGGTACATCGGACCCTTTGAGATCTTGCAAAAGATTGGGAATGTATCGTACAAGTTGGACTTACCTGCTTCAATGGAGGGAATCCATCCGGTTTTCCATGTTTTCATGTTGAGGAAATTTGTGTCAGATCCGAGCAAGGTTCTTAGTGAGCCTGATATCGAGATCCAAGAAGATCTCACCTATGTTGAGCAGCCAGTACGGATCCTAGACACCCAGATCAGAAAGCTAAGGAACAAGGAAATCCCGATGGTGAAAGTCCTTTGGAATCACCACAACATAGAGGAGTGTACCTGGGAGACACGGGAGTCCATGTTCCAGCAATTTCCTCATCTCTTCTAAAGTAAGTTTTATGTGTTTATTATGTATGTTTATGTTTTATGCTATGCCATGTTTGTTTGGTGAACATTCGGGGACGAATGTTCTTAAAGGGGGGAGAATGTAATACCCGGCTAGACTCCGGTATCGGAATTCCTACCATCCGGTGGAATCTCAGATGTTGGAAACCTCTAGAAGGGTAAGATAATGTTTTTATAAAATGTTTTAATGTATTGTATGATTTTAAGTAAGAAAGAAGCTGAGTTTTGAATGAAAAAGACTATGGAGGCATTTCCAGGTTCGGCCGCCAAACATGGGATAGTTTACGGGGGGCAAGTTAGGCTTCCGAAAGTGGCTCAGGTTCGGCCGCCGAACTTGCATGAGTTTTGGAGGCACTTTAAGCTTCCGAAGGTGGTCTGGCCAACCCCTATATAAGGGCTCCATGGCCGAAACGGGCGAGTTTTCTTCCCATTTTCGGCCAGCAGTGAGTCCATGCTCTCTCATGGTTGTTTTTGATGATTTTTCCTCCAATCTTTCAAGTTTTAACAAGTGTTTTCTTGGCTTTTAAAGATTTGTGAACTTTGTGCAAGTTTTAGAGCTTGGAGACCCAAGGAGCTAGATCTCCCCCATCTCCGAGTTGGATCGCCTCTCCTCTCGATCTTTAAGAGGTAAGTGTATATCCTTAGCTCATTTCATGTTTTAAACGAGTTTTATGAAAGTTTATGGGGTAGAAATGCATGTTTAGGTTAACATTGAGTTTTTGGTTAATGTTGAGTATATGGACAATGTATGTTGTATATGTATGTTTGATGTGTTTTGGTTGGGGTTTAGGCTAGCTTGAGACCCCTTTTTGCTTATGGAAGTATGTATGCATGTTTTGGAAGTGTTGGTTTTGAGTTGGAATGGTTTGGGAGGCAAATGTGCATTGTGGAGGCTGTGTTCTACCTTTTGGAAGAACTCAGGTTCGGCAACCGAAGGGACTTTCAGCCGCCGAACCTGCCTGTGGAGGCCAGCCTTTGGCTGCCAAACCCTGCCCCCGAAAGTGGACTTTCGGCTCTGGAAGGGAATTTTGGCCGCCGAAGGTGCCGCCGAACATGCATGAGTTTCGTCTCTGAAAGGAACCTTCGGCCGCCGAAAGTGCCGCCGAAGGTGCATGACTTTCGGCTCTGGAGGGACTTTCGGCCGCCGAACCTACCGTCGAAAGTGCCCTGTTCAGCCTTCCTTTGTATGTTTTCTATGATTGTTTTAAGGTGTTTTAGGGGGTTTTTGGGGAGTATTTTAGAGTCATGTTCATGTATGTTTGGTCCCTCATTTGAGTCCACCTGTGTAGGTTTGGATCCGAGGAACCGAGAACCCCAGCAGTGAGTTAGCTGCTTCAGTGTTTTTCAGAGCTAGCCTGAGGTGAGTAGAATAACTCTTATACTTCAAGGTAAATAAATCAGTTTTTAGCATGTTCATGCATCACGAATGCCATGAGATATATTAGGTTGTTTGCATTAGAATTCACGAATATGTTGCATTGCATAATATGATGTTGATGCGGATGAATATTGAATGATCCATTAGCCCTCGTATGTTATGACATGATATAATGATGATATGATATGGAAGTCCAGGTGTGCCTGCACTACGCCCCCAGCACGATTGGATATGTATGATATGATATGGAAGTCCAGGTGTGCCTGCACTATGCCCCTGGCATGATTGGACTGTGTAGAGGGCTAAATGGTGACAAGTTCATCCTTGATGTGATTTGGTTGTGATGTGATGCATTCCATGAAAGCATGAATTTTGAATATAATGTTTTATTATTCTGCTCACTGGGCTCTAGTAGCTTACCCCACTCCCTTAATCCCCCAGGTTTGCAGGTACGGGCTAGTCCAGGAAGTCAGCAGGATTAGAAGTCATGTTTTATGTAATAGCTAGTTGTGGACATGAACATGATGTAATATAAAGCATAGTACAGTAATGTAATGTAATGATGTCGATTGAGGTTTATAGTTGTGCTTGACTCTAGTATGTTGGTTAATCCCTTTGTACATGGTATATAAAATGTTTTATCATTGTTTATGTAAACCAAGCTTATTATATTTTATGTTACCCCATTGGAGTATTAATGAGGACTCCAGTGTGGGGTTGATGGTTATGCTTATCAGTTGTGCATGCACAGGTTAAGTTTGGTAAATGAATATGAAAGTTTAAAATTTTTATGTATATGTTGACCATGTATGGGATTAAACAGGTATACAGGTTGTATGTGAGGCTTGCTACGGGTCCCGGCGGCCTTAAGCCGACCTGGATCCTAGCGCCGGTAGCGGTCCGATTTCTGGGTCGTTACAGATTGGATAGTTATATTGATGTTCGGGACATGTTTGAATATGAAAATTAATATTGGTGGCTGGTTCAAGCCAGATTCATATTTTATATCGAGGTACCTATTACCGGAATCTGTTTATATAAATAATTAATTTAATATAAAAAAATATATTTTAAAATAATATTTATAATTTTTTTAGGGTAAACTGTAATTTAGTTCCTCTGGTTTAGTGAAATGTAACCTTTCATCCCTCTGTTTTAAAAAACCTTTAATTTAGTCACTGTGATTTTTAAAAACTATGTCATTGGTCCCTCCCGTTAGATATTCAGTTAAATCACCGTTAATTTTAATTAAAAGACTAAAATACCCATAACAGCTTCTTCACCTCACCTGCTTCTTCCCAAATGGCTGCTTCCTCCCAAATGGCCACTTCCGCATTCAGGTCCACCACCAATCGAACCCCATTGCGAAATCCTCCTCTACTTCGTCCACTAATGACTCCTCCTCTTCTTCCAATCGGAGCTCCTCGGCTCACCGCCGCTCTCGGAGCCTCAGCCATTTCTCCTGGCCTTTGCCTCCGTCAGGGGATGAAGAAGGGTGAAATTTTGAGCAGAAACAGAGAATTTGGCAATGCTGAGATTGTAGTTTCTAAACATAAATGGAAAGAAATAAAGGCGAATCCAATGTCTTCCAGGTTTATTTACTAAAAAAGAGTAATAAGAAGTCTCATTGAATATTCTTGCAGTTTGGAAAAGAGAAGGGTCATAGGCTGATGAGTTGGGACTTGAACTAGCATTTGCAAAAGTGATGTGTGGGGTTGAAAGCAGATTGGAAAAAAATTGATCAGCTACAAATACACGGTCCCCCACTGATTTATTGGTGGAGAATCCACAATCTATCAAGTAGTCGTCTACAGGATTATATCCTAAGGAAACACATATCAAACACATTATGGATGAAATCCAGATGAACAACACAGAGCCCCAATTATTCACCATGACCAGAAGAACAAAGAGAGAAGAATGGTTAAATTTTAAGAATCGAAACCCAGATTACAAAATAAAAATTCAGAAGCTGTGAAACCCAGATTAGCTCAAAGCTGAGAGTTTGACAGGAGATAAACGTAAATGGCCAGCTAGAACTACAGAGGAATCAAAAGAAAGCTAACTAGCAGAAAATAATGCCCAATTGTAAAAGAACTCTGCAAACTTTTTGACTAACCTGAGAAGGAATATTTACAAGCACAGAAGGCAATAAAAACAAAAGTATACACAATCCTCACTACCACTTCAAAATATCAACAACCCGGCAGAGAAATTCAAGAAATGCAAGGAATAAATACGAGGGTCAGCTAAAAAATCACAGGAAATCGGAAAAGAGAAGAAGGAGGAGGAGATCGGGAATGAGAAGAAGAAGAAGAGAAGAGGAAGAGGAAGGAGAGAGAATGGGAAGAAGAAGAAGGAGATCGGGAAGGAGAAGAAGAAGAAGAGAAGAGGAAGAGGAATGAGAGAAAATGGGTATTTTAGTCTTTTTAACTAAAATTAACGGTGATTTAACTGAAAATCTAACGGGAGGGACTAATGGTATAGTTTTTAAAAATTACAGTGACTAAATTAAAGGTTTTTTAAAACAGAGGGACGAAATGTTATATTTCACTAAACCAGAGGGACTAAATTACAGTTTACCCATTTTTTTTTATATTTTTTCATTTAAAATTTAAAATTTAAATATTATTTATAATTATTAAATTTTTTAAATGAAAATTATTAATATAAAATATATAAAATTAAATAGATTTAGATTTTATTTAGATAGAAATAATTGGATTTAGGACATGTTTGAATAGTTTAAATTAATTTTTAATCAAGTCTAGAGCAGGTTCAGATATTGATAATATAAATAGGGTTCGGATAGGCCAATTTTCGCAGGTATTCTGGATGTAGCTTAATTTTTATTATTTTTCACTTTGTTTAATATATTTTTTATCATATTTAAATTTATCTCTCGCATATTTTAATTTTTATATGTTATATTTAATTTATTTTCCTTTTATGTGTATATAATTTATTTTTTTAATTAATTTTATTTTTTATCTGAATATCTCTTTCCATGTTATAATAAATTTCTTTTCTTCATTAAAAAAATAAAAACATTTCTTACTTTTTTTAATTTATTTATTCCCTTAATTAAAAATATTTCCGGCGTTTATTAGTTTATTCCTCTCCATAATTAATTTATTTTTTAATTAAAAATATTTCTTTCCATATTTAATTTATTTTTCTATGTTTAAATTATTTTTCTTATTCATTTGAATTATTTTTGTCTATTTTTCTGAATGTATTTTCTTGTCATTTTTTCTATTTATTTTCTATTTTGTCTTTTTTTAATTATTGTAAGTTTGAGTATGGTAAGAAATTTTTAAGAAAAAAAGAGGACCTCCTTCTCTTAATTTTTATACATTGGTCAAATAACATTTTCCTTTTTGGTGTGCAACTCTCTTTTCTCTTGGATATGTGGAACATATGGTGGAGGCCCATTTGGATATGAGACCCATTGGAGTGTGTTGAAGGCTTTTGTAATAGTTAGGATTAGTTACATCTTAGTTAATTATTTTTATTTATTTTTTGGATTTGTAAATTAATTCTTTTCTCCTTCTTTCTTTATGGTTTTCTGGGATTAATTCTTTTTCCTCCTCTCTATTTCTTTAATTTTTCTTTTTGTTTCGATTAACTCCTTTTTTTTTCTTTTCTTTTCTTTTTTTAGTATACTTTATTTTGTGCGCTTCACCTAATATGTATGTAATTAAATTAGCCAGTTAGATAATTCACTTAGTAATTAAAAGCAACTTTGGCATGATAGAGATATCGTTACATATGCTTAGGGGAAGTAATTTATACTTTGGCATGAAAATGACTAAGTAGTAATGACTTTAGAATAAGATGATAATTAAATTAGACTTTAAAGATGCATGCTAGAAATCTAATGAGATCTTTTTTGCTATTATGCTAAACTTGAATTTAGAAACCATGCATGTATAGGTTCCTCATTATGATGCAAATTAGTCAATGGCATGAAATGAGCATAGATACACGATTAATTAGGCAATTTAGTAATTCCTATACCCTAAGTCAAATAGAAACTTTGCATGCTATAATTGACACATGCTTATGAAATGAGTGCTTTATGTGATGCATGAGCATGTAATAATTAGAGTGCATATTGCATGAAAATGATGTTCCAATAAATATATAAAGATATGATATAAGAATCAATACAGTGGGTTGGTGCTAGTTTTCAAGTAAAGTTCAGGCGAGAAATGTGCCTAAAACCTTTTCTTTCTCATACTCACTATCCTGAATTAGGTTATGGATTAAGAAGGATAATGGGCCCCTGCTAAGAATAAGTCACACAATCATATCTTTTTATTTGTTCCCTGCTTTCACCAAGGTGATAACTCCTTTCATCCGCTCGTCACTAAGCACTGAAATATTTGGTCTCATGGTAGTGTTATGGGAAGACAAGACCCTAACTAATTATAGAGAATTCATGCACTATAATTTGGCGCCTATATTAGGGATAGAATTGATTCTTATATTTTGTTTCTATATTTTTTTAGAAATCTATACATTGCACAAGCACCTTAACACATATTGAAGCAACCATTGAGCCCTTAGCCTTGTGGTGTGGAGAGGAGGTGTTGGTTCCACTAGAGCTAACACATAATAAGTTGTATCACAACTCGTAGGCCTAGTACCCATTAGGTATATTAAAAAGGTTCAACTTTATCTTCCTTTTGGGTTGGCATGGGAGATCCATCAACTGAAAGTCCTAATCAATGGGAGCCATCTACTGACTATAGATGAAGTATAATTTAGAACCCATATTAAGCCTTAGAAACATGCGGCCTTAAGATCCTTGTGCATACTACATATTGCCTATCTACCCCATATATTATAGTATAAGACTAAAGGACTACAAGATTAATTGGAGCCCAAACAGTTGAACATCAAAATCATATTACACATGGAAAGAAAAGATCCAATCCTATTGTATTTCCTAATTGGCAAGTGGAAGCCCACTTATACATTTGACTTTTAGGCTAAGTAGTCATTGTTTGTTGAGTGGAGGGAAGCCATCCTAGGCTATGATATCCTATTGATGTAAGCCCAGTTGTACTAATAAGCCATAGGTATATGAAGTGCTAGATTCTCAATGAAACCTATCCTTTTATACATGAGTGTTGGCGGCATAATAAATGCACTTTTAGTATAGGTTCTTCGATCCTACTGAATCAATCTACCTGGTTTAAAAAAGTAATGGTTTCAAGCAAAGTTTAAAGGGTAAGTATTGGTACATTTATACATACATTCATACATCCATATTTTGTTTATGTATCATACTGACCTTTGCATTGTACAATCAATATTGCTCCAAAGAGAACCAATAGCACTTTAGATCCAGCTACTTGGACAAGAGAGGGTGTTAGACTTTAGAGAAAAGTGAGATCCTTGAGTGCTAAGTCTAAAATAGTTCTAATGGCTGACGACAATACTCATGCTCTAATCAAAGAAGTGTTGAATGAGACCTTAAATAGAAAACTAGAGAAAATGATTGCTAGGATCCTTAGGGCTATTGAGAAGCAACCTATGAAGTACAACTTCAAGACTAGCACTCAACTTGGCCCAGCTGAGGCAAACCCAACTACCAAGGCTGTTAATCCTATGCATGCTGACTTCTTTGATGTTAAGAATAAGGTTGCTAGGGTTGAGAAAGAACATGCCAAGGGATTTGAACTGATGAATGAAAAGTTTGAGAAGCTTAAAGCTTCCCTTAAGAAGCAAGATGGTGAATTGGGGTTTTATAATACTAAAGATTTTAATATTAAGGTTGAGGAAGGACTACCAGAAAAATTCAAAATGCTTAACTTGCCCAAGTTTAATAGGACTGAAGATCCAAGGGACCACTTAAGGTCCTACCTAATTATTGTGAGTGGATCAGTTCTTTGCCTTGCCACTTGAAGGGCCTACCTCCTCATGATACCACAATCTAGAAGTTGCTTTGGATATCACCTTGAGGGATCTACCCAATACCCAGTAGAAAGCTAATGAGACCTTCCATGATTTTTTCTAAGGTGGAGGAAGAAGACTATGAAGATGACAAACCGCCCTGCTGAGAAAGACCAAGTTAGATTGGTGGTCAAGAACTTATTGCCTACCTATTGAGAAGTTGTATTAGCTGCCTTCGAGTAGCTCTATTATGTAGAGATTCAATTAAAAGATGAAAGACTAAAACCAAGAGGGGATCTACACCATCAACCTTAAAATGACTGCAAGTTGAAAGCCGAGCACTTAGAGCTTCAAGTTGCATTTGTTTTTATTTTTAATTTATTTATGATGTTCTTGATTTTGAGGCTATTATTAATAAGGTGTGCTCTTTTTTTTTTCCTTATTTAATATTGATTCTCATAGGTATGTAACAACATTTATGATCATTTTAAAATATCTTCTATAGAGACATTTGATGTAATAAACATTAATCTGAGTATACTTGATGATCTAAAAGAGATAAAATTGGCAAATAATCTCACTTTTCAAAAAAGAAAAAGATTTACAACATTGTTAACAAAGTATCAAGAAGCATTCACTTAGTCTTACAAAGATATATCTTGGATTGATAAAAATATAGTATAACATCATATTCCGACTTACCCTGAGATAAAGCTTGTCAAGCAGAAAAATATCGTTTTAGGGCTGAGTGAAAAGAAAAGACAACACAAGAGATCAAGAAACCGATAGATGATGATTTTTATAGAAGTGATGGAGTATCCAAAATGGTTAGCTAATATAGTTTAATGACTTGTTTAATATAGTTTTAAAATTTGAATATGTCGCAAAACAAAATTTTATTACTCAAACAATACTTGCATATATTTATTTTTATATATTTAATTAATGATTTATATAAAAATATAATTTTAATTAATAATTTATATTTTAAATTTTAATAATTTTATAAAATATTAAATTTTTATTTTTATTTTTATTTTTATTTTAAAAAATACAATATTTAAAAATTAAAAAATATTATTATACAAATATTAATAATGATATCAGAATATCTGATTTCTAAGTTCAATTAACTATTTAGAGTCGAGTGGTGAGAATATCAAACCCATATCCTATTGGACCTACCAAAAGTTACAAAACTTTAAAGAGATTGATAGATCGATATAAAAATATATTAAATGTGAATATCATTAATCCGAATCACTTCAGCACTTCAAATAGTCTATAATTCTCTTAATAAAATAGTAGAAAATCTCATTTTCAATAGGATATTATGTATATCAAAATTTTATTTTTATTCTTTGTGAAATTTTGTATTCGATCTTGTATAGGATTTTATATGCTTTCCTGAATTTAATACTATACTCTTATGCACTTCTAAAAATATTCAAAATCTGTATAATATATTATATAAAAAACTCACAATCTCTATAATTAATTATATTATTCTCTCAATAATTGATTCTATTATTTATTAATACCCATACTGACTTAAATATTAAAAAAATTATTAATCCAACTGATGTTACATAAGACTCATCCAAATTAGGCAATGAACTGTCACCATAAGACAAGGATCTGATAATCCTATATGTAGTCTCACTCGTAGAAAAGAAGACTCGAGCGCTTCAGGTCTGCCTCAAGACAGGTCAAACCCAGGACAGATAAATTCGCCCTCTCAACTTCAGGGCAAGACTCCATAAGAAAGTTACCGTTAAACAGCTACAGTTTAACAGGCTCTCTTTATACCTATGATCACGGGATTCCCGACCAATTAGCCGATGAAGATCTCCTACCAATGAGCCGATCATAATTGCCAAATTATTAGAAAATACTATATTTATCTCCATTTTTTTATAGTATAAAAGAAGAACGATCACAAAAGCAAACGTATGTTGTTCTCTCGCACAACTACTCTTGAGTTCTGAATATTATACTCACCCTTCTTCACCTTACTAACTTGAGCGCCACTTCCGTGGACACCCACCATCTAGCACATTATCATATTTGTTTTAGCAACATCATTTGGTTCCATTGTCAGGAATTCCATTGGATTTTCTTTGTTTATTTGGGTTAAAAATGGTCTCCTATCCCTTTTCTCTTTAAAAGAAATCTCTCTTTTATCTCTCGAAATGGCCGACAATTCACGAGCTGCTGCTAAGGTTACTACTGATGAGGGTGCGATTATTTCTTCTACTCCTAGCAGTAGACAGGCACACCCCCTATGGCCAGCGAAGCAGAACCCAACAATCTGAGCATTGAGCAAATACTCTAGTATGTCAGAAGGTTGCAGATTATTTTTAAGAAATACAAAGCTCGAAAAGAGGCATCACTCATGGCTCCCAGAGGAAGGGAAGAAGTCTCCGCAGGTATCCCAGGGACTTGAATAGAGGCAATCCAAATGTGGTTCAAAGAGAAGGACAAGTTTGAGGAAGGAGATCCATTAGACGATGCTTTGAAAGACGCTGGCTGGAAGTCGATATGGGCTACTCAAAAGTACCGAAAAGGATAAGAAGAAGACAAAAGGATGGATCAAAAGCAAGATAAAAAGACAAAGAAGCAAGAGTATGAGGGAGACCACAGAAATTACCCGGTCTCTTGAAGAAGGAATGGTCGAGGTAAGTATAAGAAATATACCTCATTGAATGACTCATGAACGCATATTCTAATGTGGAATAGAAAAAAGGACAAGAAGATCAGGTGGTCTCCCAAGCTCAACCTTAAGAAAACCAAAAAATGAGACAAGACCAAATACTGCCATTTTCTGAAGACCATGGACATACAACGGAGGAGTGTTGGCATTTGAGAGATGAGATTGAGAGGTTATTAAGAAATGACACACTTTGAAGTTCATCAGAGATAGTAGAAAAGATAGAATGCCTAAGCTCGAGGTAACAATTTTCGAAATCGCCCCTAACAATAAATCTGTAGGGGTTATTCATGTGATTACGAGAGGACCAAGTGTTACTAAGGTGACAATAAAGAGAATGTCACAGACGTCTAGCTCGTGGGTCAAACTCCGAATTTTGAAATTGGTCAAGTCAAACAACCGAGTCTTTTATTTTATCCTTAGAGAAATATTTATGATTTATGAAAATGTTATAAAACTAAGATATATTCTTCAAGCTTCTTTTTTAATAGGAAAATTAGAATCGTTAGATGGATGAAAGCGTGGAGACAAGAATAAAGGCCACAAGGCAATTGCCAGGCCATTCGGATATGGATCTTGCATATAATCTGATCGTTAGTCCGCAGAAACAAACATTCATAAAAGGCCACAAGACCATCCAGTCATGGATCCTGTATATAATTCGGGCATGGGTCCTACATATAATCCGAGCGTTGGTCCGCAGAAACAAACATTCATAAAAGGCCATAAGGCAATTCGGACATGAGTCCCATATATAATCAGGGCGTTGGTCTGCGGAAATAAATTCATAAAATGCCACAAGGCCATTAGGGCATGGGTCACACATATAATCTGGGCGTTGGTCCACAGAAATAAACAAATTCATAAAAAGCCATAAGGCCATCTGGGCATGGATCTCGCATATAATCTAGGCATTGGTCTGCGAAAACAATTAAATTCTTAAAAGGCTATAAGGCTATTCGGGTATAGGTTCCACATAATAAGGCATATCATACCAGGACACAAGTCGGATATACACCAGGCTAGATGATCTGGTGCTAGTCCCATTTCACAAAAAGATTCTAAGGCATGTGATGCTAGGCAGCAAGGTGGGTATACGTTAGGCCAGAAAATCAAGTGTTAGTCCCGTTTCACAAAAAAATTCTAAAGCATTTGATGCCAAGCCAAAAGGCGGATATACACCAGGCCAGAAGATTGGGAGTTAGTCTCGTTTCACAAAAAGATTCTAAGACATTTGATGCCAGGCCGGCTAACCAGGTATTAGTCTCATTTCACGAAAAGTTTCTAAAGCATTTGATGTTAGGTCGTAAGGCGAGTATATGCCAAGCCAGAAGATTGGGTATTAGTCCCGTTTTACAAAAAAATTCTAAAGCATTTGATGCCAAGCCACAAGGCGGGTACACTCCAGGCCAGAAGACCGAGTGTTAGTTCGTTTCACAAAAAGATTTTAAGGCATTTGATGCCAGACTGACCAACTGGGTGTTAGTCTCGCTTCACAAAAAGTTTCTAAGGCATTTAATACTAGGCCACAAGGCGGATATACGTGAGGCCAACCGGGTGTTAGTACTGTTTCATAAAAAGATTTTAAGGCATTTGATGCCAAGCAGCAGGGTGGGTATATGCCAAGCCGGCTAACTAGGTATTAGTTCCACTTCATGAAAAGTTCCTAAAAGGCATTTGATGTCAGCCTCTAAGGCGAATATACATCAGTCCAATCGAGTGTTTGTCCTGCTTCATGAAAAGTTTCTATGGCATTTGATGCCAGTCTACAAGACGAGTATTCGCCAGGCCAACTGGGTGTTAGTATCATTTCACAAAAAGATTCTAAGGCATTTGATGCAAAGCCATAAGATAAGTATGAGCCAGGCCATGCAATTGAGAGCATTAGTCACTACTTTTATAATCACTCATGAAAATTTAAAACTTCTTGCAAGGAGGTAAATGACCAAAAGCTCATCAGGACTGGTCAGAGCAAGAAAATGCCTAGAAGCTCGTCAAGGCTGTAAAAGGCTAGAAAGTCTGTCAGTGCTGTAAAAAGCCATGGAGTACGTCAGAGCTGAGAAAATGCTCGGAAACTTGTCAAGACTGAAAAAATATACGTAAACCCATTAGGGCTGTAAAAAGCCAAGGAGCACGTCAAGGTTGAGAAAATGCTCAGAATCTCATCAGGGCTGTAAAAATATATGTAAGACCGTCAAGGCTGTAAAAGGCTGGGATGCCTTCTATGACTGTAAAAAGCCAGGAAGCTCACAAAGGCTAGAGAACGTCCATAAGCTCGTTAGGGCTGATCGGGGCAAGAAAATGATTGAAAAATATCCGGAAGCTCAATAAGGTTGGAAAAGGCCAAGGGGTTCGTAAGGGCTAAAAGATGTCCGGATGATCTCTAGGACTAAAGAAAGCCTAAAAACTCGTCAAAGCATTACTATATCACTTGGATCAATTTTTTTCAAGCAAGAACTTGGACCCGACTAGTTGGCAGGGCAAGTAAGAAGAAAGTAAGGACATCGTGTGCACAACTTGAACAAACAAGCCACATGCACCAAATTATGAAGACAACTATTACCATCAAATCTAAAGAATAAAAGATCAGTGGGGGATCTCTTATGTTACATAAGACTCACCCAAGTTACATAGTGAGCTGTCACAATAAGACAAGGCCACGTGGCAAGGATCTAATAATCCTATACGTGGTTTTGTGAGAAGGGTGGGTAGTAAGGTGGCTGAACAAATCCTGAGGCCTGAGTGCCTCCTTGGGACTCTCCCATTCCCTCTTCTGACATGCTAACCCCCAGACTGCCATCCCTTCTCTGATCAACATCCATCTCATCCCCCATGTCCTCTGACATTCCTCCCTGAACTGTTCCCCTCACTGATCTGCTTCTACCCAGATCCAAAGACCTTCTAGGGTCTCTTACTGCTCTTTCTCTGCTGGACCTACTTGACATTGCCCTAGGCAATGCTGGAGGACGGGCGCTCGTGCCCTCATCCTCAGGTGGTACTCCAATCAATCGTGCAGATCGACGAGTTCCTCTCATCCTGTTTCTGATAATCCTATACGTGGTCCTACTTGTAGAAAAGAAGACCCGAGCACTTCAGGTTTGCCTCAAGACGGACATACTCGCTTTCTCAACTTCAGGGTGAGACTCCATAAGAAAGTTATCGTTAAATAACTACATTCTGTAACGACCCGAAAATCGGACCGCTACCGGCGCTAGGATCCAGATCGGCATAAGGCCGCCGGGACCCGTAGCAAGCCTGATATGCATCCTGTAAACCTGATTAATCCCATACATGATCAACAACATACATAAAAATTTGAACTTTTCTTTTCTTTCACCAAGCTCAACCTGTGCAGGCACATAAACATATACATAAACATTAACATAAACCCCATACTGGAGCTCTCAACAAATGCTCCAATGGGGCATCTCATCATACACAAACTTGGTGGAACATAAACATCATAAAACGTAGATCATGTATACAAAAGGGATCACCATACACATAGGGTCAAGCACAACCTCTAATCCTCAATATCATTTTTACATAACATAACTATTCATAACTTTACATCATTTTACAATTTATCATGTCCACATTCTATCTATTACATAAGTATGACTTTACTCTTCTTGACTTCTCCGTCTAGCCCGTACCTGCAAACCCTGGGGGATTAGGGAAAGGGGTGAGCTACTAGAGCCGAGTGAGCAGAATAATAAAAACATTTAAATCATATGCCATAATGGAATGCAACACATCACAGACAAATCACATCACGGATGGTATTGTCACCAATAGTCCTCTACATTCCAAAGTGCCGAGACGTAGAATGGGTCAACCGGTCTTTCTCTTAACATAACATATCATAACATTCCAATGTGCCGGGACGTAGAATGGGTCAACCGGTCTTTCTCTTAACATAGTGCCGGGACGTAGAATGGGTCAACCAGACTTCCATACCATATCATGTCGTATCATCATCATATCATATCATATGAGGACTAAAGGATCATCCAATAACCAATTCACATCAACATCATAGAATGCAATGCAACATATTCGTGAATTCTAATGCAAACAACCTAAAATATCACATGGTATTCATGATGCATGAATATGCTCAAAACTTTATAATTTATTCACTTTAAAACGTAAAGGTTTATTCTACTCACCTCAGCTAGCTCTGACAAAGACTGAAGCAGCTGACTCACTGCTGGGGTCATCGGTTCCTCGGGTCCGAACCTACACATGTGGACTCAAATGAGGGACCAAACATACTAGAACATGACTCTAAAACATCCCCCAAAAATCCCCTAAAACACCTCAAAACAATCATGCAAAACATGCAAAGGAAGGCTAAACAGGGCACTTTCGGCGGCAGGTTCGGCGGCCGAAAGTCCCTCCAGAGCCGAAAGTCAGGCAGGTTCGGCGGCACCTTCGGCGGCCGAAACTCCCAGACAGAGACGAAACTCATGCATGTTCGGCGGCACTTTCGGCGACTGAAACTGCCCTCCAGAGACGAAAGTCCTCTTTCGGGGGCAGGCTTCGGCAGCCGAAGGCTGCCTCCATAAGCGGGTTCGGCGGCCGAAAGTTCCTTCAGCGGCCGAATATGAGTTTCTCCAAAGTGGCAGAAACTCAGTTCCAACATGCAGAAACGCCTCCCAAACCTTTCAAACATGCATAAACTTATTCTACAACACTCCCAAACATACACAATCAAGCATATAAGTTCATAGGGGTCTCAAACTAGCCTAAACCCCAACTACAGCACATCAAACATACCCACATTGCTCAAAAACACACATTAAACCCATAAACTCAAAACAACCTAAACATGCATTTCTACTCCATAAACTTGCATAAAACTTGTTTAAAACATATAGTGAGCTCAAGATCGGCCCTTACCTCTTGAAGATCGAGAGGAAAACGACCCTAGCTCAGAGATGGGAGAGGTTGAGTTTCTTGAACCTCAAAGCTCCAAAACTTATTTTAAACTCGAAAATCTTCAAAACAAGGTGAAAACTTGTGAAAATCGTGAAAGATCTGAAGGAAGAAACTTAAGATCGGTGAGGGACGGCGGAGAGCTCACTTTGGCCGAAAATGGGGAGAAAAGCTCGCCCGTTTTCGGCTAAGGGACCCTTTTATAGGTGGCTGGCCAGGCCACATTTGAGGGCCGAACGTGCCTCCGCATGCATGCCATGTTCGGCGGCCGAACATAAGGTTCGGCGGCCGAACCTGGTCTTCCCTCACTTATGCTTTCGGGGCCTAAAGCGTGTCTCGAAGTGCATGCATGTTCGGCGGCCGAACCTGAGTTTTCCTCCAAGGCTATTTTAATGCAAAAACTCATTTCTTAGTTGATTAAAAACATAAAATACATTAAAATATTTTATGAAAACATGGTTTTACCCTTCTAGAGGTCTCCGACATCCGAGATTCCACCGGACGGTAGGAATTTCGATACCGGAGTCTAGCCGGGTATTACAAATCTGGTAGACACATTATACTTGTCATTCTTCGTCTTACTAACTTGAGCGTTGGAGTGGCTGCTGTGAGCACCCACCACCTCACATTCTCTTTATTGCAAGTTTAGCCAATCACAGCACAGTTCTATTCCGGGCACATCATCATTTTAGTTTTAGCAACATCACCAAACAACTTGATATTCTCTTTTATTTTCTAGATTTATACTGGAAGAAAAGATGTATAAATAGAATCATTAGTGTCGTTTGTAGAATAGACATAAAAAGCTAAATTATCTCTTCCTCTTTATATGGTATAAAAACCAATTTGTTAGAGGAGACACAATCACTTGTGGTCATGGTAGTAAAGCTCGGGACTAGTCTTTGTTTTTTCACATAAGCAAGAGGGCTCATTCTAACACAGTGAAGAAGAAACTCCAATGTGGTGGCCCCTGGTTAACAATCTAAAAATGTCATATACCTCAAACTTTAAGGTGATAAGTACAATCCACATATTAAAAGTCTTTTACTCACACCTTTGATAGCCATATGCTTATGGATTTCATCATTTGCAAAGGTAAAAACTCTTAAAGGTGATTCGTTGCTAAAATCCAAAAGGCAATTTTTAGTTAGGAAATCCCAAAACTAATTCATTGTTATAACTCTTAAAAGGCGATTCATCGTTAGAAACTCTAAAAGGTAATTCATCATCAAAATCTCAAACGTGATTTTTTGTCACAAAATTCCTAAGGAGATTTTAAAAAAAAAAAAAAAAAATTCCAAAGGCGATTTATTGTCTAAAAATTTGAAAGGGAATCTATTACCAAAATCCAAAGGCGATTTTTCATTAGGAAATCCCAAAGGTGATTCATTGCTGGAAACTCTTAAAAGTGATTTGTGTCAAAATATCAAAGACGATCTATTATCGGGAACCTAAAGATGATTTATCATCAAAATACAAATGGTGATTTAAGAGCCAAACAACATATCACCTTTGGGATTTCGACAATAAATCACCTTTAGATTTTCGATGATGAATCGTCATTGAAATTTTGATAATGAATCACCTTTAAGTGTTTTCTCAATGATAGATTATCTATGGAATTTTGATGACAAGTGATCTTTCATAGTTCCTAACGAAAAATTGCCTTTAAAATTTTAATGATGAATCACCTTTGGGATTTACCAATAATAAATCACCTTTTAATTTTGATGATAGATTGTCTTTCATAGTTCTAATAAAAAAATCACCTTTAAGTGTTTTTTCATAATTTTAAGGCGAATCTTCATCGTACTAAAGCAAATTTTTGTCACTCAAAAAGATATTATATCCATTAACCTTTTGCAGCTTTTTGCCTATTCAGTAATATCTTACCAATAACCTTTAAGGCGATTACTCTCTCTTTCAAGATGATTATCTACTATAATTTATTTGATAATATCAAAATCAGCTCGACTTTAGTTTTTCCTTCCAAAATCATTACCTTGATAAAACCACTTAAGGTTTGAGCAAAAATTGTGGTGCAAATCTTTTTTTTTTTTAATCACATTCTTGATGCAATTTACTGAAATGGTTGGACTTGCAAAAATTATATCCTTTGTCATTTATTATAAATTTAAAATTATCTCATTAGTTAAAAGTTTTTAAAGTTAAAAAAATAAATCAACATTTTAAATTTATGTAATATTGGTTTATATATATATATATATATATAATGAGTTTGAATTTTAGATTTTCTAAGTTATAATCAATTATAAATAATTATTGATATATTTAATGGTAAAAGTAAAAAACCGATCACTTTTTTTAACAATCTACAATCTCGTTAATGATAAGTAGGAGCTGTTCTCGTTGTTCTAAAATTTTAATTTCTAACTAGAAATAAAGTAAATATGAATTTTATTTTTAATATATTATTACATGTACTTCCTTATTTTTAAAAAATTTAGGAGATTGATTTTTTTATTATTCTAACGAAATAAAAATTAAATAAGTTTAAATTTAATAAATATAATTATATTTTTATTAAATCTAATTTTAGTTAAAGTAAAATTAATTTAGCATAATTATATTAAATTTAAACGTATTAAATGTATATTTTATTTCTCATAAATGTAAAAATTATATTAATAAATACTTTGATCCCTATATATAAATATGTGTTTGTTCGCTAAATATAAATATTGTGTTCACTGTCCGCTATTACTTAAAAAATTTTCAAAAAAAAAAAAAAAAAACAGGTAAATGCATCAACTTTGATGATATAGCCAAGTATCAACTCATATAAAAAACCCAAAACTAGAAGCTCTGTCTCATACTCAATAAAAATAAGAGTTTGAGACAAAGCTCCAAGAGTTGCGACACCTAGTGCCAAATGTTACTGCTCTTTGTTTTAGGCACCGTGGATGTGTGAGGGAGCATCCTCGGGGTTGCCTCTGTTTGTTGGGAATCTGGAAGTCCAGGTTTATTATTATTGCGGGAGGCCAAATTCGAGGTGTTGAACTTAGATTGGTTGGCCACGAGAGCTTATTGGCTACCAGGTGCTATTCTGGTAGGCCTACGGGCGGATAAGCCATGTTGGCAGGCCTACAGGCGAAATTGGCACATGCATGATTTGCAGGCTGAGGGAACACTTGATAGGCCTATGGTGGGAGGCAAGTGTGGGCAGAACTGCGGAGCGCTGATTGGCCTGCGGGATGTAGAGACGCACGGTGCGCAAGGCAGGCAGCTGGTGCGTTGCGGTAGGCCTACTGGAGAAGGCCAAGTGACCCTGCCGCAGATGGGAGCTGCGGGGTACGCAGGAGGCGTGCGAGTGTGCCAGGAAGCGCTGGGGATGCGCTGGGCACAGAGCTGCGGGGCGCACAAGTCATGGGCCTATGGAGCGTGGCTGGCCTATGGAGCTGGTAGGCCTACGGATGAGCCAACAGATCCTCGGCTGGGCAGGAAGTATGCGAGGATGAGAAACACGCCCGTGCACAATTACACGGTCAAGAGGCACCACTGTGTCAGTGATGGTCAGTGGTTGCTGATTGGCTGGCAGGCCTAACATGGTAGGCACACGTGGTAGGTCTACGGATGGAACAACTACCAGACGAGTTGGCCAATTGTCTGGAAGCTTCCTACCGACAATCCATGAGTATCCCAAAGGCGGTGGAAGCATGGTTGGCCAACAAGAATTCTAGAAGGGCCTGGGGCGCGCGCGGGAAGGAGCTAGCAGACTCTGGCTGGCCAACGAAACTTTCAGGAAGGTCTGGTTGGAGTGCGGAAGAATCCAGAGGAGTCTGGTTGGCCTACGAAATTTCTGGAATATGCTAGAAGTGCCCAGGATAGGTTGGAGTCTGCTAGAATGGGCCAGAAGCTTCCAGGAACCAGCTGGGCAGCAGGTTCTCAACAGGCAAGTGGGTCCCACGTGCTGGTTGGCCAACAGAATCCAGAATTCTCTAGGGGTGTGAAATTACCATTTAGTCCCTGAATCTTCTGGAAGGAGAATTCTGGCCACAAATTGGAGAAGCCATTCCCACTACACATTGAGGAGGTGGAGCTGCCTATAATATATAGGGCATCCCAGGCAGACAGAGCAAGCCTCCAGATTTTGAATCTCCCTTCCCTATTTTGAAAGACTCCCAGCAGTGAGGAGTGTGTAGTAGCAATTCTACCAGCTGGGGGCAGAATGCTGCTGGCCAGCCATGAGGGGAACATCAATGGCTAGCCAGCTAGCCAAGCAGTAGGCAGCAACAGGCTGAGTGGGTGAGCTATGAGAGCCCTTTCCCAACAATGTATCCCTTTGTACACATAAAGCTCAATTGTACATTGCCTTATTGTTTGAGTGAATGAAGCTCTTGTTTATTCCTTCCACCATTGTGTTTATGTTGCCACTATGTTGCTACAATTATTAGCATTCCGCTGTGCCATTCTAAGGACTAATTGTACAGTCCGTTATGGGGCTGCTGATGGGTGAAAGGCTGACTTATCCTTGGGGGAAGGCTAAGTGCCACACGAGCCCTTGGAGGTGGGCGAAATTTCCAGCCCATTGGCAAGGGACGTGACAGGTGGTATCAGAGCATGAAAGCCAACTTCTGCATGCTCAGGTTGGCTGCAGCAGAGATAGTGAGCTTCATTGTGCCGAAGCAAAACGTTTTGATACCGGTGACAGGTGGTATCAGAGCCCTAAGAGCCAATTTCTGCAGATTCGGGTTGGATGGCAGCTGCAGACAGTGAGCTTCATTGTGCCAAAGTAAAACTCTCTGATGCTAGTGATAAGTAGTATCAGAGTGGTGGAGCCAACTTCTGCCAAGGTGAAGCACTCTGATACAAGTGATAATTGGTATCAAAGCCTAACCTAGAGCTGAGGAAAGCCTAGCTGTGCCGATGTTGTTGTGAAGCTGTTTCTTTGAGGCGTGGGTGCATCAAGGGCAACTGAGTGAGGCAAGTTGGTGCAACACACCAAGGATGGCAGAATGGCAGAATTGGTGAGGCAATTTGTCCATGGTGGACAAAGGTGGTGGCAAAGTGGCATTCTTCTGTGGCAGCAACCTTCTGTGGGAAGAAGGAAGGATGAGGAGGTCTCAGTTTTCTTCCTTGCTGGACTGAGGCAGCATGGGAGATAGACTGGCCAAGGGTGCAGCTTGTTAGTGGCAGTGGAGTCATCACAAGTTTGGCTAGTGGAAGTGAGACAATTTGCCATAGTAGGAAAGAGTTTACTATGGGTGAAGGAAGGATGGTTGTCTTGAGGACAAAAGCTGGACAAAATGTGCAAAGGGTGGATAAGTGGCCTTGTTGGAGGAGGACAAGGTGCACAGAAAGGGAAAGGGAAAGTGGCAGTGCTTCAAGGATGACCAAGCTTCCTTGAATAGTGGGCTGGTGCGCCACAAATGGTGGGTAGTGTTGCTAGAATCCATGAATGAGGCAGGGATCTTCACAATGAGTTATTGGGGTGAAGATCTACCCACCAAGAGGAAGAGAGGAAGGGTCAGCTGAAAAGGGAACTAGGATAAACTTGAAGCACAAGTTCCTGCTGGAAGGGAGTTAGTGCGTGCTTGCTGGACACGAGTGCTCATATTGCTTCCTTGGAGATGGAAGTAGGCCAATTTGAGGAAGGAACAGACTCTTTGTAGGCTGGGCAAGGCATTGAGTTTGGCGGACAGACTAGTTTGAATGAACAGGTGAGTTTGTGATGCTGGACTGGCTGAGTTCTGCCATGTTAGGCAGGATGAGTTGTAGGGTTGGCTGGAGCTGTTGGAGGCATGAGCTACCGAGGAGGACAACATCAAGGTGATGTGAGGCGGAGGCAAGAGTGTCCAGGAGCTCAGACAGGCCAAGGGAGTGCCTAGGAGCTCGGAAGTGGCCAGGGTGCCCAGGAAGCTCGCGGGGCTAGTGGAGCCCGAATGCATGTCGGCAGGCAGCAAGAGTTGCCCAGAAGCTCTCAAAGCCCGAAGGCTTAGGAGCCTGCAAGACAGGAAGCAGCCTGAAAGGCTAGCAGGCCAGAAATTTTGGGAGCCAGATTGTCCACAGGGCTGATCTGCAGAATTGAAGCAGCCATAGGCCTGGTGATCAGCAAGGCTGGCAAGCTGGATGTGGAAGGCTTGCAAGGTCAGTTGTGAGTCCGAATGTGCAAACCTTGCCAAGCAGAAATTGAGTAAACAATGTCTAGAAGAGTCTGGATAGGCCAATGTGTGAAAGAGTTGTGCCCGTGATCCTTTGAGGGAGGAAAAAAGGGCTAAATGAATTGGTCCCGCCGGTGCAAAAGGGTGATGTGGGAAATGCCAAGGCTGAAGGGTGAGTAGACGGCATTGCTTGCTGGTGGAGCAAGTAAAGGTGTTGGGTCGAGGGGAGTCGACACACTTACCACATCATATTGAGCATTGGGAAGGACATGCTAGACGAACCAAAGCAGCCAATGGAAGGCCGATCACCGCGTGTGGGGCAATAGCGGGTGACGAATGTGCTGGATCAGGAGTAGGCCTTGATCGCATAAGGGATTGGCGATGGAAGACCTGGTGGAGTGTGTGGACGAGAGTTGCTGAGGTAGTGACCACCTAATGGAGGTGGGTAGTGTTGTGGACAGGGGTTCCACGAGAGGCAGCAAGTCTTGGAGTTGTGGCTCCCTGAGTCAAGAGGATTGACGGGAGGCGGCGATGCTCAAGGGAGGAGCAGTGTAGGTGCAAGGCCGAGAGGATGGCAGAGACACCTAGCCACCAAGACAAGTTGGGCTGCGAGGCACTATTAGGGCTGAAGGCAACGAGCTCATGTGTGGTGGACACATGGGGATGTCCAACACTGGGTTAAGAGGAGCCAGCATGCGACAGAGCTTTGAAAAGGTGTTAATTGCTCCTTTGCTCGGGTGGAGTGCGAGTTAGCCGCAACGAAGGCATTGTGCGGATTGAGTGGGGGAGAATGCTACGCCCCTTTGTTTTAGGCATCGTGGATGTGTGAGGGAGCATCCTCGGGGTTGCCTCGGTTTGGTGGGAATTCAAAAGTCTAGGCCTATTATTATTGCGGGAGGCCAAATTCGGGGTGTTGGACTTAGATTGGTTGGCCACGGGAGCTTATTGGCTACCAGGTGCTATTCTGGTAGGCCTACAGGCAAATAAGCCATGTTGGCAGGCCAACGAGCGAAACTGGCGCAGGCATGATTTGCAGGCCGAGGGAACACTTGATAGGCCTATGGTGGGAGGCAAGTGCGGGCTGAACTGCGAAGCGATGGTTGGCCAGCGGAACGCAGGGACGCATGGTGCGCAAGGCAGGCAACTGGTGGGTTGCGATAGGCCTACGGGAGAAGGCCAAGTGACCCTGCTGCAGATGGGAGCTGCAGGGCGCGCAGGAGGCGTGCGAGTGTGCCAGGAAGTGCTGGAGATGTGTCGAACACAGAGTTGCGGGGCGCACAGGTCATGGGCCTACGGAGCGTAGTTGGCCTACGGAGCATAGCTGGCCTATGGATGAGCCAACAGATCCTCGGCTGGGCAGGAAGTATGCGAGGATGAGGAACACGCCCATGCACAGTTACACGGTCAGGAAGCGCCACTGTGTCAGTGATGGTCGGTGGTTGCTGATTGGTTGGCAGGCCTGGCATGGCAAGCACACGTGGTTGGCCTACGGATGGAACAACTGGCAAACGAGTTGGCCAATTGTCTAGAAGCTTCCCACCGACAGTCCAAGAGTATCCTAGAGGCGGTGGAAGCGTGGTTGGCCAACGAGAATTCTAGAAGGGCCTGGGGCGCGCGCAGGAAGGAGCCAACAGACTCTAGCTGGCCAACGAAACTTCCAGGAAGGTTTGGTTGGCCTGCAGAAGAATCCAGAGGAGTCTGGTTGGCCTACGAAATTTCTGGAATAGGCTAGAAGCACCCAGGACAGGCTGGAGTCTGCTAGAACAGGCCAAAAGCTTCCAGGAACCAGCTGGGCAGCAGGTTCTCAGCAGGCAAGTGGGTCCCACGTGCTAGTTGGCCAACAGAATTCAGAATTCTCTAGGGGTGTGAAATTACCATTTAGTCCCTGAATCTTCTGGAAGGTGAATTCTGGCTACAAATTGGAGAAGCCATTCCCACCACACATTGAGGAGGTGGAGCTGCCAATAAATAGGGCATCCCAGGCGGACAGAGCAAGCCTCCAGATTTTGAATCTCCCTTCCCTGTTTTAAGAGACTCCCAGCAGTGAAGGAGTGTGCAGTAGCAATTTTGCCAGTTGGGGGCAGAATGCTTTTGGACAGCCATGAGGGGAACATCAATAGCTGGTCAGCTAGCCAAGCAGTAGACAGCAATAGGCTGAGTGGGTGAGCTGTGAGAGCCCTTTTCCCAACAATGTACCTATGTACCCTTTTGTACACATAAAACTCAATTGTACATTGCCTTATTGTTTGAGTGAATAAAGCTCTTGTTTATTCCTTCCACCATTGTGTTTATGTTGCCACTATGCTGCTACAATTATTAGCATTCCGCTATGCCAATCTGAGAACTAATTGTACAATCTGTTATGGAGCTGTTGATGGGTAAAAGGCTAACTTAGCCTTCGAGGAAGGTTAAGTGCCGCATGAGCCCTTGGAGATGAACAAAATTTCCAGTCCACTGGCAAGGACGTGACACAAATCTCAAGGGCAGTGCTGAATTTTCAGGGGATTCGGCCCACCGAATGTCAAATCCCTACGGATTCTGTGCGGAATCCCCATGGTGTATTCGTAAAGGATTCGACATTCATTGCAAAATCCACTCAGGATTCGGGATTCGGTAATAAGTGCCAAATCTATCAAACGCCCAAGCCCAGTTCATTAAGTTTTTCTTACTTGTAATATTCTGAAGCACTGATACCTATAATATATTTAAATTAATGTATAGCATATAATACTTGACCAAATTTAAAATAGTAGTTTCAATTAATTATTATAATATTTATACAGCGTTTAATATATGATGTTTTGCTCATATTATCTAATTCATATAATTTAGCGCCTGTAATATACTAATTCATGCAATTTTAAATAGGATTCTAAATAATGTTATTTAGTTATTGTAATTTTAAAATAATAATAATAATATAAATTAATTAGAAAAAGTTTTAACTATGACAAATTTTTCTGTTAGCCACCAATCATCATTTAAAATAAATTAAAAAGAAGAATTACTTTTCCATCCTTATAATATAGCAAAATTAACGGTTTTATCCCCTCTACTTTGAGAACCAAACCTTTAAATTCCTGACAACAAATTTTATCCAAATTAGACGTTTGAGATGTGAAAATTGTCAAAATTGCGCCGTTTAAATTACTAAATACCAAACCCTAAACCAATTATTCCTAAATCTAATCCCTCTTCCAAAATCTAATCCCTGTCTCCCAGTTGTTAATCGATCGAAATTGAGGGGCGGTAGAAATCCAAGAAAAGGATGCCACTTTAAAGCCACGCCAGGCAAAGAAGAAAAAGTGCAGCCAGTACTATATTGGTGATGATGAAGCTGTAGACGGATTGTTAGATTCTTTCATAGAAACCAAATTTAATGGTGGAGACTAGTGGTTGTCACTGTAGACTAAATTGTCTCTTGTGGGGCTTGAAAAGCGGACAGCCCGCCATTAATGCAAAATTCTTTCACCTCCCTCCTTCTAGTCAATCAAAGCAACTAGGCTTTAAGCTCAAACATGGTCAACTTGCTCTCTCTCTCTCTAGTTTTTCTGCTTTTTTTTTTTTCTTTTCTCTCTCTTTTCTAGTTGTTTACTTTTTTTCTATTTTATAGCAAGTATAAAATTGCTGTAAAACAGAAATCCATTGATGTAAGTAATCTAATTTCTATTTCAATTTTGATGCTAAGTAAGTTTGCAAGTTAACCTAATTCCAATTTAAAAGTCAGGTATTTGATGAAATAGTCTTTAAAATTATGCTTTCATTAAATCAAACTTTATATATTTTAAAAATAAACTAAATGATAATTTTTTTCTCCATAAACATTTTCTATTAATTTTATTAAAAAATTCAACGTTTAATTATAAATAATGCGTGCGCACATACACATATCTATTTTTCAATCATTCTGAATCAAGCACTGAACATAAAATCAAAATCAAAGCGATGCTCACTGCCATTCCTTTTATGAAGCAATCAATTTGTAACGATTCTCATGATTTACCCTTGATTCATTTTATCCGGATTCTTCACTACTTACAATTCACTTCTCAATTTGTATTGCTAGACTAACGATTCTACATAAATTTATATGAATCGTACAGTTCTAACAACACTACAATTAGGCTTTTCAAATAAAAGTAGAGGTTAAAGATATGCTTTATAAATAATTATTAATTTATGATACAATACACATAAAAATTCAAAATATATTTTTATGTATATATATAATTTTTTAGCACAAAAGATCATAACTAATTAAATTATTATATATAGTATTTTTATATTTATCTATTATTTCTTGTAAGTATAAACAATCATTGATAAAAAAAATTAATTTTGAAGGCAAATTTTGTAATTAATAAATTTTAAACAAATAATATAATCTAAATAAAAAATAAAGAACAAATCAATTAAGAAAAACCATCATCTTTTAGAATTAACATATGGTCTATTAGTTATCTTCTAATGTTTATCTGTTATAAACTATATTCAACGGGTAAATCTGAAGAGCCAAGAAAAGATCCATATAACTTGTCTCCACTAATTTGATTCTAAAAACTTAAAACTATTATGTTATTGATATTTTAATTTTGCCTTCAGACTTGGGGGCTCCACACCAAGACTTGTGCACCAACCAAAGCAACACAAAGGGTATTTAACTTATCAAATGGGCGACCCTGCATGGTTGAGGCAACTCTTGGCGGAGTTTTTAAAAGCAACCGTTGATTGATTCATTGTTACAACAGAGGTGAAAAAAAAAAAAAACAAGATGCCAAAATTGCAGTTCCTGATTGCAAACTTTTGAGATGGGGATGTACCTGTATTGTCACCATCAAAAGATGCCTCATTTAGAGGTCAGACCCAAGTATGTGTTTTGACTTGACTGAACTTTGTGCAACTCGGGCTCTCTATATGCTAGTGTTCATTGCACATCACAAAGACTGTTAGGAAATCATCCAGACACAAATGGGGGCCCTCCATCATTACCACCTTGAACCTAAAATATTATTAAAGTTACTATCAGTGATATCGCTTCACAGTAAAAGCATTACATGGTATTAAGTCGAATATGTCCAGCTTGGAACAATTTTTCCAACTGTAATTGGATGAAGGGCAACAACCAGCTTGGTTATGCCGTTTATCCATTACATGGATATCAAGCTGCTCCAACACGTTCCATTTGTTCATTTTTAATAATATTGGGTTTCAGTAAAAGATGGAAATCTAGCAATACCATATGCAAATAAAGTGAAAATTTCATAAATAAGCCTTTTCATGTCACGTAACGTGGGAACAATAGTAAAGGGCAACAATTTAGACAAAGGCTAATTAACATCTCCAGCACACATGCAGTCAGTGTCAATCTCATCAACCACCCAAAAGGCCTCATATTTGAAGATGATAAAAAAAATATAAAAAATAAAATAAAATAAAACTTAAGATATCAATAGTCAATAGTACACTAATGTTGTGGGACTCAATACTCTTTAATAGTTCTCAAGGTTAAAATGCACGTAAATACACTTGAATTCATTAAAGCAATTTTCACAATTGAATCAAAGTTGCAGATTATTTTTAAAAAAATTTTCTTAAGAAAATTAATTGAGGATGGACAGATGCATATATGCTCATTGAGAACTTGATTCTTGAGATTAATTTAAAGTGTATATACCATGTGTTACTCCGCGTCAATGTGTTTGATCCCATTAAAAAGATTGTTCTCTTTAATTACCATTTTAGATGGCTACAATATGTTGACCTTAACGTAACATTAGATCTAACAACTGCCTTGCTAAAATCACGGTGACACAAAAAAAAAGGCAATAAAATAGAAAGTTCAAACCTGATGCATAACATAAGGATCAGGACATGGATTTCCTCCATAAGCAGCTTCAGAATTGCTATAGGTTCCAGCATATCCTGGAGCTGAATACACAATTTGAAAGGTCATGACTAAATTTACTGCTGCAAAATCATAGCTTAAGAAGACCATTTAAGTGAAGCACATTCTTACTTGGATTTACTGCCGCAGCTGCTCTTGCTCTTTTCTCCATACTAGACAGTTCAGCCTGAAGTTTTTCAATTTCACGAGCTACTGCAAGCATATTTTGCTCCATTGTCTTTCCATGCTCAAGATTACTAGCATATGTCTTCTTCTCATATTCAATTGCAGCCCTAATTGCATTGCATAATAGAGATGTATTTGAATCATTTAAAGAGAACTGGAGATTCCCATCCCATGTACATTTTTATTTAGTTCAAATTGCATATATAAACATTTGGACGTAAAATATATTTAGAATCATTCTTAGAAAATAGTATTTCTCCAGAATCATAAAATGGAACTCCATCCATAAATCTACCAACCAAGAAAATTTATATGTTATAAAGCTCATTCAAATCCATAGTCCCTTTATTTGAAATTCAGATCTATCCAAATACGTAATGAATTCAATGAAATCCAAAGAGATGCCATTGCTCTTTGTAAAATTATTTTCTTTTCCAGGATTCAATAAGGTGTGCATAGTATTTGCTTCTTGCATTATCTTCTATTTATCCTTTCTACTCTGATCAAATTCATGTAAAAAATTAGACTAGCATCACTAGCCATATGAACCTATAAATGTCTGTGTGAATATATCAATTTCATCATCCAAACTCTTCCATGGTAAACCTTTCACTTCTGCAATAATACTCCTCCCAACTTCATGCATCACTTACGTATACTAGTAGAATTCTCCACTTGTTAGAATTCACAAGATTCCATGCTATAATTAAGGTGGAGTAGTATGAAAAGTTATTCCTATTTAATGTAGAATTTATATTCCTAAATAGATAGAATAATAAATGTCTATATATTCCTAAAATAGAAGGATTTGATATATCGCTAAATTTATGGTATCATGCCATATATCTCTTGGATCTTCCATAATAAATAGGAAAGCAATTGTATTATTAGCATAGTTGTCAAATTGAGATTTGAATTGAGAACCAAAATCTTCATTTTATGAATCGATTCGATAAAAATCAATTAAAAATAATATGTATTCTAAACATAAAAAAAAATCTTATAAATACATGTTTTGATAAATATATAATTAGAAATATTCCTTATAATAGGATAACATGTATTTGCTATGTTATATAGTTTTATGCTATAAATTATAAACTCTAGAATTGTAGACAAGAGTTATCATTATACATATGTTGAAACTCTCATTTAAATTTAATTAAATAATTAAATAGTTAAAAAAATAGCAGTTTTTAATATTATTAATTAATATAAATTGTCATAACTAAATAAGTATAATTAGTTAAGTAAATTAACTAAAAGGGCAAAAAAAAAAAAAAAGAGGGAGACGGAAAAGAATTAGCTAGTGGAATAAAAAGTCAAGGAAAAGTTTTATGTACACTTTTCACGACAAAAATGAATGAGATTTTAAATTTTGAAAATATAAGGTCTAACACACCCTTTATAAATCAGGTGAAGACTTGATCGATTCATATTATTGATTCTTTCAATTTAGTCACAATTCAAGTGCATTTGCAATTTACCCTATATATTTGAATCGCTAGCATGTAGAATTGAATCGAGAATCACAAGGTTTGGATCAAGAAGCTAAGATTTAGGTGCATTTGAGATTTGCCCTATAGATTCGAATCGATTTGTCAAGAAATGGATTCGAATCTTATGATTTGATTTGAGAATAGTAAAATTCTAACAACAGTGATTATTCGTAATAAAATCCAATTCAATAAAGAAGTAGCCATTTGAGGTTTTGTGTCCGTAGATATAAACTCTTGTAGCCAAACCACATAAGTCTTCTCGTGTTATTTTCTTCTCTCTCTTCTATTATTCTAACTTCGACATGGTATTACAGCTTTCAATTCTTTAGGGCTTGGTAGGGCTATAATCAAATCAAGCGTGTCAAGTCGAGCTTTGAAAAGCTCAAGTTCAATTAGAAAAATAACTTGAAGGCTCAAGCTCGATCCGAAATGAGCTTATTATCATCTTAACGAGCTAACTTGAGCTCAACTAATAAGTATACTCAAAAGACTCAAAGTTCCAACTTGATAAAATTATAAACGAGCTCAATATAATTCAACCTCATTTAAATTATAAACAAGCTTGAATTAAACTTTACTTATTTAAATTAAAAATAAAATTAAACTATAAGGTCATTGAGGGATTTTAAAAACTTTAGAAAAAGAAGGCATAAGAGTTGTCCTTTTATAAAGAAGCCACACTCCTACATGTTCCTTTAACTTTCGATGTGGGATTCTTGAATGTTGATACAGCACTTGTGCACCCCATGCTATATTTACTGCAACGTAATATAAGAATCATAGATGGACAAGGGGTGCAATGGTGCAAGAGACTCGATCCAATCAACTAAGTTTTGTTTTTTTTTATTTTCTTATTAGCTAGCTAAAAATATTATTATATGGTAATATATTAAATATTTAAAGTAATTTAAGGTTTCATTATTATTATTATTATTATTATTTATAACTTTAAATATTAATATTTGTTAACTCAAATTCTAATTATAGAGCATTTAATTAATGTGTAACTAGTATAAATTCAATACCACATAATAATGAGTTTAATAATCATTGATCAATGTGCAAAATTAATTAAACTATATGTACTGATACACAATCTATATATAAATATTCAATCTAAGTGAAGGAGAAAGAGTTTCTATTTAAATTACGCGGTTTTGACTAAAACTATGTAGTTTTACTACTAGTATCAAGAGATATTTTTATACTAAATTTATTAATTTAATATCATTAGTATTAAATACTATTATTTAGTTTTAATTCAAGTATATTATTTATATTAAATTATTACATATAATACAAAAATTGCTATTATAATACAAATATAAAATATTATATAAAATTAATGTATTAATATAAGTATAGCTGAGCGCAAGCTCAGTCTATAGTGAGCTCGAACTCGACTTGTTTAGAAAAAAAAATTTAAAAAAAAGTCCAAACTCAATTAAGCTTTTATCGAGATAGTTTGGTTCCTTTACATCCCTAAAACTTGGGTACTATTCATAGGTACTATTCATTGTTAATGTTCATTTGCACTACTTATTTGATTTGTGCAATCCTATAAGTTATTTTGCGTTGATGTTTCTTTGTCGGCATTGCCTTTGGAGAGGAACTTTATCTTGATGTTTCCTTGTTGGCCTTGCCTTTTAGAGAGGACTTTGTTTTGATGTTGGCCGCTGACATTGTGTCTGGAGAGGGATTTTATATTTATGCTTCCTCACTTACATTGCCTTTGGAGAGGGAAGTTAATTCTAAGGATTGTTTTATATTTTGGTACTTTGCCCAGTGCGGGTGTTTTTGTATATGCTCATGCATTGCTGGTTATAAGGTATTGTGAAGAAGATTTTAGCTTTTACGTAGAATCTCATCAAGTGGGAGTGTTAGAATTGATGAGATTCCTTGTTACAATTTAGGGGGTAGTATAAAAAATTATTCCTATTTAATATAGGATTTATATTCCTAAATAAATAGAATAATATATGTCTATATATTTCTAAAATAGAAAGATTTGATATATACTTATGATACTTGAAAAATCCCTTAATTTATGGTATTATACCATATATGTTTTGGATCTTCCATTATAAATAGGAAAGCATTTGTATTATTAGTAATTGAATCCAATTCAATAAAGACACAGCCGTTTGAGGGTTTTTTTGTCCGTGGATGTAGGCTCTCATAGCCAAACCATGTAAGTCTTCTCGTGTTATTTTCTTCTCTCTCTTTTCTATTATTCAAACTTTAACACCACTAATGCACGGAAAAAGATTATACTCTAACCTCCTACACTAATACCACCGCTTGTTATACTATTCTTTAGACAAATTATAGAATTCTCTGAAGTTTAAATAAAGTATCAAAATGATGAAATCATTTTCCAACACAATAATGATGATGATATTTACAATTACAGTGAACTCAAACAATCTCTGTTAGGTAAAGATTTTGAAAAGATTAGAATCACAATTTCTTTACAAACACAAAATGAAGCCCCTTCTAGCAAATTGCTCTTAGCTTTGATTCATTCTTCATGAGTACGTAGTACAGTGCATAGGATTTATCCTAAACCTGAGTAACCCAATATCTAGATTATTTCATTAGAATAGTCACTTGGTCAACCTATTTATTCATTGGCTTCATAAATGGAGTTTCAAATATTAAGTTAGCTCACGTTCAAATGTTAAATATTCAAATTGATTTAGTTATTACATTTGCAGGAATTTGACATGCTCTATATGCTTAATTTAATTGGTCGCTCCATGCATATACATTTGCAGAAGTGGCCAAGTCTTTATAAGAGACACATTACCTCCATCCCAAATCAATATAGGAATTTAACACGAGCAGTACATTTGAGCGGCTTAGTGCATGGTTTTCTCTTCCCTCTTTTCTCCATCTCCTTTATTACCATTTACCTTTACTACAGCTTTCCTTTATTTGTTGTACAGTTGCATCCGGGGGTGAGCAAAAATCAATAATGATCTTAAAACCAAAACAGCCTAGTTCGGTTTTTAGGTTTAAATGATTTGCTTCAATTAATACTATTAAAAAATTGTATTTCTGGTTCACTTATGTTAGACAAAAAGCCAAGAAAACTAAACTGAACCGATTTGTTAACAAGGGCTTTTGTTAGGCCTAGTGGAAAATGGACTGAACAAAAATTCCAAGCGCAGCCCTTTTGTTTTTAGTCTTCAAACCATTTCCCTATCCCTGTAAAAACTTAAACCTAACCTGCTCCTTTTTCTTTCTAATTTTCTTCTGCATTGCCGTTCTCCATGATGCACAATCCTCTCTATGCTCTGCAGCTCACCTTTGCAACAGTGGTTGTTCTTCTATGTTAAGTAAGTTTTTGTCCAGTGCCTACTCCAAAGTAGGCTACTAGGCCAAAGCACCTGGACCAGCAAGCTGCTTATTGTGGCCCTTGTCAAATAACCATTGAAGCGAGTATTTTGGCCATCCACATCTAAATGAACAAGTCAATAGCATTTACTCCAAAGTCAGTGTTGATTTTCAACAATCAAGATTTTCTCTTGTGCTTCGAAAGCTTTGTTGCAGTGCTTGCAATTCTTCAATAATGGACTTGTTAATATACATGCATGAGAAGTGAAATTTGATTATGATTTGAAATCTAGGTTGCAGATTCCAAATCTGAGTTGGGAATTGTTTATTGCCATATTTGATCATTTGGATTTTTTTCCATTGTACTATTTCTTAGGGATTGCAAACCGGAGGAATGCTCAAAATAAAAGGGCAAAAAAAAGGAAAAATTCCATGCAAACCTGCAAAGAAAGAGAAGCAGTTGCTCATCCCATGCAATGTGTGCATGAGCTACAAGAACAAACGAAAACAGGTGAGAACGCAGAAACAAAGAAGTAGAGAAGGCACGACACTGGATAAAGTGCAGATTACGTCATTTTAAAAAAGGGATCCTACAGGCAAACAGGAGCACATGGAGAACACTGAAGGACCTGATGCGAATGACGTCTTTTTAAGTAGGAGTCAAAACTCAAGTAAACAAAACATGCACAACACCAAAGCAACTGATGTGAAGACCAAAATAACATGAAGCAAACATAAAGGAGCCACAAGGACTAATGCTGGTGAGGCATTGAAGCTGCTGCAGGGGCAAAGAAGTAAAAGTTGATCCTCCAACTGAAGCACTGTTCATAGGAATTGGGAGTCCCACAAGTAAACAAAAACACATTCAGAACACCAAAGCACCTGATATGAAGACCAAAAAAAAAAATTGATAATGTGAAGCAAACAAAAAGGAGCCACGTGGACTAATGCTGGTGAGGCATTGATAATGCTGTAGAGGCAAAGAAGTAAGAGTTGATCCTCCAATTGAAGCACTGTTTATAGGAATGGGAGTCCCACAAGTGAACAAAAACACGTCCAGAACACCAAAGCAGCTGATGTGAAGAGCAAAAAAAATTGATAACGTGAAGCAAACATAAAGGAGCCACGTGGACTAATGTTGGTGAGGCATTGATGATGCTGCAAGGGCAGAAAAGTGAAAGTCGATCCTCCAAATGAAGCATTGTTCACAGACTGTTCAATTAGAGGACTAGCCTCGTATTATATATATGTGGATTTTGTTATTGTATGATTTGTTGGGGATTCCTATATTTGAGATTTAGATTATTGTTAATGATATTCATGTTAGTTTGATTTGAATCTTTGATGGTGTTGAAGAAATGCTCTTTGTATTTGATTTTCCATATAGAACCGAAAAATTGAATTAAATTGAAAATTTTGTTTTAGCTTCAATTCAGTTCTCCCTTTAATCTAGTTTCATTTGGTTTGTACTTTTAGTAGTTCAATTACTTGGTTTTTGGGTTCAGTTGATTCAAAACCAAACCAATTAATTGCACTCCCCTAACTAAATTACCTTGGTATTGCTCACAACTCTAAACACTAAACAGCCTCCAATTTCCCTTCAATTCCTGCTCTAGTCATCACTTATTACTTGAGATTTCTTTATCCTTACATATGAACCTCAAAATCCATAAATTAATTGATATCTTCCCAGCACAAAAGACAAAAGAAAGCAAGCATCTTATATGGCTTATTTACAAGGACAAGGACTCATCTGTCATGTCATTTCAGTTAAAAATATCAATAAAGAAAAAAGAGAAGAGAACAAAACAAAACATTTAACACTTCTAAGTAGGGTAGTCTCTCTAGTCTCCAGGAATGTCGGTTCGCTCTCTTTCTCTCATTCTCCACTATTCTACAGTTACGCCCTTTGTTTATTTTTTTTTTTTTTTTGGCTTCCCTTTTCTGAATAACCTACCCCTCTTTTCTTGGTTCTATCTCTTTTTTAATTCCACAATCATCTCCATCTCTATTCATTCTCTTCTGTTCTTCCTCTCCTTAGTCATTTCTATTCTAGTTTCACTTTTTCTCCTTTTTATTTCCCAACCTTATCACCTAAATTCTAAGAAAATTGCAATGATTATTTTCTTGTGATCAAAATGGATATTGGTACTGACTTTCTTTTTCCTTTTCAGTATAGAAAAATGTAAAGAAGACAAAAGAGAACATTTGATGCATGATCAAGAAAATAGTTGTTATTGATGAATGATGAGTACCCAACCATGGGTTGCATTACTTGCATTAAGGATTGCAAGTTATTAAGTAGCAGCCTTATACTGTTTCTTCAATTTTGAAGTTTCTAGCAAATTTATTTCAAGAAAAAAGAATCCAATGAATTACTGCAGCTAATTGCCCATTTCATCCACTTAAACTCTATATCTAGCTCCGCAAATTTGACCATCAACAATTTAACATGAATTCCATCCTAATCGTCCACATGCTCAGATCATTCTGGTTTTCAAGTAACTCCAAATACTAGCATATCAAAGCTCTCTTCAACCTACCTCCAAGGTCTTAAAGTTTCACAGGATACAAAGAAAGGTTTTAGGAGACGAGTTCTAATTAGTTATGTGTTTCTGCTTTCATCTTGTTTTTTTGGCACTTCTTCTCTTGTCGCTCTTTAGCTAGTAATTTGACGTCATTACCAAAAGTGTGCACTCAATAGATCAATATCTAAGTTGCCATATTTAGGCTCGTTCGACAAACAAAATTATCTGTGTTCTCACTTAATCAAGCTCCATAACATCATAATTAGGATACATTTCCTTCAACACCAATTCTGATACTAAATTCCCTCATGAGCAATTATAATTCCTTGATTCTCAATCAATTCTTCCTATGTTCTTTTTCTCACATGACCTTCTCCAATAACATTTTCAGCTCAAATGGATACTTGCACCGAGTGTTTTCTTGTGACCAAATGGATAATGGCAATGACTTTCTTTTTCATTTTCAGTCTAGAAGAATGTAAAGAAGACAAAAAAAGAAAAAAGAAAGAAAAAAAAAAAGCAGATGTTGTAAATGAAAATCCAAAACATTTGATGAATGATCAAGAAGATAGTTATTATTGATGAATGATGAATACCCGACCGTTGGTTCCTTTAAGGATTGCAAAGTATTGAGTGGCAGTCATCTAATGTTTCTTCAATTTTTGAAGTTTCTAGCAAATTTATTTCAAGCAAATGGAACCCATTGAATTAGTGCAATTAATAATAGCCCATTTCATCCACCTAAATTCTATATTTTGCTCCTCAAATTTGTCCATCAACAATTTAACATGAATTACATTTTTAAAACCCTAATCATCCACATATGCTCATGTCATTATGGTTTTCAAATAACAGGTTACAGAGAAAGGTTTTAGGACACAAGTCCTCAAGTAATCTATGCGTTTCTATTTTCATATTGCTTTGTGGGCACTTCTTGTTAGATAGCAATTTGACTTCATTACCAAATGTGTGCACTCAATAGATTAATATCTAAGTTGACATGTTTAGGCTCGTCCGACAAACAAAATTATCTGAGTTCTCATTTAATGAAGATCCATAGCATCATAATTAGCATAAATTTCCTTCAATAATAATTACTGATTAAATTCCCTCATCAGCAATTCCGTTTCCTTGATTGCCAAACAATTCTTCCTATTTCTTTAACTGCCAAATGATTCTTCCTAAATTTCTTTTTCTCACATGATCTGCTCCAATACAATTTCCGGCTCAACTTATGGTTTTCCATGTAAATGATAGCCATATGGGTAGAATTATTGTTTCTGTTCTTGTAGGTTGCAACTCTATATTTAGTTAAGATAATTAATAACAAGAACCAATCAGAAAGCAGCAGTATTAATAATAATAATAACAATAAGCTGAGTGTTGGAATGTGCGGCGAGGTTGAGGATGATATTCACTGGAAACGGCCGACCCGGTGACATTAAATCCTAATTCAGCGGGCTGGGATACCAGTGTTTAAAACAAAAAATAATAATAATAGCTCCAATTTACCTTCCTCTTTGAATCTCTTGTTGCATGGTCTCAATCTCTGCCTTAATCACAGAAACCTGTTGCGCCTCCGTTCTTGCCTTAAGAAGATCACTATTAATCGCCCGCAACTCCGCAGTAAGCTCCTGACGGTGCACCGCAAGCTTCTCTACATCCATCCTTACCTGAGCAAGCTCCACTCTCAATGCATCAATTGAGCGCACCTCCGAGTCCATTTGCAACGATCTCCCATAAACCTTCCGCACCTGATCATCTCTCTCGGCCTTTACATCAGCCGCGGCAGCTGATAAGCGTCGAAGCTCATCTTGAGCGAGAGCAAGCTCTTGTTTCAAAGCGACATGAGTGACTGCAAGTTGTTGGTTGTCAAGGAGGAGGGATTGGATCTCCCGGTGTTGAATAGCAATGCGGTCTTCGAGGATGGTTGATGGATGATGGGCCCGGACGGTGGTGGGATTTCCAACGACGGAGAAAGGCAGGCGGTTACCGAGGAAGCGAGAATCGTCAATTGGAGGTTGGCGTTGTTTGAAGGCATTGGGAGGGAGACGATTGCGTCCGGCCATCAGCAACAATGCATGAACTTAGAGCAGCAGCGAAGATGTAATTGAGAAGACAACGGAGATTCAAGGTGCTATTGGAAGAGGCCCAATTCAAATTCTGGGTGTAATAAGGCGATGGCAGTCGGTTACGGGTGGGTATTTCCGATTTCCAACCCGTAAATGGGACAAATTTGGACCTTCATTAAAACGGGTTTTGAATTTATAGTGTTTGGTTGAATTTTATTTTAAATTTTAAATATAATTTATTTAAAATAAATTTTACCGTTTGGTATAAAACCAGTTTAAATGTAGAATTCAATTAGATTCTATATAACTCATATTTTTATTTTCTAAACTATGTGACATAGGTGAAATAAAACTGTAGACGAAATAAAATTATGTGCGATTGGTCAATTTATAAGAAAGAGAATATGAGGCAGTTAGCGGCCCCTCTAATATTTAAATTAGTAAACTAAAAAATGATCAAATATAAAGAATTACTTAGAATTTAAGAGTAATTGCCTAAAAATGCATATTTTTGTCTAAATGACCATTAGCTCTTATATTGTAAGGAGATAGAGTTAATTATAACATTTCTTGATAATTTGGCTAGTATCGACTAATGGATAAGAGATCCCACCGGCTAATTGATCAAAAATTCTGTGATTAGAGACGTAGTGGAGATCTGTTAGATTGTGACTGCTAATGGTAATTTTATGTGAAGACTGACATCTTCAGAGGAGGGCAAGTCTTGATAAAGATTCGGGTGACACAGTGTCTATATCTTCCTTTCTATAGGTGGGACCGCATATCGATTTATCAGACTCTTTCCATGTGGCTCTGTCTTAGGTGACAGCTCATGACTTACTTTGGGTGATTGTTGTGTTACATTAGAGTTCCTCCCGCTGGTCTTTGATTCTTCATATTCAAATATGACAGTTGTCTTCACTATCTGGGACACGTAGCATGCTCAGATTGGCTTTCTATGCTCACGTCGCGTTGTCTGCTTCTGCTTATAAATGATAATTATCTTATTTCTCGAGAAGCATTCAAAACCTATCGTCAAAACCATCATATAAAAATCCTATATTTCCTCCAGATACCACTTTTGCTCACAATTGACCTCTGTACTTTAGAAAATATTCGACCACGCACTTTTTTATTCACACACTTAAGGTAATTCATATTCTCTTTCAGTTTCATAGCAATGAATAGGAATACTTCTTCTCCTTTTTGGTGGAAGTCCTGCTTTTAGCTCCTCCTCCAACAGTCCCATTCGTGCTCTAGCTCCCATTGTTCTGCTGGGAGCGGTCCATGAAGGCGAAGGTAGCCTGATCAGCAACATTCCTTCCATTCTAGCGAAGAAAGATATAGAGCGTCTTCACGACAAATACCTCATCTCTCGAGAAATCTTTCGCCTCTTCACTCCATCTCTAAGCGTTCTTGTAGATGATCAAATCCTTACGGAAGATACCATCATAGTATATGAAGAGCAGCTGAAAGCAGGTCTTCAGTTTTCTATGGACCCATTTTTTACTGAGGTCCTTTGATTCCACAAGCTGTCAATCGTCCAGCTGCACCCCAACAGCTGGAAGATCTTAGTGGCCTTTCAATTTGTTTGTTTTAACAATAACTTTGAGTCAAGCATGGCGCTTTTCTTCCAACTATACCAGCTGAAAATAAAAAAGAATGAGGAGTTCTAGTTCTTCAGCAGGAGAAAACGTCAAACACTCTTTGACTGGATCCCCTCATCTTTGAAACGCTGGAAAAATAAATTTTTCATTCTACACCATCGGGTGTCCAGAGGTTTTAGTCCCATCCGTACCAGCTGGAATGTGTATGTGGAGCTAAAAAAGGATGAGGTCTAGCCTCGAAGGAGTGAGGAAGAGGTTTTGGACTTCCTCTAGAAGATGGCCATGTCCTAGAAGGTAGACATTACTCAGGCGGTGAGGAACGTCGTTTTATCTTGGCAGAGCCATCTCCAAGCGAGCCAAGCTCGGGGTCCTCACCCGCCTAGCCTTTCCTGCGGGAAAAGCACCTCTCTGGCTAGCGAGCAAGGTATTTCTTTTTTCAACTCTTTTTGTATTTCAAACTGCCTTTTTTACTCACTTTTTATTCTATGTAGATATGGTCGAATCAAGGAATAAGTTTGTCGAGGTGGCTCGTGCTGCCCGCAAGGGGAAAGTTGTTGCTAGAGCATTCGGTCCTCCTCCTAAACGGGCTCGCTCGGCAAAGAAGATAATCATGCTTCCTCCTCCTCCACCCCCTCTTGTAATAAAAGAATCAGCCCCAATTCAGCCTCGATTTAGCCCGAGTATTCTACAAAGGGCACCTCTACAACAATCCCTATCTCTGTTGAGCAGTCATTCGAGGATGCTAGTGCCGAATCCCAGTGGCCTCATAGCATCCAACACCTAGCGCTGATTCGGATGACCTTTCTTTTTGAGGAACCTCGCCTGTCAGTCCTTATAGCCAAGAATGCTTTAAGGCCCAGGGACCATCATCGCCTGAACGCAGTCGAAACGGATGACCTCTTCAACAACATCATGCACTTTGCCATGGAGAGTGTTCTCTATGCATACATGGTCAAGGAGTGGAATAAGGTTCTGAGGCGAGACTTCGAGGCCCAGGAGACAGACAAAGGTCTCCTACAAGAGGAATGCTCGAGGCTAAAGGCTCGGATTGAGGAAGTGGAGGGTATGATAAGGAGACACTGGACTCGGTGGACAGGCTTTAAGCGGACTTGGACCAGGCAAATACTTCAAAATCAGCCCTTGAGAATCAAGCAAAAGCAATCGAGGATCAAATGGCCATACTTCAGCCCCAAGTTCAGGAGCTGGAGTCTCAAGTTGAGAGGAATTGAGTCGCCTCCAATAGAATTATTGAACTAAAGGCCGAGCTTTAAGAGATAGTAGCCCGGGGAGGGGAGATGTTCGTCAAGGGCCAAGACTCGGTTAAGAAGGAGTTGGTGAAATGGTTTTCTTCTGAAGACTTTACCTAGATAGACGACATCTTCCCTAAGGAGGAGGGAGATGAGGACGAGTAAGAGGAGGAGGGACAAGCTAAGGACAATTCCACCTACCAGGTCTCTATAAATTATGCAATAGATATAGAGAATGAAAATGTAACAGAGACTCGGGAGGGGGATACTGAAGACATCCCCCCTCTCATGTAATCTTTTGTAACCTTTTCAATGAAAATATATTTTTTGCATATCTTGCCATTATCTTCTCTTACTTGTTCAGGATCTTCGTCCAATCAAGACTTAAATAATCATTTTAAAGAATTGCCTAGGGGTTAGCACCCAAATAAAAAACCTAGTAAACATTGCCTTTGCTAGAAAAATTATTAAAACAGGCTCACTAACAAGATATAACATCCGGTCACTGGCCTAACTAGTGCCTTCTTCATAGCCATAAAATAAATAACTTAGAAAATTTACAGAATGGGACCATCACCCAAACATGTGGTTTGGTGGATACATGCCTTGGGCATGAAATGCCTCATAGAAAAATTATATGGGGAAAAACACCTAGTCATGTGGCCTAGTGAATACTCGCCTTGTGGCCTGGGTATAAAAATGCCTTAGAAACTTTTTGTGAAATGGGACTAACACCTGGATTAGGGGCCTGGCGGATACCCATCTTGTGATCGTGGCATACAATACCTTATTTAGCACGATTAATACTCGGATTGTGGGCCTGGTGGATACCCACCTTGTGGCCTTGGCATAGAATGTCTTGTTTAGCAGGACTAATGCCTGAATTATGACCTGATAGAACTCACCTTATGGCTTGGCATAGAGTGCCTTGTTTAGCAGGACTAACACCCAAATTATGGCCTGACAGAACCTGTTTGTAATACCCGGCTAGACTCCGGTATCGGAATTCCTACCGTCCGGTGGAATTTGGGTGTCGGAAACCTCTAGAAGGGTAAAAGCATGTTTTTATAAAATGTTTTCATGTATTTTAGTGTTTTAAGTATGATTTTAAATAAGTTGTTGCATGAAAATTCTTTAAGGAAAAACCCAGGTTCGGCCGCCGAAACTCACTTTCGGCCGCCGAACATGCATGGACTTTGGGAGGCACGTTAGGCCCCCGAAAGTCTAAGTGAGGGAAGTGCAGGTTCGGCCGCCGAACCTTATGTTCAGCCGCCGAACATTGCATGGATGCGGAGGCACATTCGGCCCCCGAACGTGGCCTGGCCAGCCACTATAAAAGGGTCCCCTTGGTCCGCACGGGCGAGCTTTTTCTCTCCCATTGTCGGCCAAGGTGAGTCTCCACCGCTTCTCCCTCGATCTTGAGTGTTTCCTCTAGATCTTTCATGGTTTTAACAAGTTTTCATCTTGCTTTGAAGTTTTTAAGCTTTTGAATCGAGTTTTGAGCAAGTTTTGAGCTTGGAGGCCCAAGGAGCTAGATTTCTCCCAACTCCAAGTTAGATCGCCTCTACTCTCGATCTTCAAGAGGTAAGAGTCGATCTTGCACTCTTGTCATGTTTTAAATAGGGTTCATGTAAGATTCATGGGATTAAAGGCATGTTTAGTTCATGTGTAGGTTCATGGGTTTATGTTGTGATTTTGAGCAATGTAGCTTGATTGTGTATGAATGAAGTGTTGTAGATGGGGTATATGCATGTTTGAGACCCCTAGGAACTTGTATGTGTGTTTTGGTTGAGATATATGCATGATTTATGGTTTTGGGAGGCAGGAGGTTCATTTGAACCAAGTTTCTGCCGTTTGGCAGAAGCCAGGTTCGGCAGCCGAAGGGAGTTTCGGCCGCCGAACCCCTCTTGTGGAGGCAGCTTTCGGCTGCCGAAGGTGCCCCCGAAAAGAGACTTTCGTCTCTGTCTGGCACTTTCGGCCGCCGAAGGTGCCGCCGAACCTAGCTGAGTTTCGTCTCTGTCCAGGACTTTCGGCCGCCGAAGGTGCCGCTGAAGGTGCCCTGTTCAGCCATTTCATGCATATTTTCTGTGATGTTTTCATGATGTTTTAGGGGGTTTTTGGGGGATATATTAGAGTTATGTTTATATACGTTTGGTCCCTCATTGGAGTCCACCTGTGTAGGTTCGGACCCGAGGAACCGAGGACCCCAGCAGTGAGTGAGCTGCTTCAGTGTCTGGTCAGAGCTAGCCAGAGGTGAGTGGAAACAAGCTTAATGTTTTAAATCAAGTAATTAAATGTTTTGAGCATGCTTCACGCATCATGATGATATGTAATAGGATGATTTCATTAGTTCACGAATATGTTGCATTGCATTTTCCTTTGCGCTTGTGGGTGAATGCTGTATGATCCAATTAGTCCATGAGACTTAATATATGAGATGACAGGAAGACCAGGACCCCATGCTACGGCCTGGCACGAGGCATTATGTATGTTATGACAGGAAGACCAGGACCCCATGCGACGGCCTGGCATGAGACTATGTTGGGACTAATTGGTGACAGGTTCACCCTTGATGTGAATTGTCTGTGATATGATGCATTTCATGAAAGCATGAACTTCAATATAATGTTTTTAGTTCCTGCTCACTGGGCTTTTAGCTCACCCCTCTCCCCTAACCCCCAGGTTTGCAGGTGCGGGATTGATAGAGAAGAAAAGAAGAGAAGAGTCACATGTTTGTAATAGCTAGAGTATGTGGACATGACAAATGATAAGAATGTAATGTAAAGTTTTGAACAGTTATGTTTATGTAATTATGTTAATGAGGATAGAGTGTGCTTGACCATAGTATGTGTTAATCCCTTGGTATGTACATGATCTTATGTTATAATGTTTATGTAAACCAACTCACCATATGATGTGTAGCCTTTATGGCTTGATGAGATCCCACAGAGGGACGATGTTTATGTATATATTCAGAATATGTACAGGATGAGTTGGTGATTGATGACATGTATGAAAGAAAAGTTTTAAAATTTATGTTTATTGTTGATCATGTATGGGATTAAACAGGATTACAGGTTATGTTAGGCTTGCTACGGGTCCCGGCGGCCTTACGCCGATCTGGATCCTAGCGCCGGTAGCGGTCCGGATTGCCGAGGCGTTTCAGAGTGGTATCAGAGCCCTAGGTTCATATGGTCGGACCTAGAGTGTCGGGCTCATAGAGGTTATAGAAGGTCAAGCACAATAGGAAAAGATCATGTCCACTAGGATAGGATGTGGAGTCCTGTCTTACATGATGATGTGAAATGCCATGACTGCATGCATGTGCATTAATGATATGCTATGATATGTGATGAGGGTTCATGTGTGCCCACATGAACCATATGATGCTAATGCTTGCTTGATGTGTACTGTTTTTTTTCAGAAAACAGGATGAGAGGAACTCGTCGATCAGCAAGATTGACTGGAGTACCACCTGAGGATGAGGGCATGAGCGCCCGTCCTCCAGCATTGCCTAGGGCAATGTCTAGCAGGTCCAACAGGGAGAGAGTAGCAAGAGACCCTAGAAGGTCTTTGGATCTGGGTAGAAGCAGGTCAGTCAGAGGAACAGTTCAGGGAGGAGCGTCAGAGGATATGGGGGATGATATGGACGTAGAACAGAGGAGGGATGGCAGTTTGGGCGTCAGTATGTCAGAAGAGGGTATGGGAGAATCCTAAGGAGGCACTCAGGCCTCGGGATTTGTTCAGCCACCTCACTATCCGCCCTACACCCAAAATCCCGGGTATTCGATGGGAGGTACATCGGATTACCCTAGTTTTAACCCTTACTCCACACAGATGCCATACCCACCATACTACCCACCATATCCACAGTACCCAATGTACCCACCTCCACCATACTATCCAACTCCAGCAAACCCTACCCCAGGGGATGCTGTACCTCCTCCACCACCAGCACCTACCGTCCCAAATACCCAGATACCTTAACCTAGCTCATCTGGGGGAAGTAAAGCTAAAATGACAGATTACATGAAGTTGGGTGCTCCCCAGTTTGAGTCAGGTGATGACCCGTTTGTATATTTGGAGAAGGTCAAGATGATCACAGAGGAGATTGGGGCTGATGATAGTAGAGCCATTCAGATGGCTGGTTTCACCTTGAAATGCAAAAAGGCCCGTGAGTGGTTCAAAAACTATGTGAAGCCAAGGGTGGATAGCCTATCATGGGAGGAGTTTGCTAATGAATTTGCAGGATGGGCTTTCCCTGATAGTTCAAGGGAATTGAAGATGATAGAATTCGAGCAATTGAGGCAAACAGATGAGATGAGTGTAGACGAATACACTGACAGGTTTATGGAGTTGCTGCCATTTGCTGGGCAAGACCTTAGCATAGACCAGAAGAAGTCGAGGAGGTATATCATGAAGCTCCATCCCAGGTATTCCTCCTTGGTACAGTCAGCAGATAGAGAGAGTTTTCACGCCATAGTAGACATGGCTAGGAGAATGGAGGCTAGTGCCATCGTTCAGGGGACAGTCAAACAAACAGTGGCACAAGCTTCTGGTTCTAAAACTCCGGGTGGGGGAAAGTTAGATCCCTCTACCTTAAGTGCAGCAGCTTCAGGCAGTAAGAGATGGGGTAAACCCAAGGGTAAGAAGAACAAGTTCTGGAACAAGGTCAAGTCTAGTCTGGGATTTGGCAGTGGTTCTAGTTCTGGGGCAGATAATGCAGCTTGTGCGAAGTGTGGTAGGCCACACAGGGGTTTATGCCGGTTTGGAACGACGACCTGCTACAGATGTGGGCAAGAGGGGCATATGTCATGGCAATGCCCTAAAACAGTTCCTATGGCACAGACAGCTTCAGGAAGTGTGGCACAGCCAGTAGCTCCAGCTGCTACACAGGCCAGTGGCAGAGGCAGAGGGAGAGGGTCAGCTTCTTCCTCAACAGGATTCAGAGGTGAAGGTCCATCAGCTCCAGCCAGGATCTTCACCATGACGCAGCAGGAGGCTAACACATCCAACACCGTGGTGTCAGGTAATCTCATCATTGGGTGTTCTGATGTGTATGCATTAATGGACCCGGGTGCATCTCACTCTTTTATTGCACCGAGAGCCGTTCAGAGGTTAGGGTTGATGGTCTCTGGGTTAGAGTGTCCCCTATGGGTCAGTGGACCCAAGTGTGACCCGTCAGTTGCAGAGTCAGTCTGCCAGTGTAGTCCAGTTTTTATAGAGGGAAGATGCTTGTCCGCCGACCTTGTGGTTCTAGATTTGACAGACTTTGACGTCATTCTAGGGATGGATTGGCTATCTACCCATGGTGCTACCTTGGACTGCAGGGACAAGGTAGTTAAGTTCAGATGTCAGGATGGGTCAGAGGTCGTCTTCAGAGGAGACAAGAGGGGTACACCTAGAGGTCTGATATCAGCTCTTCAGGCTCGTAGGCTGCTTAGGAGGGGATGTCAGGGGTTTTTGGCTCATGTGAGGGAACTAGACAGTCAGGTTAGAGAGCCCGCCTCAGTGCCAGTGGTCAATGAGTTTTTAGATGTTTTCCCAGACGAGCTTCCAGGACTACCACCTGCAAGGGAGATAGAGTTTGAAATAGAGCTGATGCCTGGAACTAGGCCTATCTCTATCCCTCCCTACAGGATGGCACCAGCTGAGATGAAAGAGTTGAAAGAACAGTTGCAGGAACTGGTAGACAAGGGTTTCATCCGACCGAGTACCTCACCTTGGGGTGCTCCAGTACTCTTTGTGAAGAAAAAGGATGGATCCCTCAGGCTTTGTATCGACTACAGGCAGTTGAACAAAGTCACCATCAAGAATAAGTACCCATTGCCAAGGATCGACGATCTATTCGACCAGCTAGCAGGAGCGGGTTGTTTCTCCAAAATAGATCTGAGATCAGGGTACCATCAGCTGAGGATAAGGGAAGAAGACATACCGAGGACAGCTTTCAGGACCAGATATGGGCACTATGAGTTCCTTGTAATGCCATTTGGGTTAACTAACGCCCCTGCAGCATTCATGGATCTCATGAACAGAGTATTCAGACCATACCTGGATCACTTCGTTATTGTCTTCATAGATGATATCCTAGTGTATTCCAGGAATGCAGAGGAGCATGCCCATCATCTGAGGATAGTTCTGCAGACCTTGAGGGAACATGACTTGTATGCCAAGTTCTCCAAGTGTGAGTTCTGGTTGAGGAGCATCTCGTTCTTGGGGCATATTGTGTCGGAAAATGGAATAGAGGTAGACCCCAAGAAAGTAGAGGCTGTGACTAACTGGCCCAGACCCACCTCAGTGACAGAGATCAGAAGTTTCTTGGGTTTGGCTGGTTATTACAGGAGGTTCGTACAGGACTTCTCCAAAATTGCAGCTCCTTTAACCAGATTGACCAGAAAGAATCAGAGGTTCGAGTGGACCGATCGATGTGAAGAAAGCTTTGAGGAGCTCAAGAAGAGGTTGACTTCAGCACCAGTGTTAGCTCTGCCAACCAGCAATGAGGACTTCACAGTGTTCTGTGATGCATCAAGAGTAGGCTTGGGTTGTGTGTTGATGCAGAACGGTAGGGTGATCGCTTATGCTTCTAGACAGCTAAAGAGGCATGAGATGAATTACCCCACACACGATCTGGAGATGGCAGCGGTTATCTTTGCCCTCAAGATGTGGAGGCATTACCTCTATGGGGTAAAATGTGAGATCTTCACAGATCATAAGAGCCTGCAGCACATCTTGAGTCAGAGAGATTTGAACTTGAGGCAGAGGAGATGGGTAGAACTGCTCAGTGACTACGATTGTAAGATACAGTACCATCCGGGTAAGGCTAATGTAGTAGCTGATGCCTTAAGCCGGAAATCACTTGGCAGTCTATCCCACATCACGGCAGAGAGGAGACCGGTGGTGAAGGAATTTTATAAGCTCATTGAGGAAGGTCTACAGATGGAGTTGTCTGGTACAGGTGCTTTAATTGCACAGATGGAAGTAACACCAGTGTTTCTGGAGCAGGTGGCTCAGAAACAGCATGAGGACCCAGAGTTAGTGAAGATTGCCAGGACTGTTCAGTCAGGCAAAAACAGTGAGTTCAGATTCGACAGTAAGGGGATCCTCCGCTATGGGAATAGACTATGTGTACCAGATGACATCGGACTTAAAGGAGACATTATGAGAGAGGCTCATAATGCAAGATACAGCATTCACCCTGGAGCCACCAAGATGTATCAAGATCTGAAGAGAGTGTATTGGTGGCCAGCTATGAAGAGGGAAGTGGCACAGTTTGTGTCAGCCTGCGAAATATGTCAGAGGGTGAAGCTGGAACATCAGAAGCCGGCTGGAATGCTTAACCCGCTACCGATTCTAGAGTGGAAATGGGAGAATATCGCTATGGATTTTGTAGTGGGGTTACCGGCAACATCCAACAGACTAGACTCCATATGGGTGATTGTGGACAGACTCACCAAATCTGCTCACTTCATTCCAGTTAGGAGCAACTACTCTGTGGATAAGTTAGCGCAGGTTTATGTGGATGAAATTGTCAGACTGCATGGGGTTCCTGTTTCAATAGTGTCAGACAGAGGGCCCCAGTTCACTTCCAGGTTTTGGCGGAGTCTGCAGAGTGCTATGGGTACCAGATTGGATTTCAGTACTGCCTTCCACCCCCAGACTGATGGACAGTCAGAGAGGACCATCCAGACAATAGAGGATATGCTCAGGATGTGTGTGCTAGATTTTGGCGGTTCTTGGAGGCAACATCTACCTTTGGTGGAGTTTGCCTACAATAACAGCTATCATGCTAGCATAGGGATGGCTCCATATGAAGCTTTGTATGGGAGGAAGTGCAGATCACCTGTTTGCTGGGAAGAGGTTGGAGAGAGGTCCTTAGCAGGGCCTGAACTTGTAGAGATCACCAGCAGGGTGGTGCCCATTATCCGAGAGAGAATAAAGACTGCCACCAGCAGGCAGAAAAGCTATGCAGACATCCGCAGGAGACAGGTAGAATTTCAGGAGGGGGATCTAGTATTGCTCAAGGTGTCTCTGATGAAAGGGGTGGTTCGGTTTGGTAAGAAGGGTAAGCTAGCTCCACGGTACATCGGACCCTTTGAGGTCTTGCAAAAAGTTGGGAATGTATCGTACAAGCTGGATTTACCTGCTTCTATGGAGAGAATCCATCCGGTTTTCCATGTTTCCATGTTGAGGAAGTTCGTGTCAGATCCGGGCAAGGTTCTTAGCGAGCCTGATGTGGAGATCCAAGAGGATCTCACTTATGTTGAGCAGCCAGTGCGGATTCTTGACACTCAGATCAGAAAGTTGAGGAACAAGGAAATCCCGATGGTGAAAGTCCTTTGGAACCACCACAATTTGGAAGAATGCACTTGGGAGACCCGGGAGTCCATGCTCCAGCAGTACCCCCACCTCTTCTAAGGTTAGTTGAGATGTGTTCCATGTGCTATAGGTGTGTATGTTATGTTTATGATATGCATGTATTAGTTGAGGAACATTCGGGGACGAATGTTCTTAAGGGGGGGAGAGTGTAATACCCGGCTAGACTCCGGTATCGGAATTCCTACCGTCCGGTGGAATTTGGGTGTCGGAAACCTCTAGAAGGGTAAAAGCATGTTTTTATAAAATGTTTTCATGTATTTTAGTGTTTTAAGTATGATTTTAAATAAGTTGTTGCATGAAAATTCTTTAAGGAAAAACCCAGGTTCGGCCGCCGAAACTCACTTTCGGCCGCCGAACATGCATGGACTTTGGGAGGCACGTTAGGCCCCCGAAAGTCTAAGTGAGGGAAGTGCAGGTTCGGCCGCCGAACCTTATGTTCGGCCGCCGAACATTGCATGGATGCGGAGGCACATTCGGCCCCCGAACGTGGCCTGGCCAGCCACTATAAAAGGGTCCCCTTGGTCCGCACGGGCGAGCTTTTTCTCTCCCATTGTCGGCCAAGGTGAGTCTCCACCGCTTCTCCCTCGATCTTGAGTGTTTCCTCTAGATCTTTCATGGTTTTAACAAGTTTTCATCTTGCTTTGAAGTTTTTAAGCTTTTGAATCGAGTTTTGAGCAAGTTTTGAGCTTGGAGGCCCAAGGAGCTAGATTTCTCCCAACTCCAAGTTAGATCGCCTCTACTCTCGATCTTCAAGAGGTAAGAGTCGATCTTGCACTCTTGTCATGTTTTAAATAGGGTTCATGTAAGATTCATGGGATTAAAGGCATGTTTAGTTCATGTGTAGGTTCATGGGTTTATGTTGTGATTTTGAGCAATGTAGCTTGATTGTGTGTGAATGAAGTGTTGTAGATGGGGTATATGCATGTTTGAGACCCCTAGGAACTTGTATGTGTGTTTTGGTTGAGATATATGCATGATTTATGGTTTTGGGAGGCAGGAGGTTCATTTGAACCAAGTTTCTGCCGTTTGGCAGAAGCCAGGTTCGGCAGCCGAAGGGAGTTTCGGCCGCCGAACCCCTCTTGTGGAGGCAGCTTTCGGCTGCCGAAGGTGCCCCCGAAAAGAGACTTTCGTCTCTGTCTGGCACTTTCGGCCGCCGAAGGTGCCGCCGAACCTAGCTGAGTTTCGTCTCTGTCCAGGACTTTCGGCCGCCGAAGGTGCCGCCGAAGGTGCCCTGTTCAGCCATTTCATGCATATTTTCTGTGATGTTTTCATGATGTTTTAGGGGGTTTTTGGGGGATATATTAGAGTTATGTTTATATACGTTTGGTCCCTCATTGGAGTCCACCTGTGTAGGTTCGGACCCGAGGAACCGAGGACCCCAGCAGTGAGTGAGCTGCTTCAGTGTCTGGTCAGAGCTAGCCAGAGGTGAGTGGAAACAAGCTTAATGTTTTAAATCAAGTAATTAAATGTTTTTAGCATGCTTCACGCATCATGATGATATGTAATAGGATGATTTCATTAGTTCACGAATATGTTGCATTGCATTTTCCTTTGCGCTTGTGGGTGAATGCTGTATGATCCAATTAGTCCATGAGACTTAATATATGAGATGACAGGAAGACCAGAACCCCATGCTACGGCCTGGCACGAGACTTAATAGATATATAATGTGACAGGAAGACCAGGACCCCATGCTACGGCCTGGCACGAGGCATTATGTATGTTATGACAGGAAGACCAGGACCCCATGCGACGGCCTGGCATGAGACTATGTTGGGACTAATTGGTGACAGGTTCACCCTTGATGTGAATTGTCTGTGATATGATGCATTTCATGAAAGCATGAACTTCAATATAATGTTTTTAGTTCCTGCTCACTGGGCTTTTAGCTCACCCCTCTCCCCTAACCCCCAGGTTTGCAGGTGCGGGATTGATAGAGAAGAAAAGAAGAGAAGAGTCACATGTTTGTAATAGCTAGAGTATGTGGACATGACAAATGATAAGAATGTAATGTAAAGTTTTGAACAGTTATGTTTATGTAATTATGTTAATGAGGATAGAGTGTGCTTGACCATAGTATGTGTTAATCCCTTGGTATGTACATGATCTTATGTTATAATGTTTATGTAAACCAACTCACCATATGATGTGTAGCCTTTATGGCTTGATGAGATCCCACAGAGGGACGATGTTTATGTATATATTCAGAATATGTACAGGATGAGTTGGTGATTGATGACATGTATGAAAGAAAAGTTTTAAAATTTATGTTTATTGTTGATCATGTATGGGATTAAACAGGATTACAGGTTATGTTAGGCTTGCTACGGGTCCCGGCGGTCTTACGCCGATCTGGATCCTAGCGCCGGTAGCGGTCCGGATTGCCGGGGCGTTTCACTGTTTTATGGCCTTGGCATCAGATACCTTGTTTAGCGAGACTAACACTCAGATTATGGTATGGCATAAAGTGCATTGTTTAGCAGGACTAACACCCGAATTATGGCCTAGCGGAACCTATGAAAAATCATAGTAAGGCTTTTTCTCCAAAGAGCATGGCATTGTCAACCTATGAAAAAAGAGTTGTTAGTGATGATATTATTTGGTATTAAGTAGTCCTCCCATTATTTGCAAGCAGGAAATTTTGTGATTAAAACATATCATAAAAGCTTGAAATATTTGTTGAAGTAGCAGAAACTAAATATTAGTGCTCAATGGACATGGATGACCAAGTTGTAACCATATGATTATGAAATTCAATATAAGAAGGGCCAAAAAAATCATGTAGTATATGCTTTATACATGGTACCTTTAACTAGTTTATTTGCTATTGTTGCTCATGTCATTACCTAATCAACTGATGATTGCAATAAAAAGTTCTTGACAGACTAACCCAGGGCTACAAAGGGTGTTGAATGACCTAAAGGTGAATCCCAATTCCTATTCTAAGCCTCTTGACATGATGAGCAATTGAGGAGAAAAGGAAGGTTGGTAGTAGGTAGTGATCCTGGACTGAGACTAAAACTACTAGAATTGTACTATGACTTAGCCTAGGAGGGCATTCTGGAATTTAACCTACCAATAGAAGGTTGTCAATTGTTTTGTCTAGGAAAGGCCTTTGGAAAGATGCTAAGGGATATTGAATTGTGCTACTTACCAACAAAACAAGTATGAGACTATTGTTGTTTCTAGTGCTTTGCAACTACTTCTAGTACCACAAGGCTTATTCACTGATACTGCTATAGACTTCGTAGAAACTCTATTAAGAAGTCAAGGGAGGACATTGATCATGGTGGTTGGGGATATGTTAACCAAATATGCCCATTTTATGGGGCTCATTCAAAGTGGTGGCTCAAGCCTTTTTAGATAATGTATTTTAAGTTACATGGACCGCCAAATTCTATAACACCTACTGATGATCTGAGATCCAGAAAATAGGGTTTTACAATGGGTTCTATAAAACTGAAAAAGCTTGACCTAGAGGAGAGTATTTCTCCTTTTATATGTTTCCTTTTGTCTGCTAGTGACGTGTAACAGAACGTGTATCATTGGACCACCTGTCCCTACTATGTTGATACGAACGTACGAGGGAATCAGATCTCTGTCCCGTGCATAACGGCCCCTGATTCTCCCCAGGTGCGCATGCGGATGGTCCCACAAGGCGAAGGGGTTGAACTCCTTCCTAGTTCTGGGCTGGGCCGAGAGATGAGATGAGAATCGAGCCCAAAAAGGGACCTATATGAGAGGCTAGGCAGGCCGGGCCGACCTGGATGAGAAATCCAGGTGGAGCCCGACCTTAAGGTTTGAACGAACCGAGCCTGTTTTGTGCAGATGGTGTGTGGGCCTTCGGATGATGGGCTATTGCCGTGGTCCTGGCCCTTGACCGGGGTGGAGAAATCCAGCGGTCATCAATTGCCCCTTTACCTTCTCGTCAGTTATTGTCCGACTGACGAGGGGGTAAATATCGAGAGTAATAATGACCGCGCCGCTCCAGGACAAAATTGTTCAGAGCAATTCTTCGTCTCATTACTGTTTCTCATTTTGAATTCTCTCCGTCTCCTAAGAAAACTTGCTCTCTTCTGCTCTCTGTTCTCCTTCAACCTCTTCTGCTTATTCATCCTTATTGTGTTTCAGGTACGCTTTCTTATTCCTCCATGGAAGGTTCTAAACTTCCCGATGTTTCTAATCTTGAGTCAAACATCACTCCGTCTACCATAATAAGTATATTTCTCGGAGATATTTAGATACTCCGCTTTACTATATTCGAGCTCCTCTGCAAAATGAGAGGATAGTTCTTCCAAACCCTTCCCCTCCCGGTTTGATAGATCCCCATAAGGGTCGTAGCTTAGTCTTCTTCCTTAAGCAGAGGGACTTCGGTTTGACTTTCCCTTTTACCCCTTTCTTCATCGAGGTTTTCCAATACTTCGGGATAACCCCCCGAATGTTGTCTCCAAATTCTATTTTGTTCATGTGTTGTTTTGAATCTATCTGCTTGAGTTGGAGTTTTACACCCACGGCGTGTCTATTCGTCACTTTCTTCCGTCTCGTTAGGGCGATTCAGAATTTTTACTATTTTACCCCCTGTGGTGGATTGTCTCTTTTCACGGGCTACAAGGACTCAATAAAGGGATGGGTAGAGAGTTTCCTTATGGCAGAGCTGAGAAAAGAGACTGACTTGTCGTGGGGAGTGGGGCTAGACTGGGAGGATGTCCCTCTGGGCTGCAACGACCTGCCCCAATTAAGCCTTACCGAGCAGGTGGGGTATCTTCGACTGACTTCTGTTGACAAGAAGTATGACGTTGGGAAGTGTATGTTCGTGTCTAATTTTAGGGATATTCGAGATATGGGTATAGTGCTTTGTCCAGCAGTTCTGTTTTTTCCTCGTAACTGGTATTAGAAAATACGCTAACTTTTTCTGGTTTTGTGTTTTTCGGCAGCTTCTGACGTCAAGATGGACCAGATCAAGCCCCCAAAGAACTTAGTTCTGTCCCGGGAGAGCATGAACGCCGCCTTAGATGCCCTTCGGGCTGGACGCCATGTGTCTGAGGCCGCTGAAGAAGTGGCTCAGATTGTTTCTTCTAGGAAGGTTAGCCGACCTCCTGCCAGAGCTTCCTCTCGAGCTCCTAAGCTGAGCTCTCGCGGTGCCGGATCCTCTCGGCCACCTAGCCGTGGCAGGTCGACCTCGGCTCCTAAACCTACTCAGGAGTCTAGATCCAATCAAGCTTTCATAGAGGAGGTGAGGGAAGCTCCACGGGTCATTGCGAAACAGACAGAAGACATTGAATAGGCAAGGTCAGATCTTACTCTTTCTTCCGAGGAGGTGCCAGGGGGAAGGTTTGGGTCCCCCATTATTGAAGAGGAAGCCCCAAGGAAGGAAATGGAGGTCGTACTTGTGGAAGAGAATGTCCTGGAGGCCCCTATCGGGGATGCCCCTGCCCCTGTGGGGACTGGATCTGGATCTGTTGATGGAGGCGTCACAGTGAAGACCGGAGACAAGCGTCCAGCCCCTCCTGAAATATCTCCCCCAGCTCCTGCTCGGAAGAAGTCCAGGGCTTCCAAAGGATCAGCTCCAGCCCTCCCTCCTATTGGAAAGGAAAAAGATGTCCTCGTAGTACCTCTGTTGTCTGCTCCTGACAACGATATTCTGAACGCGGAGGACATCACTCACCAATCTCCGGCCAGTGTAGTTGCCAAAATCCTCAAAGAGCGGATGTTTGGTGGCATTACGGAGGCTTTAGATCCACGCCTGCTTGCCCTCATTGGTCTTCTAGCCAGTTCTACTAAGGAGCAAGCAGCGTTCTGATCTCGACCTCGGGAGGAGCTCGGGGATATGATTAGGGAGATGCTTCTGATGGTAAGTCGTCTTTCTGTTTCCCTTCTGGCTTTCTTTATTTCTTTCTTCTGATGGTTGTTTTTTTGTACTAGGTGACGGGCCTCTTCATGGAGGTGGATGCTCGCGACCACTCTCTTTGGGAGTCTGTGAATTGCCGGATTGAGGAGGCGCGTCTGGAGGAGAACTTGTCCACCACCAGCGACGCCAGAGGCAATCTCACAGCTGCTCGAGAGCACTCTGAATCCCTCCGGCTCGAGCTACATACAGCCTTGGAGGCTCTCAAGAGGGCTGATGTGAGGGCCTCTGAGGCACAGGAACATGCTAAATCCCTGGAGGCGGAGTTGTCTCACACCCGAGGGGTCCTGAAGGAATCTGACGAGAGGGTAGCTGCAGCTGAGGTTCGCTGTGAGGAAGTTTTGAAGCAGTTGTCCTCCATGGTGGAGACCCTTCGTGAGAGGAACGAGGCTATAAGCCAAAAGGACGAGGTCCAGCGCCAGTATGAGGCCCTGAAGGCTGATTTCAAAGAAATTCAGGCTCACCTTGATAAGGTGAAGATTCAAAAAGAGGGGGCCCTGGCCCAAGTGGAAATCCTCGAGCAGGAGCTGAGCACGAGCTCTGAACGTATCAGAGACCTGGCTTCATCGGCGGAGGAGTTCAAACTTCATAATCAACAGCTCAGCCATGAAGTCAGGACTTTAGAATGTAAATATTCAGCCCTGCTCGAGGAGACCAGACATGCTGAGAACAAGATCCAGCTGGAGTGTGAGAGGCGTCTAACAGAGTATCAGGAGTCAAATGAGCTAAAAAGGAAGATTGAGCAGGCCTGTGAAGCTCACCTCCAAGATTATAAGGATTTTCCTGAGCTGAAGGCAATTATAGTTGAGGCCTGTGAGTCACAACTTGCGGAGTATAAAGCCTCTGATGAGATGAAGACTGCTGTTTGGCAAAAAGGCTTTTGCATGTTCGCGACTGGCTTCAATCGGGGTTTAAGAGAAGCCAGGCTTGCTCCTGATATCCCTCTAGCAAAACTCCGAGCTGCTGAGGTGGATTCTGATGGCGAAAATGTGCTATACGGGGAGGATGACTTTCCCTTGCCCAGAGGAACCTCTCGCATTGCAGCTGAATCTTCTTCAGAGGAATCTGAGCTGGATGGGGAAGGTGTGGACGTCCTCGAACCTGAGGAGGATGACTCCGGGCCTCAAGAAGGGGATGTAGAGCTAGGAGAGGAAGGTGCTAGTCCTTCAGGGCTGGAGACTGTGCCTTTTGTTGGCACTGAGGGGTCTTAGCTGGAGGATGCCAGACCTCCTTTAGATGTTAATGTAAATGTAAATAAAGATAGTGTAAGTGACGATGTTCCTAGAAATGTAAGTCCCTTAAGGACTATTTTTCCTTCAACCTTAGCAGATAAATAGATTGTACTACATTTTTTCTTTAATGAAATTTTAATTGCCTCCACTTGAACTACTTCTTGTTTTTCGTTCACTCTTGAACTTATCTCTGCTTATAAATGAAATACTTAAACTGCGTGCTTCGTAATTTTCTCTGAGGGATCCACTGTGATGTCTTTCCTTTTTGCCTTCAGACCCGTCAGGACTGAAATTCTGTCGTTTGACTGAACTTTTGACCTGTGGATTTATCTATTTCACTAACTGAAATTCTTATCCGTAAGCCCTTTTCGAGCTGGACTAACTGTACCCGTGAGCTCTTTTGAGGTGATGAGCGGGGACTGAAACTGAGGTTTTATATGCTCGTGCTCTTAGGTTTTTCCTTGAGTTGCCCCTTTACCTCCTCAGTATTTATTACATGAGTGGTGAGGAGGTAAATCCTTAGCCTTTATAACTGCGCGGCTTCATTTTAGATAATTTTACCTCTCTTTCTGGTTAGGAGCTCGGATATCTGGTGTAACAGCCCGGAAACCGAACTGCCACCGGCACTAGGATCCAGATCGACTTAAGGTCGCCGGGACCCGTAGTAAGCCTACTCTGAACTCTGTGTACCTGTGAAATCCCATACATGATCATACATTTTCTGTAAAAACATAAAACTTTTCTTTATTTCAAGGCTTAACCTGTGTATGCACTCTCTCTGTGCTCTACCAATCCCTACTAGAGCTCCTCATGGCTCTAGGCGGATCAAACTCATAATGTGAAGCCTGGTTTTGCTCATAAACATACAACAATAAAGAAACATACATAAACTGATCATGTGACTCCACAAAGGGATTACAAGTCTTATAAGTCAAGCACTATTCTATACACTGTACATCTACATTATCTCTATACATTGACATGTCCACACTAGCTATTACACCACTCTGTACTCTTCCTGTACCCTGCTGAGTTCTCTCTGACCTCTGAACCTGCACAACTGGAATTAGGGGAGAGGGATGAGCTACGATAGCCCAGTGAGTAGAATAGTAATAAAATACCAGGTGATAAAACATGCGCTCATGGAATGCAACACATAATCACATCACCTCGGCCGGACGGATCAAAACTCCCTCTATCTCATCTGGGGTACCTAAGTACCATGTGCCTGGTCCCCGTAGGGCTGTTCCAGGTCTTTGTGTGCCTGGTCCCCGTAGGGCTGTTCCAGGTCTTTCCTCTGAGGGCTAATGAATCCTCACGAAGTCCGTGCCGTCTCACATCAGCAATGTACAAGGAGCAATGCCAAGTACAAGGATAAATGCAATGCATCATCTTTGTGTACACTAATGCACTCACCCTATAGCATATTCATGATGCATGAAGCATGATAAAATATTCAGTTCTCAGATTAAAACATTAAGTTAAGTTCCACTCACCTCTGGTTATCTCTGAACTAACTCTGCAGGTTCTGACACTGGACTCACTGCTGATTTCCCTGATTCCTCTGGTCCGTACCTACACAGGTGGACTCAAATGAGGGACCAAACTCACTCAAGAACATCTCTAAGAAACTCCCCAAAACCCCTCTAAACACTCCTAAAACCAACACATAAAACATGCAAAAGAAAGCTGGACAGGGCACTTTCGGCGGCAAGTTCGGCGGCCGAAACCCTACTCCAGAGACGAAACTCATGCATGTTCGGCGGCACCTTCGGCGGCCGAAGGTCTCGTCCAGAGACGAAACTCACACACTTTCGGCGGCCGAACTCCCTCTTTCTGCGGCCGAAAGTCTCTGTCTAAACCGAAAGCCTAGCTTTCGGGGGCAACCTTTGGCAGCCGAAACTGCCTCCACAAGGGGTTCGGCGGCCGAACCTTCCTTCGGCGGCCGAACCTTCCTTCGGCGGCCGAACCTTCCTTCGGCGGCCGAACCTGGTTTTGCCCGAAGGACAGAACCCTGCTCTGTTTCATACAAACTTTGCCCAAAAACCTACAAACATGCATATCAACTACTCCCAACTAGCATATACACATATATATGCACAAAGGGGTCTAACCTACCCTAAAACCCCAAACAAACATAGCACATAACACTTAATCATGCTGGAACACCACAAATCACCAAAAACCTCACCTAAACCTAAACATGCCTCCTACCCATACAAACTTCATAAAACCTTTCAAAATCATCAAAGAAGCTCAGGATCTTCACTTACCTCTTACACAACTTGAGGATGAAGGATCCTAACGTGGAGATATGAAGAAAAGCTCTTCCAAAGCTCCAAGCTTCAAAACTTGATTCTTTTGCTCAAAACCTTCATAAGTTACCAAAACTCTTGAAAGATTTGCTGAAAATCATGGAAAACATGAAAGTCAACGTAGGAGAGGCTGAAACTCACCTCTGGCTGCAAGTGGAGGAGAAATAACCTCCTTCCACCGACCCTTGGCCCTTTTATAGGTGGCTGGCCAGACCACCTTCGGCAGCCGAACGTGAAGCCGCAACCATGCAATGTTCGGCGGCCTAAAGTGACCTTCGGCGGCCGAACCTTTGCATTTCTCCCTTGTTGCTTTTCTGTCAAAACTCAAGTCTGTTAACACTTCAAAACATGCAAACAAGTGCAAATTCCTTGGAAAACATATGCAGTACCCTTCTCGAGGGTTCCGACACCCGAGATTCCACCGGACTACAGGAATTCCGATGCCGGACTCGAGCCGGGTATTACATCTGGTCTCCTTTGAGGTTATCCTTTGTCAGTTGGTGCGGTGTGGGCTGTATGCCCCACTGGGAGGGGGAGTTCAGCTGTGTTGTCGTTTTCCTCTCCCAGGGTCATTTTTGCTAAGCGTTTGTTTATTGTGAGTTGATCCGAGCTATGGGTGGGATCATTTGTTTTTGTCGTGAGTTCGTTCGTTCAGCTGATCAAGGAGCTCGGATTTTTGTTTTTTACTTGGATTTTTGTTGCTACAGCTTTCACGTTGTTTGTGTGACGGGCTCATGAGTTCGGAAATTCTCCTTCTTTTCAGCGCTTAATTTCTTGCTTTCGTTGAGCCTTATATAGGCTGCACTTCAGTCTAACTGTTTTTTGGTTTGGACTGTTCATCTCTAGGCTTATAGCCTCGTTGGTCTAGGTATGAGGTCCCTCCAAGCTTTTGGGAAGGTTGACCCTGGATTTGAAGGGGTCGGACTATCTGTTTTGGATCTGACCATACTGTGTTTTGATTCTTTTGTGTCTTGTTTGGGTCAGGGCTTCCTACTGCCCCTAAGTGTTTTATGTGCTGTTCACTCTCGAGCGTTTTACGGGCTCTTTGAGGCCCCTGGGTTTTTCCAGTGTCGAGCTCATTCTCTGGAGATTGGCATGACGGTTTGGCGTTTTGGCGCCTGCGAGCCCTGCTTTAGTAGGTCGCACTACTATATGATACAGGCGTTGAGGTGCCTTGTTTTAATCTTGCTATGTGCTGGTTACTTTGCGAGACTGGGGCCTTATTGGCTTTGTTGATCCGAGCTCTTTCGGGAGGTCGAATTTGAAGTCTTTTTATGTTTGTTTCAGCATTCCTTTTGAGGTCAGCATGACGCTTTGATACTCTTAGCAGTCGAGATCAAAGTCTTATGACTCGAGCTCCTTTGGGAGGTCGGAGTTTTAGCTTTTTATTTATGACCCCGTGCCCCAATCTTTTATGTGAGGTCGGACTTTTGTTTTTGCGTATGGTCGCTGTGTACCTCTGTTTGCTATGAGCATGTGTTACCGGAATATCTCTGGGGACCCCGGTTTTTGTTGCTCCGGGAGGTCTTTTTGAGATCCTCGCCGGCCGTTTTTGCTCCGAGAGGTGTTTTTGAGATCCTCACCGGCCATTTTTGCTCCAAGAGATCTTATAAGATCCTGGCCGTTTTTGCTCCGGGAGGTCTTTTTGAGATCCTCGCCGGCCGTTTTTGCTCCAGGAGATCTTACGAGATCCTGGACATTTTTGCTCCGGGAGGTCTTTTTGAGATCCTCACCGGCCGTTTTTGCTCCAGGAGATCTTACGAGATCCTGGCCGTTTTTGCTCCGGGAGGTCTTTTTGAGATCCTCGCCGGCCGTTTTTGCTCCAGGAGATCTTACGAGATCTTGGCCGTTTTTGCTCCGAGAGGTCTTTTTGAGATCCTCACTGGCCGTTTTTACTCTAGGAGATCTTACGAGATCCTGGCCGTTTTTGCTCTGGGAGGTCTTTTTGAGACCCTCACCGGCTGTTTTTGCTCCAGGAGATCTTACAAGATCCTGGCCATTTTTGCTCCGGGAGGTCTTTTTGAGATCCTCACCGGCCATTTTTGCTCCAGGAGATCTTACGAGATCCTGGCCGTTTTTGCTCCGGGAGGTCTTTTTGAGATCCTCGCCGGCCGTTTTTATTCCAGGGAGATCTTTGTGATCCCGCTGGCCTTCTATCTTTCCAGGAGGTCTTTTTGGTATCTGTTCTTTTCTTTTCCTGAGAGAGTTAATACTCACAATAATAGAGTTAATCATTGCATTTATAAGATGGTGTTATTTCGTGCTTTTATAGTACAATAATTTCTTTTCACAAATATTCTAGGAAAAATACCTCTATAGCTTGTTCAACCTTTTGTTCCTCCAACGACCATGTTGATGGTTCCATTGGATCCGTCATTCACCTGCCCTGCTCCTGCTCTTCTGAGTGTCTGTCCTGTTGGGTTTGGCTGAGGCCTTTGTTCTTCTGGTTTCTTTATGAAGTTCTTGAGGTGTCCCCTCTTTATTAGCCTTTCGATCTCAGCAATCAACTGGAAGCAGTTATTGGTGTCATGGCCGTTCGTGCGGTGGTACTGACAATATTTGTCAGGATTTCGCTGGTTCGATTCTATTTTCATGGGCTTGGGCCACTGGAGGAACTCCTTGTCTTGGATGGCCATGAGCACTTCGGCTTTAGAGGCATTGAGAGGGGTCGGTTTCTCTGGAACCCACGGGGGGAGTGACCTTTGTTCTGAGACCCGAGGAGGGAGAGGTCTTTGGTCCCTGCGCTCCCAGGGTTGTCTATACGGTTCAAGTCTCTTGCCATGCTTTTTCTCGTGCCTCTCCGGCCTTCCCTCCTCCGGTGCTTTCCCCTTATCTGTCGCTCCCCTGGCGAACCTGCTTGTCTCCAAAGCATCGTCCTGCCTTATATATTTTTCGGCCCGTTTCATCAGCTCGGCCAGTGAGGTCGGAGGCTTCCTACTCAATGAGCCAAAGAACTCTGCTAAGGTCGTCCCCTTCTGCATGGCTTCTACAGCTCTTCCTTCATCGAGCTCGGAGATTTGCAAGGCCTTCGTATTGAAACGGGCGACGTATTCCCTGAGTGATTCGTCTTTTCTCTGTCTGACCGTTTCTAGGTAACTCGTCTTCCTATCTGCGGGCACTCCAGCGATAAACCGGCTGATGAAGCGAGTGGCCAAATCTCCAAAGCTACTAATGCTTCCCGCCTCAAGGCTGTTGAACCACGCCCGTGCTGGCCCCGCGAGCGTCGTAGGAAATACCTTGCACATCAGGGCGTCTGACAAGGTTTACAGCTCCATGAAAGTCTTGTAATTCAAGACATGCTCCCTAGGGTTCCCAGCCCCATCATACGCGGCCATAGGCGGCATCATAAACTTCTTGGGGACAGTCTCTTGGTGCACCCACTTCGAGAAGGGCGAAGAAGTGGGCAGGAGGGCCTGGTTCTGATCCTTCGTTCCTAGCTCGGCCAAGAGTTGCTCTCTCATCTTTTGCAACTTCTGATCTACACTCTCCCCGTCCCGCCTGGGCTTCCTCTCTTGATGGGCCTCCTCTTCCCATGTCTCACTCCCCACTCTTTCGGTGGTTCCGGCAGAGTAGCTATCGACTTCATCATTCTCTAGCAGCTCCTTCACCCTCCTTCCATGAACTCGAGCTACCGGCTCTTCCTCTTCTCCGGCTCTCCTCCTCCCGTCTCCGGTTTCTTGGTTGACAGTTCTGGGGTGGTTGAAGGTAGGCTGAGGTTCGTTGGTCTGGGGTTCTTCTACCACTGGTGACACGTTTGCGGGGGTGCTAAGGCCCCGTTGTTACATTATCTGCCCCAACCAGTGGGCGGTGCTCTGTAGTTGGAGGGCCATGGTTTGGAGGTCTTGGTTGGATAAGGTGGCCGCGGAAGCATTCCCCGCCAAGCTTGGCGAGGAGTTGAAAGGGATGGGTGTTTGGTTGTTTGGTGTTGTAGGACTAGAAAAGGAGAACTGTTGTCCCTCTTGGGCAGAGCTCAGGTGTAATACCCGGCTAGACTCTGGTATCGGAATTCCTACCGTCCGGTGGAATCTCGGATGTCGAAAACCTCTAGAAGGGTAAAACCATGTTTTCATGAAATGTTTTAATGTTTTTGATGATTTTAAGTAAAGAGGAAATGAGTTTTTGAATAAAAACAACCTTGGAGGAAAACCCAGGTTCGGCCGCCGAACCTCAAGTTCGGCCGCCGAACATGCAGGCATTTCGGGTGTGCCTTAGGCCCCCGAAGGCATAGGTTGAGGAAAGTCCAGGTTCGGCCGCCGAACATGGCATGCATGCGAAGGCACGTTCGGCCCCCGAACGTGGCCTGGCCAGCCACTATAAAAGGGTCCCTTAGCTGAAAACGGGCGAGTTTTTCTCCCCATTGTCGGCCAAGGTGAGCTCTCCGCCGTTCCTCATCAATCCTTGAGTTTTTCCTTCAAATCTTTCAAGATTTTCACAAGTTTTTGCTTTGTTTTGAAGATTTTCGAGTTTAAAGCAAGTTTTGGAGCTTTGAGGTTCAAGAACTCAAAAATCTCCCACCTCCGAGTTTAGGACGTCTCTCTCTCGATTTTCAAGAGGTAAGAGCCGATCTTAAGCTCATTTCATGTTTAAAGTAAGTTTTATGCAAGATCTATGGGGTAGAATGCATGTTTAGCTTATAGTTAGGTTTTTGAGTTTATGTGGTATTTTTGAGCAATGTGTTGTTGTTGTGTGTTGTAGTTGGGGTTTAAGTTAGTTTGAAGCCCCTAAGAGCCAATGTATGTATATTTACATGATTTGAATGAGTTATTTGCATGTGGGAAGTTTTGGAGGCAAATATGCATAGAAGAGCTGGTTTCTGCCATTCTGGGAGAAACCAGGTTCGGCAGCCAAAGGAACTTTCGGCCGCACCCTCTTGTGGAGGCAGCATTCGGCTGCCGAAGCTTGCCCCCGAAAGAGGACTTTCGCCTCTGTCTGGGAGTTTCGGCCGCTGAAAGTGCCCTGTCCAGCCTTCCTTTGCATGTTTTGCATGAATGTTTTGAGGAGTTTTAGAGGGTTTTTGGGGGATGTTTTTAGAGTTATGTTATAGTATGTTGGTCCCTCATTTGAGTCCACCTGTGTAGGTTCGGACCCGAGGAACCGAGGACCTCAGCAGTGAGTCAGCTGCTTCAGTCAGTGTCAGAGCTAGCCAGAGGTGAGTGGAATAACTCTTATGCTTTAAATAAATAAACCAGTTTTGAGCATGCTCATGCATCACGGATGCCATGTGATATTTTAGGTTGTTTGCATTAGAAATCACGAATATGTTGCATTGCATAATATGTTGATTGATGTGGATGAATGTTGAATGATCCATTAGCCCTCGTATGTTATGACATGATGATATGATATGGAAGTCCAAGTGTGGCCTGCACTACGCCCCTGGCACTATGTAAGAGAAAGACCGGACGTGGCCTGCACTACGCCCCCGGCACCATGGATTATGTATGTTATGTTATGTATAAGAGAAAGAACAGGTGTGGCCTGCACTACGCCCCTGGCATGATTGGAATATGTAGAGGGCTAAATGGTGACAAGTTCATCCTTGATATGATTAGTTGTGATGTGATGCATTCCATGATAGCATGTGTTTTAAATGCTTTATGATTCTGCTCACTGGGCTCTTGTAGCTCACCCCTCTCCCAAATTCCCCAGGTTTGCAGGTACGGGTTAGACAAAGAAGTCAAGAAGAGTAATGAAGTCTTATGCATGTAATAGTTAGAATGTGGACATGACAGATTGTATAATGATGTTTGGATATGTAATGTAATGATATTAAGGTTAGAAGTGTGCTTGACCATAGTATATTGTAATCCCTTTTTTGATACATGATCTAAATGTTTATTGATGATTATGTTTAGCCAACTCAACACTTGTTATGCCACCCATTGGGGGCATTGATGAGATCCCATTGAGGGGTCAAGTTTATGATTATGTATATGTTCAGTGCATGCACAGGTTGAGTTTGGTGTATGATAGAATGTATGAAAGAAAAGTTTTAAATTTTTATGTATGATTGTTGATCATGTATGGGATTAAACAGGTTTACAGGTTACGTGTCAGGCTTGCTACGGGTCCCGACGGCCTTAAGCCGATCTGGATCCTAGCGCCGGTAGCGGTCCGATTTTCGGGTCGTTACATCAGGTCGTTAGGAGTATTGACAAGATTGTTTTCGTTGTGGTTAGCCATTGTGGATCTCAGTGGGTATTTGTGAGAGTGGAACTCCGGCGATGAAAAGATCTCCTTCGTTTCCCACAAACGGCGCCAATTGATGATCTGAGATCCATAAAATAGGGTTTTACAATGGGTTCTATAAAACTGAAAAAGCTTGACCTAGAGGAGAGTATTTCTCCTTTTATATGTTTCCTTTTGTCTGCTAGTGACGTGTAACAGAACGTGTATCATTGGACCACCTGTCCCTGCTATGTTGATACGAACGTATGAGGGAATCAGATCTCTGTCCCGTGCATAACGGCCCCTGATTCTCCCCGGGTGCGCATGCGGATGGTCCCACAAGGCGAAGGGGCTGAACTCCTTCTTAGTTCTGGGCTGGGCCGAGAGATGAGATGAGAACCGAGCCCAAAAGGGGACCTATATGAGAGGCTAGGCAGGCCGGGCCGACCTGGATGAGAAATCCAGGTGGAGCCCGACCTTAAGGTTTGAACGAACCGGGCCTGTTTTGTGCAGATGGTGTGTGGGCCTTCGAATGATGGGCTATTGCAGTGGTCCTGGCCCTTGACCGGGGTGGAGAAATCCAGTGGTCATCACCTACTAAAGATGTTATTTTTACTAGTCAATTTTGGCAAGAGTTTTAAGTTCTAAGAAGTGGCTTTGCATCTATCAACTGCTTACCATCTTCAAATGGATGGGCAATTTGAAGTTGTTAATAGGCATTTGGAAGTATATCTATGATGTATGGTTGGTCAGCTACCTCACACTTGGTTCCAAGGCTATCTCTAGCTGAATTTTGGTACAACACTTCATACCAATCTACTATTAAATAATCACCTTATCAAGCTTTGTATGGTGTGCTACTTAGTAGTTGGTTTAGGATCTTGAAGAATCTAATTGGAAATATGTTGATATTAGTCCTTGAGGACAAGGAAAATCTTAAGGGAGTATTGATATGATGCATTTTGGTTATTAATAAAAAAAGTGTTTTAGGAAGGGAAGGCCCTCTACATGTGTGGTTCAGTCTCTGAAGAATTAGTTATGTTTCTTATGGCCAGCTAGTATAACTGTGTATTTCGAGAGGAATTGATGATTATTAAAGATATGTTGATGATTTGAATATGAATACAATCTAGTCTTTTCTCTATTGATTCTTCTTTCCTCTTTCGCCTCTCTTATTTATCTCTATTTCTATTTTTGTTAGGAATCCTTATGAATATGTACAATAGGCATATGCCTTGTGTGACAGACAAACAAATATGCATCCTCTATCAAATCAAATATTCAATAGGCACCAACGATCCAAAAAAAAAGGAATGGTTCTTTTTCTCACATAGACAAGTTTGATTTAATAATGGCCCACAAGCTGGAGTTTTCATGAGTCCTATTCTTAGAAGCATGCTAAGGGATATGCTTTTTTTTTTTTTCATTCTAGTGTTATTGCATCATAGGAACAAAAATGATAGAAATCATTCTTCATATAAATTCAAAAATATTTTTTTCTTGAACATTTGCTTATAATAAATTGTACTTTCTTTTATATATATATACACAACCCATTTTTCCAAGGAGCTGATATATGGCATCTTTTAAAAATTAATAAGTGACATATGGAACTCCTTTTAATTAAATTAAATTAGATTTATAATTAATTTTATGACTATTTTATTAGTTTTAATTATTTATAATTATTTTCATTTAATTAAGAATAAAAATTCACAATTTAAATTACTAATAATACTAACATTTATTTATAATAATATTTTAAAATTATTAATAAATTGCAATTGTAAATATTACTTTAATATATATTTATATTATAAAATATTATTTTATGTATATAAGAAATTTTTGACATGTGTTTTTATAAATTTAATTATGATTGATATTTAAAAATAAAATATTAATACATAGATTAATGATGTTATACAACCATCGCTTAAAATAGGTCATGAACTGTCACCATAGAACATGTCCACGTAATAAGAATCTGATAAGTAGTTAATGTGGTCCATCCGAAAATAAGATTCAGACATCTTAACACTCGATTTATCATCAAGACTCGCCTTCACCTGAATAAATTGAGTCTCAGTATAAAGTTACCGTTAGCAGGTATAATTCAATGGGCTTTTGTTACGCCTATAATCACGAGATCCGTTGAACAGTTTATCCGGCGAAATCTCTTATCAAGCAGCCGGTCACATCATTGCTGGATTATCAAGAAATGTTGTATTTATCCCCATCTCCTTACAGTATAAAACATAAACAATCACATAAGTAAAGGTACATAACTCTCTTATACAATTTCTCTCAAGTCCTATATTAATTGTATTCTTTAAATTACTGACTTGAGCGTTGGAGTACCTGCCGTGGACACCCACTATCTCACATTCTCTCTCTTGCAGGTCTAGCCAATTACAACACATCTCTATTTTTTGGACGAATCATTTGGTTCCGTTGCTGAAAAATCTATTGAATTCCTTCTATTTATTTGGGTTAAAACCAGTCTCTTGTTAATTCTCTCTAAAAAAGTCTCTCTTCTCTATCTCTATCTCTTAAAATGGCCGGTGTAATACCTGGCTAGATCCCGGCATCGGAATTCCTACCTTCCGGCGGAATCTCGGATGTCGGAACCCCCTAGAAGGGTAAAATCATGTTTTTATAAAATATTTTTACTTGTTTTATGGTTTGAACAAAGAAGGAAATTGAGTTTTTAAAATAAAAGGACCAAGGAAGATAACCCAGGTTCGGCCGCCGAACCTCATGTTCGGCCGCCGAACATGGTAGAGTTTTGGAGTCACCTTTGGCCCCCGAAGATGGTCTGGCCAGCCACCTATAAAATGCCCCATGTCCGAAAATGAGCGAGTTTTCTTCTCCATTTTCGGACAGAGGTGAGTCCATGACCTTCCATGGTTAGTTTTGAGGTTTTTCCTTCAATCTCTTTAAGTTTTAACGAGTTTTAACTTGATTTTGAAGATTTTCGAGCTTAAGATCAAGTTTTGAAGCTGGGAGACCCCGGAGCTTGATTTCTCCCATCTCCGAGTTTGGATCACCTCTCCTCTCGATCTTCAAGAGGTAAGTGGAGATCCTACCCTTCTCTTATGTTTTAAACAAGTTTTATGAAGGATTAAAGGGTAGAAATGCATGTTTAGGATAGTTGTGATAATGTTAGGGTTTTATGAGTTAAATGGTGAATGTATGTTTTAAGGCATGTTTATTGTGATGTTTGTTGGGGTTTAGGCTAGTTTGAGACCCCTATATGTTGGTATTCATGTTTACGCATGTTGGGAGAGTTGTGTGTGTGTTTGGAAGGTTTGGAAGGCAAAATATGCATGAGAGGCTTGAGTTCTGCCATTCTGGAAGAACTCAGGTTCGGCAGCCGAAGCCATGTTCGGCCGCTGAACCTGCCTGGGGAGGCAGTTCTGGCTGCCGAACCCTGCCCCCAAAAGTTTGGACTTTCGGCTCTGGAAGAGAGTTTCGACCGCTGAACCTGCCGCCGAACATGCATGAGTTTCGGATCTGGAAGGCACTTTCGGCTGCCGAAGGTGCCGCCGAAGGTGCATGACTTTCAGCTCTGGAGGGACTTTCAGCCGCCGAACCTGCCGCCGAAAGTGCCCTATTCAGCCTTCCTTTGCATGTTTTCTATGAATGTTTTAAGGTGTTTTAGGGGGTTTTTGGGGAGTTGTTTAGAGTCATGTTAGTGTATGTTTGGCATCTCATTCGAGTCCACCTGTGTAGGATCGGACCCGAAGAACCGAGGAGCCCAGCAGTGAGATAGCTGCTTCGGAGTTAGATCAGAGTCAGCCAGAGGTGAGTAAAACTGAACTATGTTTTAAGATAATAAAGTTTTAAGCATATTCATGCATCACGAATGCCATGATATATTTTAGGTTGCTGCATTAGAATCTCACGAATATGATGCATTACATTCTATGTTGTTGATGTGGATGGATGTTGGATGAACCATTAGCCCTCAATATGATATAATGATTAATGAAAGTCCAAGGCTGCCCATGTCCACGCGTCCTGGCATTTACATGTATGATATGATGATTAATGAAAGTCCAGGGCTGCCCATGTCCACGCGTCTTGGCATTGTGTGATGATTAAGAGGAAGTCCTACGGAGCTTCGTCGAGGGCCAGGCACATTGGATATGTAGAGGGTTATTGGCAACAAGTCCATCCGTGATGTGAATTGTATGTGTTGTGATGCATTCCACGAAAGCATAATTTACGTATATGTTCTTTGGTTCTGCTCATTGGGCTTTTTAGCTCACCCCCTTTCCCTTAACCTCCAGGTTTGCAGGTTCAGGATAGACCGGGGAGTCTTCAAGGTTGAAGTCAAGCTAAGTGTAATAGTTAGAGTGGACATATATTGTAAAATGATTTTATGCAATGTATTGTAGAGAATGTTTTATGGTTTAGTATTGTGTTTGGCCCGAATAGTAATGTTAGTTCCCTTGTACATGATCTTTTAATGAAATGTTTTTATGATGAGAAATGATAGTCCAAGCTTAATGTATGTTATGATAACCCACTAGAGCATTTGATGAGAGCTCTAGTTTGGGGTTTTATGTTTATGATTTTAGTGCATGCATAGGTCAGGCTTGAAATATGGAAGGTTTTTAAATTTTATGAAAATGTATAATCATGTATGGGATGTTATCAGGTATATAGCAGATATAGGAGGCTTGCTATGGGTCCCAACGGCCTTAAGCCGATCTGGATCTTAGCGCCGGTAGCGGTCCGATTTTCAGGTCGTTACAGCCGGAGTCATACATGTCATTGCAAGACGGCCTGATAAGGGCAAAGGGAAAAATAAGCACGTAGTAGAAGATATCCTATTAGTTGAACATGAGCCATGCGCCAAGTAAGAGATAAGGTTCGGTCTTGCAAACAAAGTGATTAGATTCTTTTAAAATGACTCACTGGTTGTCAAGATCCTCCTAAATAGGTACAAAGTAAAGCGAGTATTGATGGATACAGGTAGTTCTGTTAACATTCTCATCTTAAATATTTTTAACAAGTTAGGTTTGGATAAAAATAGCCTTGTCAGAGTTTCCTATCCGTTAGTAGGATTAGGAGATAAGATTGTGGCAGTACTGGGCACCATCAACCTTCCCCTAGTACTGGGTGATAAAAAATATAAGTGAGAGTTGTATGCAGAGCTTATGGTGGTAAATATTCCATTTTCATACAATGTGATACTCGGCCTCCCAGTTCTAAATTGCCACGGTATTATTATTAACATGAGTGCTATATTTATTAACATGGGTGCTATGTGTCTTAAGCTACCAGCTCTAGGTGAATAGCCATAGTCCAAGGCCATCTGAGGTTGGCAAAAAAATATTATGGACACTCCACAAAAAGTCTCAGGAAAGTAACAATGCCTATCGATCTGCTAAATAAGCTGAAATCTCACGTGAAGCTAGAGCTAGCAGATCCGATAGAGGAGGTCTAACTAGGTAAGGAATAAAAGGTACGGTTCGGTACTGTGTTAACCAGTGAGACAAAGACTCATTTAATAGAATTGCTAAAGTATCGAGTAACCATTTTCGCTTGGTCTCCAAAAGGTGTAACAAGGATGGACCCAGCTCTCATCACTCATAAGCTATCTATTGACAAAACCGTCAAACTGATTTAACAAAAGAAAAGAAGGTTCGTATCGGAGAGGTAATAAGTGATAAAAAAAGAGGTTGACATGCTATTAAGTGCAGGATTAACAAAGGAGGCCCAGTATCCCATATGGCTCGCCAATGTGGTCCTGGTGAAGAAAGCTAACGGGAAATGGAGAATGTGCATGGATTTTATTGACCTGAATAAAGCATGTCCGAAAGATCATTATCCGTTGCTATCAATTGACAGGTTAGTAGACTCGACTTCGAGTCGCGCAGTAGTTTCCTTTCTTAATGTCATTTCAGGTTATCACTAGATCATGATGGAAACTGAGAACATAAAGAAGATTGCATTCATAACAAATGAAGGAGTTTTCTGCTTCAAGGTGATGCCATTTGGATTAAAAAATGCGAGAGCGACTTACCAGAGGCTAGTGTCGGGCATTTTTAGAGATATGGTGGGGTCAACAGTTGAATTATATATGGATGACATGGTGATAAAGAGCCGATCATTGGAAGACCATCTAGAAGATATCTAGAAAGTCTTTGACGTACTAGACAAGGCGAGTATGAAATTGAACCCTGAAAAGTGCACCTCCGAGGTAAAAGCTAAGAAGTTTTTGGGATATATAATCTCAGAAAGAGTCATAGAAGCAGACCCTAAGAAGATTAGCGCCATCCAAAATATGGAAGCACCCAAAACTATTAATGAAGTACATAGGTTGAATGGACGAGTCATAGCCTTAGTTCGGTTCATATCATGCTCGGTCAAAAGGTGTCTCCCATTCTTCAAAGCCTTAAAAGGCAAAAGTAACTTTGTGTGTGAGAAAGAATATGCAGAGGCATTTGAAAGTCTGAAACCTTTTTATCATCTCCTTCGTTGCTAAGCTTGCCTGTCGAGGGTGAGGTCTTGTTTTTATACTTTTCTGTAACACAGGAAACAGCTTGCTCGGTACTCGTTTATGAGAACAATGGAGAACAAATCACAGTCTATTACACTAGCTAGGTCTTGAAGGGGGCAGAGTTGAATTATCCTCCTTTCAAAAAGTTGGCATTCGCAGTCCTGATGTCAGCCACAAAGCTACATCCATACTTTGAGTCACACACTATAGAAGTCATGATAGATTATCCTTTGCGAAAGGTTCTACATAGACCGGAGCTGTCAAGACGGTTCTCCACATGGGCGATAATATTATCAACCTTTGATATCAGGTACATGCTGAGAAAGGCTATGAAAGCCCAAGCAATAGTTGATTTTGTCGCAGAAATGACTCCACCATTAGAGCCTTCAGAATCCCCTGAATCAACCATGAAGGAGCGGAAGGTTTAGGCCGATGGAGCCTGTGGGGCTGAGGGTTCTGGAATTCAAACCCTGTTGCAGAGTCAAACCAGTATAAAGCTTCGGTACACAACAAAACTCGCATTCAACGCTACCAACAATGTAGCCAAGTACGAGGCTGTAACAATAGCCCTAAGAATCATCAAGGAATTAGGTATACAAAAATCTACTATTTTTAGTGACTCACAGCTAGTTATTAATCAATGCCAGGGACAATTTAAAGCCTGAGAACCGAACCTTTTCAAATACAAAGAAAAGATCTGGTCCTTGATGGACAGAATCAAAGACGGGCATGGTAGCTGTGAGCTTCACCAGGTGGCTAGAGGCGACAACAAAGAGGCAGATGTTCTAACCAAAATGGCAGTGGCGGGTGAGTAGAACTTCACTCAGCCATTTTAGTTTGAAGAATTGCATACTCCAATGACTGATGAGGAAGTGTCTTTTCCCATTGAAGAAGGGGAGTCATGGATGATGCCCATATACAAGCTTTTGACACAAGATGATCAGCCAACCGATGAGTTATCTGCCAAACAGGTAATAAGAAAATCTTCTAAATATGCACTAATTGATGGCTGATTATACGGGAGGTTCTCAACTCAGCCAAGGCTGCATTGTGTTACGAAAGAGGAAGGCCTAAAAATTCTAAAAGACATTCATGAAGGTGATTGCAAGAACTATGAAAGAGCCCGAACGATCGCTCAGAAAGTATTCAGACAAGGGTACCACTAGTCAATGATAATGTAAGATGCAAAGGAGCTTGTCCAGAAGTGTAGAAAATGTCAAGTACATGCGAACATCCCAAAGACTCCAAGAGAAATGCAAGCAAGGTGACATTGATTCAGTAGCGGATCTAAAAATTTAAATCAGGAGTTCAATTTTATCTTTTTAATGATACCTTTAATTTCACTCATTTCAGAATTTTTTTTATCTACATATATTTTGAAGATAAAATTCTCAATTAGCTTGCAAGTTTGAATTAATTTACCCACTTTAGATTTTATTTTATTTTAAATAAGTTAATTAACTCAAATAATTAAAACGTTTTAATCAATTCACTTTTATATCCTAAACTTTCAATTTTAAATAATTAAACCAAACCTTTAAAATTTGTCACAGTTTTATCCATGAAGCCAAATTAATTTTGACTAAATTTTGAGATTGCCACCGTGTCATTTTAGGCATTTTTATTATTTGTAATTTATATTTCTGACTTATTGAATAAAATAATCTAAATATTTTTATGAATTTACAAACTGTTCAGTGACATTTTTCGTAGTTTTAACTATAATAGAAAGGATAAAATCTAAACAAAAAGCAATAGAAAAAAAGAAATAATGGATAAGGAAAGCTAATTTGAAAGAGAAGATAATTAGAAAGCGATAAGTAATTATTTTGTTCTTCAAACTAATTTTCCTTATCCATTATTTCGTTATTTATTGTTATTTTATTTATTTAAATTTTATCATCTTTCTTGAAATTAGAGTTGTAAAGAAAGTCACTAACCAATTTGACTTTTTTTTCTATCCTGATACCTTGATCAAGAATACAATCGCTAATGTTTTTTATATCTTGATAATTATATTGTCACTCTTCAAGATTTGAATATTAAATTATAAATGTGAATTAGTTAAATAGTTTGGATTATTTTGTCCACTAGACAAAAAGACTGCGATATAAATGTGAAGTTATAAAAATATTTTGATTATTTTATTTAATAGACCAAAAATATAGTTAACTAAAATTTTTTTTTTTAAAAAGCCATATAGGATGATACGTGGATTTCATATTCTGGTCAAAATTAATTTGAAGTTATAAATAAAATCATTGATAAATTTTAAAAATTTAATTTAATTGTCTAAAATTGAAAGTTTAAGATATAAATATAAATTGGTCAAATCATTTGAATTATTTGAGTTAATAGACCTTTTAAATATGAATAGTTTAACCTATTACCGATAGAAACACCGGCGGATCTAGGTTGCCTAGAATTATTTAGGTAGTTTTCTTCAATGCAAAATAATAAAAGAAAAATTATTATAAAGTCCCTAAATTTTAAAAAAAAAATTACTAGTTTATCTCTATTTAAAAATTATTCAATTAAAATGTCTTTATAATTTATAAAATTAAAATTTTTTAACCTTTTTATCAAAAAATTCATTAACCTACCTTCAATATTTATATTATCTAGTTCATATAACTTTAATTATACATATGATTTAGTATTTGTGAGTTTTAATATCTATATTATTTACTCTCTTTAACAATGTTAAAACTAGTTGGCTAACTTTTTTTGCTAAATTACTAAACAGTTTAATTTTATAAAATATAAGTATATTTACTCGAGTAACTTTAATTTAGAAATAAATAATTTATAAAATATAACTGTGATTGGCTAATCCTATAAGACAGAGAAAGTGAGGTGGTAGGTGTCCATAGCAGTCACTCTAACGCTCAAGTCAGTAATCTGGAGAATGAGGCGAATATAGAACTTGAGAGTATTTGTGTTCGAGAATAGTATACCTTTGTCTCGGTGATCATTCTGTTTTTATACTGTAAGAAGATGGAGATAAATATAACATTTTTCTGATAATCTGGCGATGATGTGGCCGGCTCATTGGTAAGAGATCTTCATCGGCTAATTGGTTAAGAATTTCATGATCGCAGACGTAAAGGAGATCTGCTGGATTGTAGTTATTAACGGTAATTTCCTTATGGAGCCTTGCCTTGAAATTGAGAGGGCGAGTCTGTCTGACCTAAAGCCGACCTATCCTGAAGTGTTCGGATCTTCTTTTCTATGGATGGGACCACGTATAGGTTTATCAAATCCTTGCCACGTGATCCTGTTTTATAGTGACAGCTCACTGCCTACTTTGAGCGAGTCTTATGTAGCATCAAAGGTCCCCCCAATTGTTTTCGATTTTTTAGATTCAAAGGTGACAGTTGTCTTCATGATCTCGATTATGTGGCTTATTTGTTCGGGCTGAGTGCACAATATCCTTGCTTTTTTCTTACCTTCCATGCCTACCAATCAAGTCTAAGAACTTAAATTTGATTTGAGTGATATAGTAATGCCTTAACGAATTTTCGAGCTCTCTCTAGTCCTGGGGATCATCTGGGTATCTTCTAGCCCTTACGAGCCCCTTGGCCTTTTCTAGCCTTATCGAGCTTCTAGGCATGTTTTAGCCTTAGCATTCTTCCAAGCGTTTTCTTACTCCGACCAATTCTGATGAGCTTTCAAGCATTCTCTAGTTTTTGCTAGCTCCCTGGCTTTTTATAGTCTTGATGAGCTTCTGAGCATTTTCTCAACCCTGACGAGCTCATTGGTTTTTCACATCCCTAACGGGCTTCCTAGCCTTTTTTAGCCCTGACGGGTTTACGTGTATTTTTTCAACCCTAACAAGCTTTCGAGCATTTTATACACTATGAGCTCCTTTCACTCGAGCTTCCAGGCATTTTTCCTATCCCTGACAATCTTCTTGCAAAGTTCATTTGCTCACTTGGCATCTCGTCCTGCCTTCATCAATCGTCAAAAAGTCTCGCCCTCTTACAATAGGCCTTCCTACTTCGCAAAAAGTTTTAGATTTCTGAAAGTGATTGTAAGAGCAGCAACATATGCTTGTGACTCTCTTTTTGTAAATGGGACCAATGCTCTCGGTCACGTGGCTTATACACGCTTTGAGGCTTGTGCATTAAATACCTTAGAAACTTCTTGTGAAGTAGGACTAACACCCGGTAGATTGGTCTGGCCTATACCCACCTTGAGGCCTGGCATCAAATGCCTTAAAAACTTCTCAAGACTAATACTTGATAAGTCGGTCTGGCATATAATCGCCTTGCGGCCTGGCATCGGATGCCTTAGGAACTTCTCGGGACTAAAACGCGGTAGGTCGGCCTTGCATATACCTGACTTGTGACCTGGCATGAAATGCCTTAGAATCTGCTTGTGAAGCGGACTAACACCCGGTTAATCGGCCTGGCGTATACCCACCTTACGGCCTAGCATGAAATGCCTTAGAATCTTTTTGTGAAGCGGGACTAATACTCAATAGTTGGCCTAGTGTATACCCGCCTTATAGCCTGACATGAAATGCCTTAGAAATTTCTCGTGAAGTGGGACTAATACCCGATCAGTCGTCCTGGCGTATACCCGCCTTGGGGCCTAGCATTAGAAATTTTTTGTGAAATGGGACTAACACCTAGTAGGCCGGCCTGGCTTATACCCGCCTTATAGCCTGATATTAAATACCATAGATTTTCTTTGTGAAGTAGGACTAAACCCGGTAAGTCGGCCTGGTGTATACCCACCTTGCAGCCTAGTATCGAATGCCTTGATTATGAGGGCCCATGCCCGGATGGCCTTGTGGCCTTTTGTGAATGTTTGTTTTCATAGACCAATGCCCGTATTATATGTGAGACCCACACCCGGATGGCCTTGTTGTCTTTTATGAATTTATTTCTGGGAAAAACGCCTAGATTATATGCGAGACTCATGCCCAGATTGTATGTGGGACCCATGCCGGACGGCTTTGCGGTCTTTTATGAATTTGTTTCTACGGACCAAAACTCGAATTATATGCAGGATCCATGCCTTGATTGTATGCGGGACCTATGCCTGGATGGCCTTGCGGCTTTTTATAAATTTGTTTCCGCGGGGCAACACCCGAATTATATACAGAACCCATGCCTAGATGGTTTGGCGATTGCCTTATGGCCTTTGATTTTGTTTTCATACTTTCATTCATCCAACAACTTTGATTTTTCGATAAAAGAAGAAGCTTGAAGAATGCATCATAGTTTTATAATATTTTCAAAAAACACAAATATTTATCTAAGGATAAAATAAAAGACTCGGTTATCTGATTTGACCGATTTCAAAACTCAAAGTTTGACTCAGGAGTTGGACATATGTGATATTCTCCTTATTGTCACCTATACTAACACTTGGTTCTTTTGCAATCACATGAATAACCCCCACAGGTTCACTATCAAGCATGGTTTCGAGAATTGTTATCTCGAGCTCGAACCTCCTATCTTTTCTATTTTTTCTAATGAACTTTCAAAGTGTATCGTTCCTTACTAACCTTTCGATCTCGTCTTTCAATTGTCGACACTCCTCCATTACATATCTGTGGTTTTCATGAAAATGGCAGAACTTAATCTTATCTTGTTTTTCAGCTTTCTTAAGGTTGAGTTTGAGAGGCCACCTAATCTTGGCCATTCCTTCCTCAGGAGACCAAGTAATTTCTATGGTCTCCCTCGTACCCTTACTTCTTCGACTTTTGGCCTTGCTTTTGACCCGTCCTTTTGTCCTCTTTCCATCCTTCTTGGAACCTTTGTGCTGCTCATATCAGCTTCCGGCCAGTGTCCTTAGGAATATCATTTGATGGCTTCTCTTCCTCGGACTTGTCCTTCCATTTAAACTGAGTCCGGATTGTCTCTGTCCGAGTCTTTGAGATTTGTACGAAAACTTCCTCTCTCTTCTTGAGAGCCATGAGTGACGCCTCTTCCTGAGCTTTTTATTGCTCGAAAATAACCTGCAACCTTTTAACGTATTAGAGCATTTACTCGATACTTAAATTATTGAAATCAGCCTCATTGACTTAAAGAGTGTATTTTGTTTACTGTTATGAGTGTAAGAAATGATAGCATTCTCATGGATAGTAATCTTAGCAGCAGGTCGTGAATTATCAACCATAAAAAATGTGTTTTATTGCTCGAAAAAGATCAATGGATTCTAATAAATTAGTGGCTTATCGCTTGCATTCACTATTTTAAATATAGAAATATTAATTAAATTAAATAAAATTATTATTATTTACTGAAAAAAACTATCAATTATATTTAATTATTTTAGTATAAGTTACCGATTTAAGAAGAATTTTCCCACGTAAATCAAGAAATTTTTTTTCAATATTTTATTAAATAAATTAAAATAAAGTAATTAAATAACATAATTTCTATCACAGAATTATTATTATTATTATTATACCTAATATTGATAGTACTTCTATAATTATATATATTATATTAAATGAATAAAAAAATTAATTATTTTTGAATAAAATTATATTTATAATTATAGTCTTGTAAAAAATTTTCAATCCAATTGTATTCAACATCAAGTTTAATTTAATTCACGGTAAATAATTTTTATAATTTTCTTTAATTAATTTAAATTATTAGAAGTTCTAAGAATTATTGATAATAATAAAATTCATATATAAAATTATAATTCTACTCATTAGAATTACATTAAATATGCATAGAATAATTTTAAAATTTAAATATTAATTTTATATTATATTTAATAAATATTAAAAATATAAAAATATTTTAATCCGTTCACATATATATATATATATATATAACACGCACACATATATATTACACAGCTTTGTTGCTCAGTTATTTTGAAACAAATAAAAATTACTCTTCAAAAAGGAAAGTAGCCTACAGTAGAAAGGATGAAAAAAGAAAAGTATTGTATGACTGTATATATGACATAATAGATTAAATATCAAGATATTGATTAATAAATTATCTCAAAAAAAATGACATAATAGAAAGAATGAAAAAGGAAAAAACCAAAAAACCACATCTTTGCAGTACAGATATATTTATTTATAATCACGATATTGAAAATCTAATCATAATAATACTTTATCATTAAAATTTAGGTTCATCATTGTTTATTCATTATTTTTAATGTTAGATCAAGTTTTTTTAAAAGGTACAGGATAAAAAAATTCAAATATTTATAATAATTCACAATTATATTTAACATTTTAAATTTTTAATAATAAAATTAAAACTTTTCATTTTATCATAATTATAATAAAAATAAATTAATTAAATTTAAAAAAATTTATGATAAAGTATAATATAATCTCTAAAATTTTATATTATTAATAAAATATATAATTTTTAAATTTAAATTTTATATTAAAATTAAATATATTTTATATTTATTTTATGTAATATTAAATATATTATATTAAATAAATATTTTTATAAATAAATTATTATATAAAACATCTAGGTTGTATGCATTAAAGTATTTAAATATTTATATACAATATTATAAAATATTATACATTATTTCGTAATCATATTTTAAATAAAATAAAATATTACATATGTTAAAGTATAAAATTTTTTTATATTTTAAATTTTTAATTAATATCTATGATATTATATAGAAATATAAAGTGATTAATAAGATTAATAAAAATATATAAATTATTTTATTATTTAAATAAAATTTTAAAATTATATTCTAATTTACCATTAACTTATATAAATTTAATTTAATTTTTTAACTATGATTAAAATTTAAAAAATTTACCTTTACTATCTAAATTTAAAATATTTATATCGTAAATTTAAACTTTTTTATCCACCAGTTCAGCTCCAGCAATCTTCAGTTTAGATTCCGATTCAAAGGCTGTTTCACTTTCAACTTTCAATGGTTTCAGTTCTGATTTAGCGATTTTTTTTTAAAAAAAACAATCATATAACGTTCTTGAAACTAACACTTGCATTTTTTTTAAATAAAAAAAACAAAGAACCAAACTAATAGTTCACACCCGCGATTTCATCTCAGGGACTCATGAGGCGGCCACCAGCACCAAGTGCTCAACCCGTCCGCTTCACTAAACCTTTGACCGAGCCGATTATAAATTTAACCCAATCAAATGCCAATGCCTCAGGGGCCGAACCGGTCCTGGTAAACCCTATTTGCATTCAGTAGATGTTATTAGCCCCACAGCCAAGCCTTATCTGTTTCCTCACCCTCTCTTAATTAGCTCGCCCCGGAAGGTCGGAACGTTTCGATCGCTTTTTACTTTTGATCGAGTCTCTTATTTTACATCTTTGTTCAATTTTGATTTTACTGATATGCCATAAAAACACAGGCAGTAGGACTTAGGGCAACATTTCCACCCTAACTTGTTACTTCATTATATTGCAAAACTCACCATAACAGATCTGCGTGTCAACAACATGCAATAAAATTGCAAAGATCAAAACAAAAATGCTAATAGTCAAGTCTCACAAAAATTATAAGTGCAAAATTGTATCCACAAGAAATCATATCATTTCTCATGTTCATAAAATCAATAAAATATGACCAACGCAAGCTCCTAAGACCAAGCATAGGCATTTAAGCTATAGGATAACGTCTATATAGACAGCAAAGAAATAGAAGCACAGAATGGAGTCTCCATGGGACAATGGAAGATTTAATTGGAAAAAGTTCGAAGCAGCAAACCCATGAATCAACACACAAGCAGAACTGGATTGCCTCGCACACGTTAACAGTTGGTTAGAAAGTTTGAAACTCCAGACGAAGAAGACATCCTTTCAGCACCAGGATCGGTACAAATGTCAGTCTCTATAAAAATTTTCCAACATGCACATCCTTCCGACTACAATGGTAAAATTTTACAATAACCTTACCTAGGCATTCTTCATGCATCTTATAGCAACTACAACCCATTGCAATGTCAGATGACACATCTGGCCAATTTGGATTTGTGCATAAAAGTAAGTCTTATCAGTCTTCCAACACCCTAAGCAAAAGCACAAACTCTAAATAGAATCCAGAAAAGCACCCAACCAGACTCGCAAATGTGCCCTATGCTATATGCATTAAATGGAAATAGACAATAAAACCACGAAGTATGATTACATAACAGAAATAATGATAACACATTGAAATTTTACAAAAATTAACACTTCACTTGTATTGTGAGCGCACTGACATTTTGAAGGTGATCTCAGCATTTTAACTAAGCAATTGAATATGTTAAAACACTGCATGTCTTGTATAGGGGGGGGGGGGGGGGAAAGGAAGACTTCAAAGAGAGTTAGAGATGTTCACTCTCGCCAATCTTTTATTTTTTAAAAAAAAATATCATACCATTAGTAAAATGGAAAAATGCTTGAAAAAAACAACTCGAACTAAGACCAGACCTCTACATAAGAAAATGATTTGCATTGTTATGTTCCAAACAAAAATTGATTATGCTAAAACTAGCCCAAGCTGAAATTTCTGTAGGCAGAAAACTAACAAGTTCCAATGCCACATCTAGTTGAGGCATGCAAAAGAAAATTAATAACAACTCAGCATGCAAACAAGGATTAAATGAGATTTCGAAAGAGCTGCACTCACCTGAAAATATCAACCTACCTTAGCAGCAAGATATTTGGAGTTAATCCACTTGCCTCTATAAAAACATTCACATAATTAAAATCAATCCCATGCCTAAAACAGAAACCCCTCCATGTGCGAGCAAACAGAAAGAGGAGAAAAAGGGGTATTGCTCAGTGTAAGTGAACACCTACCTCTTAGTCTCCAGTTTAACCCCCCCAAGGAAATGGAATATAATTAAATCCCTCAGATCACAATTCTTAGTACATAAAAAGCTCAGTGCTGATATTCTCAGTATGGACGTGAACGGTTTCCACCATGGTGGTGCCTATCTGGCCCAGAGCCTCCATCTCTGTAACTATCCCGGCGCCTATCACCTCCACCATATCCACCTCTACCACCACCTCTGTTGCACAATCAATTAGTCAAAAGTACAGCAACAGGAGATACACCCAGCAGAATGAAAATAATAGGTATCATAGCAAAAGATGAATTAGTAGTGAAAAGTCTAAGATAGGAGAACCAAATATAGATAATTCAATGAAACAAAAATTTCCAAGATCCATAGTTACCTAAGTACCTCAACACAACACATCTCCCCCCCACAATAACAACAACAACAACAACAACAAAAAATGAATAAATAAATTGGAGCGATGATCTGGGGCACATTTTCAAGAACATGCTATGAGCATTCTTTAGTGTGTGACATGGTTTGCTGAAATAGGGATCTTGATTTATCTTTCCATGGCAGCAATAAGCTGTCATATATAGGAGACGTTAAAGAAAACCAGAATCATCAAACTGAAACCAGACCAGCCAGGCCTGGAACCACGGGGGACCAGACCAACCTAGCCTGGTCTCAGTTCACCCTTCCTGCCAAACTGTAACCACCAGATCCAGCTTGGAACCTGTCCAGACAGAACAACTGGCCATGGTATATGCACATATCTTTACAATAGGGCAAGCACCTCATTTATGTCCAACCTTTTGCAGGAACTAGGGGACTGAGCTTCTTGAGCTTTAATAACTGGTAGACAACTTGATGCCTAGTTGAACAAGAAATGTCACAGGGCGTGCACCAAGAATACAAGACAATACTATTTTGACGTGTGCTCAAGGGTTCAATAAAGACAATATCTTAAAACATTAATTCTCCATAAACTATCCATTCAAGTTATTTAGTAAGGGTGTTGCTATTTATGTTAGCTAAGGGGGGAAAGATTGACCACAAGATCATTATATATACCCAAGCAAAGCCAAAACATGAATGTGAATGCGACATGCTAAAGTGCTCATTTAAGCATTAAAGTGAAAGATGGCATAAAAAAGCTGAGAGCATATATGTTAACCAGTAACCGTAATAAGAAGGCACAAGTAGAAGTTACCCATGATCATATGAAGGTTGAGACCTTAGAGCTGTCTTTTCTGCCATTGCAACACTTATTTTATAACCCCTCATATCATAATCTGCAAGATGAAATAATAATGAGCACCAAAACTAAATTTAGATAAAGTGCTAAGCAAGACAATGTGTGTGAGGATGGGTTGTTAAGAAGAAAAAGAGAAAGAAACAGTTGCAAGGTCAATACTATTATAAAAACCGCCGGCAGAATGTGCAGCAGATGGATCTTCATAAGACAATACTGCATCACCTTTGTTGTTTCCCTTCTCATCTGTGTACAATTTTATATTCCAGGGCCATTGATCTTTATAGCCCCGCTTCTGCTTAATCCTTCCAACCTAAGTAATAATTGCAGTTCCCATTTCAATCAGAAAATCACACACATGATTTATTATTGAGTTGGAACTGAACCTATTTACCGAAGACTGCCCATTTTGCAATTAAATTGGTTAAATCCAATTAACATCTAATGGATAAATGCCATGGAAGCTAACACAAGATCTATAGATATCATATTCTCATGTTTTATCATTCCATGCTGAAGACAAATAATGATATAAAGACAGTAATGAAGATTAACTAGGGAAAAATTTCTTGAAAAAGCACAGAATTCAACAGCCCCTGTCTACAGAATCATCAAAAGGAAGTCCATACATATTTAAATTCAAAAGAAGATAGAGAAAATTACTTGTCCAATGCCGCCAAAGAGTTCTCTCAATTCATCAGTAGTCACATCTGGGGGCAAATTTGATATGTATATTCTAGAGTTGTCACAAGTATCATCACAATTTCCATCACACTGCTTAATTTTAGCTGAGGCATCAGTGCCAGCACTGCCGAAACCACGTCCTCCTTCATACCGAGAACCACCACTACCATACCCACCAGAAGGGCCACCTCGCCCACCAGTCCTCACATCAGCGGGAGCATCACCACCATAACCACTCACAGGACCCCCATAAGATGGTGGGAAAGATGTAGGTCCACCAGTGTAACTTTGAGGGGGAGGAACTGCTTCCATTCCATAATTTGCATTGCCCCCATAAGAGTTAGGTGGTGGTGGATAATTACCACTAGCACTACCATAAGATGGGATTTCAGGGGGAGGCATCTGATTATAAGAACCATCGTCTCTTCCATGATTACCACCATAGGAGCCCCCCCTACTGCCACCACCACTCCTATTATCATAACTACCGCCTCTGCCTCCATCATTGTAATTGCTACTTCTATTACCATCATAGTTACCACCTCTACCCCCACGGTTACCCCCATATCCTCCACTTCCTCTGTTATAACCTCCTCCCGCACCATTTCCACGATCATTGCTGGCACCGGCAGGGGAGGGAGTTCCGCATTTGTTACATTCAACTCTTCTTGCAAAGTTCAAATTGCCACAGCTGCATAAACATATAACAGTTTAGTATGCACAAAGAAGCCCCATGTTTGCCTAACCTCAATATCTTATATCCCCATAAAGCTTGAACTGAAAAACCCCAAACAAAGAAGTAAACCAGATTCCCATACGGATAAATATGAGAGAGAGATTACCTTGGATTAGGGCACAGCCAATCACCGTCCCTTCCGCCTCCACCTCGGCCACCTCCTCGGCCCCCACCTCCACCGCCTCTTCCTCCACGATCTCCTCCTTGATACCCTGCAGATCAATCAAACGAGAATTACACGTACAACAACAAAGAAAGAAAAGCCAATAATCTCAACCCCATGCATTAAAACAAGGAAATCAACTTAATCCAAAACAAAATAGTACCACGATTTTGCGAATTACCACCATATCCTCTGCCGCCGCCGCCGCCACCTCTACCACCACGGCTGCCGTAACCACCATCACCCCCATAGCCTCCACCACTTGCCCCTCCTCCATATCCTCCTCCTCCTCCGCCGCCGCCGCCGCCACTAGCGCTGCCACCGCCATATCCTCCGTAAGATGGAGGAGCAGATTCGCCGTCTTGACCGTACATCCCAGACACGACCTAGTTGTTAGGGTTATCCTTTTCCTAGTCTTCTTGCGAAGAAGCGATGAAAAAAATTAGGGGAGGACGCCGTTCGGTCCCAAGGGCGTGTCTCGTTTATATATAGCTTAACTTTTGACTGTAATTTTTTAATTTTTCCACCCAGACTTCTTTTTATACAACGGAAGCAAGAACCCCTCTTCTGGAGTATGATCCAAGTCTTAAAAAAATCGTGGGGAAAAAAAAAATCAAATATGCAAATGAAATAGAATGAGCCAATTTGACCTTTTACGCTAAATAAACCCTTACATAACATAATAAAATATTAATTTTAATAATAACATATTATTTTTATTAATTTTAAAATACTAAAAAAATATTTACATTTTACTTAAAATAAAAGGATAATTATCATAGCATCTCTATAATATGCTCTAACCAATTAATATACTTCCCCAATTTTAGAATTACATTAAAATATCTTATATTTTAATTTCATTAACTAAAAGGACACTCATTAGTTTCCATGAAAACTCACCACTCATCTCATCCTGTTCACGAGATTTCATTATTTTCATGGATAAAATGAATTTCTAGATAAACGGTGAGAGATAAATATTACCTTAAATGGGTAACATAAAAAAATAGAAGCCCTAAGTCTCCAAAAATTTAAAATTTGAAGGGAGAGAAAAAAAAATATCTACGAAACCAGATTTGTAACGACCCGGAAACCGAATCGCTACCGGCACTAGGATTCTGATCGACTTAAGGTCGCCGGGACCCGTAGCAAGCCTAACATACATCCTGTATACCTGTTAAATCCCATACATGATCAAACATATACATAAAAACTTTAAACTTTTTCTTTCATTTACCAAACTTAACATGTGCATGTACAAACTCATAAACATAAAACCCCACACTGGAGCCCTCATCAAATGCTCCAATGGGGCAACATATCATACATTAAGCTTGGTTTACATAAACATCAATAAAACATTTTACAGATCATGTACAAAAGGGATTAACCAACATACTAGGGTTAAGCACAACTCTAAACCTCAATAACCATCATTACATTACATTACTATACTTTACATTACAATGTCTTTCTCATGTCCACAGCTAGCTATTACATAAAACATGACTTTACTCTTGTTGACTTCCTGATCTATCCCGTACCTGCAAACCTGGGGGATTAAGGGAATGGGGTGAGCTACTAGAGCCCAGTGAGCAGAATAATAAAGACATTATATTAAAAATTCATGCTCTCATGAAATGTATCACATCACAAACAAATCACATTAAGGATGAACTTGTCACCAATAGCTCTCTACATTTCCATTAGTGCCAGAACGTGGAATGGGTCCTGGTCTTTCTCTTACATAACATATCATAACATTCCAAAGTGTCAGGGACGTAGAATGGGTCTTCCTGGACTTTCTCTTACATAGTACAGGGACGTAGAATGGGTCTTCCTGGACTTCCATACCGTATCATCATCATATCGTACCATATCATTTCATACAAGGGCTAAGGGATCATCCAATGTTCATCCATATCAACATCATAATATGCAATGCAACATATTCGCGAATTCTAATGCAAACAACCTAATATATCTCATGGCATTCATGATGTGTGAATCATGCTAAAACTTTCATTATTTGCTTTGAAACATAAGGAGTCATTCTACTCACCTCAGGCTAGCTCTAACAAGACACTGAAGCAACTATCTCACTGCTGGGGTCCTCGGTTCCTCGGGTCCGAACCTACACAGGTGGACTCAAATGAGAGACCAAATATACATGAATATGACTCTAAACTACTCCCCAAAAACCCCCTAAAACACCTTAAAATAATCACTGAAATCATGCAAAGAAAGGCTGAACAGGGCACTTTCGGCGGCAGGTTCGGCGGCCGAAAGTCCCTCCAGAGCCGAAACTCGTGCATGCTCGGCGGCACCTTCGGCGGCCGAAACTCCCTTCCAGAGCCGAAAGTCCAACTTTCGGGGGCAGGGTTCGGCAGCCAAAAGCTTGCCTCCACAGGCAGGTTCGGCTGCCGAACCTGAGTTCTTTCAAAGGGCAGAACTCAGCCTCCTCATGCACATTTTTGCCTCCCAAACCATTCAAACATGCATTTAGCTATTCTACAACATGCATACACATACCACTAAGCATATAGGGGTCTCAAACTATCCTAAACCCCAACACAAACACAAATATCAACTCAAACAACACACATTGTCCATAAACTCAACATTAACCTAAACATGCATTTCTACCCCATAACCCCTCAAAATTTGCTTAAAACATACAAGAAGGGTAGGATCTAAGCTTACCTCTTGAAGATCGAGAAGAGAGACGATCCTAACTTGGAGATGGGAGAAATCTAGCTCCTTGGGCCTCCAAGCTCCAAAACTTGCTCTTAACTTCAAAAATCTTCAAAACCAAGTTAAAACTTGTTAAAACTTGAAAGATTTGAGGAAAATCATCAAAATCAACCATGGAAGGGCATGGACTCACCGTTGACCGAAAATAGGGGAGAAAGCTCGCACATTTTCGGCCATAGATCCTTTTATAGGTGGCTGGCCAGGCCACCTTCGGAAGCCGAAAGTGATTCCAAAACTCATGCATGTTCGGCGGCCGAACATGAGGTTCGGCGGCCGAACCTGGATTTCCCTCAATGGTCTTTTTCATTCAAAACTCAATTTATTTCTTATATAAAACCATAAGATACACGAAAACATTTTATAAAAATATGTTTTTACCCTTCTAGATGTTTTTGACATCCGAGATTCCACCGGACGGTAGGAATTCTGATACCGAAGTCTAGCCGGGTATTACAAGGTTCTAATACCATAAAATAAGATAAGAAATAATTGGACAATTTCAGTATATTTCTCCATTGAAGTAAGTGTATATATACACAGATTATAAGGCCTTGTTAACAATTTTCTATCAATCAATTAGCCTATGATTATGTAATCTCCTATAATTATATACAGATTATATTCACACTCTAACAAGGACCTTAAGCGCTACTGCCCCTTTGAACTAACTTTTAGGATGAGTTAGACCTGATCCAAATTTAATATGGTATTAAAGTCTCCCATCCATGTTGGGCCTCTCATAAATATTTCATGCTCCAGTACAGTCCTGAGGATGAGGGGGTCTGCTGAATCTCACATTAGTTTAGAATAGGAGTAATATAAGGGGTTTAGGCACTCCTCCCCCTTAAGTTAGCTTTTGGAGTGAGTTAGACCTAACTCAAATTTAACATTAAGTATTTCTGACTTTAATGGTTATCTAGGGATTATATCTAGGTATAATATCAGCAACACTCCTTACCCGTCTATAAAATAGCTTAGTAAAGGATGCCACATATTATATTATATGCAATTATATATGTAAATTTAAGTTAGTTTTTACATTATAAATTGTTATTTAGTTTATTTAAATGCATGTTAAATCACAAAATAATTTTAAAGGGAGAAACTGAAAGAGTTCTCCCTGCTTCTCAGCAATTATCCCTATGGAAATAGTCATAAAATCTCAATATTTGCTCATTTCACATTATTAAATTCATAAATAGAACATAATAACTTAAAATAGTAAACACATTTGTTTATATTCATACTATTTTCAACATTCATTTATAGACTCTTGGTAGACTAGTAATATACATGCCAAACATAAATACCTTCTTGTACAAAAGTTGTGAATAACTGGTTATGATGATGTCTCCGTGTTGATGCAGAACCAGACCTCTTGATTGTTGCTTCCTTTATCTATTACCTACGCATAGAAAACTCCAATGCGTTGAGCTTATGCCCAGTGAGTGAATAACAATATATATTCATTTAAATATAAATATGAATACTCATGACAGATACAATATAAAAGCAAGTGAAAATTTTATGTGTCAATAGGTGAAAAGTGGGCAAATTAAGTCATGCAGTTGTATAACTATAAGGTCATTCATATTATGGCAACCATTCTTGTGTGCATACTTGTAAGGTATTAACAAGTCATGTAATTAAATCTTAGCCTCCTATAAACTCTTTGCAGGATCAACTAGCTAAATAAGGAAAAATTGTATCTGTATAGCACAAAGTGCCAAACTGTATGGCTTGGGGGCCGAATGTCGTGCCTGTATAGCTCAAAAGCCGAGAAACTATATGACACATAGTGTGTCAAAAATATCATATCATGTAGCCCATTACAGCGCAGTACTGCTAAACTGTATATGGCATGCCATACCCTTATTCTATCTATGACTCCCACTGAGATTTACTAGGGCCAAGAATGCATATTTACTTATTAATTATTTTTTGGTACTAAAATTATTCATTTAGATGCTTAACATGTTGAAACAAGTAAGTATGTAGAATTATTTATTCATAAGCAAGTACGTCGATAAAACTAGTCTTTAAAGGCATACATATGTGTATGATAGACCATATTTAGTCATGAATATATTACTACTTCATTAAAAACATGTGTGTAAAGTTTTAGTCTATTAAGCTAGTGCGTGTATAAAGCAGACATGTCAAGCTAGCACGTGCTTAATTTCACCGCAAAACTAACATGTCAATCCATTTTAGGTCAACATTTAGATTTAGGTTTGTTTCTGCCTGAGATTGTGTCGCATTTCTAAGTGTCTTATGGACATAATTAGACTCACATTTCTCATGAACTTTGTGTATTTATATCTTAGCTTTCTAACAAGATATATTATATCTAATTTTGACCTTTTTAACTTAAGTTATGAATTTTTCTTTGCAAACTGCCCAATCAAGTTCTAACCAGTACAATTTTGGTATCTGTTTTTAATCTAACAAAACATATCGTGTGCATACATTTGCATGCAGATTCAAGCTTAAGTTTCTTATACAAAGTTTTAGGTATACTTCTTAGAGTTCATTTGGCACTGGTCTTAATTCATTTCAATGAGTAAATTATTAGTTATGGTCTAAGTGATACAGACTGTTCCGGATACACAATTCCCTATGACCAATTTAGGTTCACTAGCAATTTACATATAATTAGCTACAGATTCAAAATTTGGTCACTTCAGAAAAGTTTTAGCTTTTTGTCTTAGCTCTCATTTGGTATATGTTAGACTTAATTTTAATGATTACACAATAAGTTATGATGCTTCCAATGCAGGTTATCCTGTTGGAACCTATTCTGCCTGTTTTGTGTTTTTAGCTCCCATGTTGCATCTATTTGCTTTAAGCATTCCAATCGTCATTTCAACATTCATATCATAAATCCATACAATCAAGAGAATATTTTCAGTAATCAAAACTAATCCCTAATTTTATATATTCATGAGAAAATCAAAGGAAAAACAGAACTTCATACAAATACCAAACCTTTTGCATAATTCTTTTCAAAAGCTTTAGGTACACCTTAGTTACTCTTTTTCCTTGCCTTTCCCCTTTGATATACCTTCCTCCTTTTGAATTTGTTCTTTACAAAGAATAAGAAAAACATGAGGTTTAATTCATTTAACAACATATAATTGATTAAAAACATTAAAGAATATGTTTGTCTAACCTAATTTTCAATTTCTATCACTTACCACTTAAGCACTTAAACTTCTCTCCTTCTTCCCTCTTTCTCTATGGTTCCCTTGCTGGTTATTTTACTTAGGAAAAGATTTTACATGGATGGAGATTTTTTCTTTATGGAGAAATATGATGGAAATGGAAGATAAGAAGGCAAGATAATTTTCCTTTTTTTTTTGTAGGTACGGCAAGCATGGAGAAATGGAAGACACCTTTTCCTTTCATGCTTAGTCATGTCTTCATGTATGGCTAGGTGACACATGGTGGGTTTATGTAATACCCGGCTAGACCCCGACATCGGAATTCCTGCCTTCCGGCAAAATCTCCGTTGGAATCGGGAATTTCTAGATGTCGGAGCCTTCTAGAAGGGTAAAATAAGGGTTTTCTAAAATATTTTTACATGTTTTATGGTTTTATTGGAGAAAGAAAATTGAGTTTTGAAAGAAAATATTTTGGAAGAGAAACCCAAGTTCGGCCGCCGAACCTCATGTTCGGCCGCCGAACATGGTGGAGTTGCGGAGGCACTTTTGGCTTTCGAAGGTGGTCTGGCCAGCCTCCTATAAAAGGCCCCTTGTCCGAAAATGGGCGAGTTTTCTCTCTCTATTTTTGGGCAAAGGTGAGATTTCGCCCTCCTTTGGTTGATTTTGAGTTTTTCCTCAAATCCTTCAAGTTTTAACAAGTTTTAACTTGGTTTTGAAGATTTTTGAGCTAAGAACGAAGTTTTGAAGCTTAGAAATCCCGGAACTCGATTTCCCCCATCTCCGAGTTTGGATCGCCTCCCTTCTCGATTTTCAAGAGGTAAGAGTAGATCCTACCCTTCTTTTATGTTTTTAGTAAGTTTTGAGGGGTTTGAAGGGTGTTGGATGCATGATTAGAGTAGTCGTAAAATGATAGGGTTTATGGTAGTTTAAGGATAAATGCATGTTAAATGTGTTACTATGTTAATGGTTGTTGGGGTATAGGCTAGTTTGAGACCCCTATATGCTTGAATACTTGTTTATGCATGCTTATGAGTGTTGTGTATGAGTTTGGAGGGTTTGGAAGGCAAATGTGCATGAGAGGCTTGAGTTCTCCCATTCTGGAAGAACTCAGGTTCGGCTGCCGAAGCCATGTTCGGCCGCCGAACCTGCCTATGGAGGTGGTTTGGCCGCCTAAACTTGCCTCCGAAAGTTTGGACTTTCGGCTCTAGAGGGGAGTTTCGGCCGACGAACCTGCCGCCGAAGGTGGGTGACTTTTGGCTCTGGACAGACTTTCGGCTGCCGAACCCTACCCCCGAAAGTGCCTGACTTTCGGCTCTGGAGGGACTTTCGGCCGGCGAACCTGCTGCCGAAAGTGCCCTATCCAGCCTTCCTTTGCATGTTTTCTATGATTGTTTTAAGATGTTTTAGAGGGTTTTTGGGGAGATGTTTAGAGTCATGATAGTGTATGTTTGGTCCCTCATTTGAGTCCACCTATGTAGATTCGGACCCGAGGACCCCAGCAGTGAGATAGCTGCTTCAGAGTCTTTTCAGAGTGAGCTTGAGGTGAGTAGAATGGACCTTTATGTTTTAAAGTAAATAAATTTTTAGCATGATCCATGCATCACGAATGCCATGATATGTATTAGGTTGTTTTGCATTAGAATTCATGAATATGATGTATTGCTTTAATTGTTGTTGATGTGGATGGATATTGCATGACTCATTAGCCCTCAGTATGTAAGAAAGTCCAGGGCTACCCATGCCACGCGTCCTGGCACAGTGTAAGAAAGTGCAGGGCTGCCCATGCCACGCGTCCTGGCAATTTGTTATGATAAAGAGGTAAGAGGGGGTTATTGGTGACAAATCCATTCGTGATGTGAATTGTCTGTGATGTGACGCATTTCATGATGGCATATCTATATAAACTGTTTTATATGTTCTACTCACTGGGCTCTAGTAGCTCACCCCTTTCCCTTAACCCCCAGGTTTGCAGGTTCGGGATAGACCAGGAGGTCAGCAAGAGTAAAGGCATAGTGTATGTAATAGTTAGTTGTGGACATGAAAGATAATGTAATGTAATGTAAGATATTGTATAGAATTATATTGAGGATTAGTATTGTGCTTGACCCTAGAGTTTATGGTTAATCCCTTTTGATACATGATCTTTATGTAATGTTTTTCTAATGTGTTGTAAACCAAGCTTGATGTAGGTAATGTTGACCCAACTTGAGCATTTGATGAGGGCTCTAGTGTGGGGTTTTTATGTATTCAGTTTCAGTGCATGCACAGGTCAAGCTTGGTAGATGAAAAAGGTTAAAGTTTTTATGTAAATGTATGATCATGTATGGGATTTATCAGGTATGATAGGTTGTATGTTAGGCTTGCTACGGGTCCCAGCGACCTTAAGTCGATTTGGATCCTAGCGCCGGTCACGGTCCGATTTTGAGTCGTTACAGATTGGTATCAGAGCCCTAGGTTCATATGGTCGGACCTAGAGAGTGTCGGGCTCATAGATGTTCTAGAAGGGCAAGCACAATAGGAAAATCATGTCCACTAGGATAGGATGTAGAGTCCTATCTTGAATGATGATGTGAAATACCATAATTCTATGCATGTGCATTAATATTATGTTATGTATGTGATGCAGGTTCATGTGTTTCCACATGAACCATATGATGCTAATGTTTTTGTGTTGTATGTTGTGTTTCAGAAATCAGAATGAGAGGCACTCGTCGATCTGCACGATTGACTGGAGTCCCACCAGAAAGTGAGGGCATGGATGCCCGTCCCCCTGCATTGCCGAGGGCAATGTCCTGTAGATCTAGTAGGGAGAGAGTGTCAAGGGACCCTAGAAGGTCTTTTGATGCAAGCAGAAAGGGAGCAGTTCAGGGAGGAGTGTCAGCTGAGGGGGATGAAATGGATGTTGATTAGAGAAGGGATGAAAGTTTGGGTGTAAGCATGTCTGAAGAGGGCATGGGAGAATCTCAAGGAGGCACTCAGGCCTCGGGGTTTGCTCAACTACCCCAGTATCAACCCTTTCCACAGGGCCCAGGGTATCCGATGGGAGGTACATCGGATTACTCCAGCTTTAACCCTTATCCCTCTTTCATGCCTTACCCTCCTTTCTATCCCCCATACCCCTAGTACCCCATGTATCCACCCTCACCTTTCTATCCAAATGTAACAAATCCTAATCCAGGGAATGTTGCACCTCCTCCACCACCCCCTGAACCTGTAACTCTTGAAGTCCAAGTACCAAAACCTAGCTCATCTGGAGAGAGAAGAGTTAAGATGACAGATTATTTGAAGTTGGATGCTCCTAAGTTCAAGACGGGAGATGATCCATTTGAGTACCTGAAGACAGTAAAAATAATTTCAGATGAGTTAGGGGCAGATGATTGTAGAGCCATTCAGATGGCGGGGTTCACACTTAAATGCAAAAAGGCACGTGAGTGGTTTAAAAGCTATGTGGACCCAAGATTGGACAGTTTAACCTGGGAGGAGTTTGCTAATGAATTTGCAGGATGGACTTTCCCTGATAGCTCAAGGGAATTGAAGATAATTGAGTTTGAGCAGTTGAGGGAGACTGAGGAGATGAGTGTGGATGAGTTTACAGATAAGTTCTTGGAGCTATTGCCATTTGTGGAGCAAACCTATGATACAGATCAGAAGAAGGCCAGGAGGTATACCATGAGGCTCCACCCTAGGTATTCCTCCTTAATTCTAGCAGCAGAGAGAGAGGACTTCCACACTATAGTGGACGCAGCACGGGAGATGGAGGCCAGTGCCATTATTCAGAGGACAATCAAGCAGTCAGTGGCACAGTCCTCGGGTTCCAAGACCCCAGGTGGGGGAAAGTTAGATCCCTCCTCTCCGAGTGCAGTAGCTTCAGGCAGTAAAAAGTGGGGCAGATCCAAGACCAAGAAGAGCAAGTTTTGGAACCGTTTGAAGTCAGGTCTGGGTTTAGGTGGTGGCTCGAGCTCAGGTTCAGATGGTTCAGAATGCATGAGGTGTGGGAAGCCGCACAAGGGAGTGTGTCGGTTTGGGACAACAGCCTGCTTCAGGTGTGGACAGGAGGGACACATGGCTCGGGAGTGTCCTAGGGCACCTTTTATGGCACCATCCCAGCAGACAGCTTCTGGTAGTGTGGCTTAGCCAGTAGCTCCAGCCGCTACTCAGGGCAGTGGCAGAGGCCGAGGGAGGGGGGCAGCCTCTTCCTCAGCAGGTTCCCGAGGTGAAGGTCCATCAGCTCCAGCTCGGATCTTCACTATGACACAGCAGGAGGTGAACACATCCAACACTGTGGTGTCAGGTAATCTCATCATTGGTTGTTCAGATGTGTATGCTTTAATGGACCCTAGTGCATCTCATTCTTTTGTTGCTCCGAGAGCCGTAGAGAGGTTGGGTTTGATAGTCTCTGGGTTAGAGTGTCCCCTCTGGGTCAGTGGACCCAAGTGTGATCCATCAGTGGCAGAGTCAGTCTGCCGGTATAGTCTAGTGTTTGTGGAAAGTAGATGCCTTCCAGCCGACCTTGTGGTTCTAGACTTGACGGATTTTGATGTCATTCTAGGGATGGATTGGCTATCTGCTCATGGTGCTTGTAATACCCGGCTAGACTCCGGTATCGGAATTCCTACCGTCCGGTGGAATCTAGGATGTCGGAGACCTCTAGAAGGGTAGAACCATGTTTTCACAAATATTTTCATGTTTTAAATGGTTTTTAAGAAGAATGAATTTGAGTTTTTAAATGAAAAAGACCATGGAACCTTTACCAGGTTCGGCCGCCGAAAGTCATGTTCGGCCGCCGAAAGTCATGTTCGGCCGCCGAACGTGGATAGGTTTTGGGAGCACTTTTTGCCTCCGAAAGTTTTGTTTGAAAGGAACCAGGTTCGGCCGCCGAACCTCATGTTCGGCCGCCGAACATGCATGAGTTGTGGGGGCACGTTCGGCCCCCGAACGTGAACTGGCCAGCCCCTATATAAGAGCTCCATGGCCGAAAAGGGCGAGTTTTCTCCCCATTTTCGACCACGGTGAGTTCTTGCTCCTCCATGGTTCGTTTTTTATGATTTTCCTTCGATCCTTCATGTTTTAACAAGGTTTATGTCATTTTGAAGAGATTTGAACAAGTTTTGAGCTTGGAGACCAAGGAAGTTAAATCTCTCCCAACTCCGAGTTTAGGTCGTCTCTCCCTCGATCTTCAAGAGGTAAGGGCCGATCTTGAATCCTTTTCATGTTTTAAACAGGTTTTAGTAAGATCTATGGGGTAGAATGCATGTTTAGCTCATAGTTAGGTTTTTGAGTTAATGTTATGTTTTGAGCAATGTATGTTGGATTTGTGTTGTTGTTGTGTGTTGTAGTTGGGGTTTTAGGTAGTTTGAAACCCCTAGGAGCCAATGTATGTATATTTGCATGATTTGATGAGTTATATGCATGTTGGAATGGAAGGGAGAAGTTTTTGTGCAAAGGGAACCAAGTTTCTGCCCTTTGGCAGAAACCAGGTTCGGCAGCCGAAGGAACTTTCGGCCGCCGAACATGGCTTGGGAGGCAGGCCTTTCGGCTGCCGAAGTTGCCCCCAAAAAGAGACTTTCGTCTCTGTCTGGGACTTTCGACCGCCGAAGGTGCCGCCGAACCTGCCTGGGTTTCGGCTCTGGAGGGACTTTCGGCCGCCGAAGGTGCCACCGAACCTGCCCTGTCCAGCCTTCCTTTGCATGTTTTTGCATGATTGTTTTGAGGTGTTTTAGGGGGTTTTTGGGGGATGTTTTTAGAGTTATGTTCTAGTTGTTTGGTCCCTCATTTGAGTCCACCTGTGTAGGTTCGGACTCGAGGAACCGAGGACCCCAGCAGTGAGTCCAGCTGCTTCTGAGTCAGTAGAGCTTCGGCCAGAGGTGAGTAGAATAAACCTTTATGTTTTTAAAGCAAATGAATTACACAGTTGAGCATGCTCATGCATCATGAATGCCATGTGATGAATTAGGTTGTTTGCATTAGAATTCACGAATATGTTACATTGCATTTATGATGTTGATGTGGATTGGTTATTGAATGATCCTTTAGTCCTCATATGGTATGATGATGCTACGGCATGATATGGTATGGAAGTCCAGGTTGTACCTATTCTACGTCCCTGGCACTATGTAAGAGAAAGTCCAGGTTGTACCCATTCTATGTCCCTGGCACATTGATATGTATGATATGTTACGTTAAGAGAAAGACCGGTTGTACCCATTCTACGTCCCGACACTTTGGAATGTAGAGGACTATAGGTGACAATACCATCCGAGATGTGATTTGTTGTGATGTGTTGCATTACATGATGGCATGAGATTTTAAATGTTGTTTTCTAGTATTCTGCTCACTGGGCTCTAGTAGCTCACCCCTTTTCCCCAATCCCCCAGGATTGCAGGTACGGGCTAGACAGAGAAGTCAAGAAGAGTAAAGTCTTATGTTTGTAATAGATAGATAGTGGACATGATAAATTGTATAATGATGTAAAGTTAAATGGTTATGTTATGTATAATGATATTGAGGTTTAGAAGTGTGCTTGACCATAGTTTATTGTAATCCCTTGTTAATACATGATCTTAATGTCTATTGATGTTTATGTTTAACCAACTCAACTTATGATGTATTGCCCATTAGGGCATTGATGAGATCCCACAGAGGGGTCAAGTTTATGATTATGACTATGTTCAGTGCATGCACAGGTTGAGTTTGGTGTGTGATAGAATGTATGAATGAAAGAAAAGTTTTAATTTTTATGTATGATTGTTGATCATGTATGGGATTAAACGAGTTTACAGGTTGCATGTCAGGCTTGCTACGGGTCCCGGCGGCCTTAAGCCGATTTGGATCCTAGCGCCGGTAGTGGTCCGATTTTCAGGTCGTTACAGTGCTACCTTGGATTGCAGAGACAAGGTAGTCAGGTTCAGAGGTCAGGATGGGTCAGAGGTTTTCTTCAGAGGAGATAGGAGGGGTACGCCTAGAGGTCTGATATCAGCCCTACAGGCTTGTAGGTTGCTCAGGAGGGGTTGTCAGGGGTTTTTAGCTCATGTGAGAAAGCTGGATAGTCAGGTTAGGGAGCCCGCCTCAGTGCCTGTGGTCAGAGAGTTTCCAGATGTCTTCCCAGACGAGCTTCTAGGACTATCACCTGCTAGGGAGATAGAGTTAAAAATAGAAGTAATGCCTGGAACCAGACCGATCTCTATTCCTCCCTACAGGATGGCATCAGCAGAGTTGAAAGAGCTAAAGGAACAGTTGCAAGAGCTGGTAGATAAGGGTTTCATCCGACCGAGTACCTCACCTTGGGGTGCTCCAGTGCTGTTTGTAAAGAAGAAGGATGGATCCTTGAGACTTTATATCGACTACAGGTAGTTGAACAAAGTCACCACCAAGAACAAGTATCCGTTACCTAGGATCGACGATCTATTTGACCAACTAGAAGGAGCAGGTTGTTTCTCCAAGATAGATCTGAGATCCAGGTACCATCAATTGAGAATCAGAGAAGAAGATGTGCCGAAGATGGCATTCAGGACCAGATATGGGCATTATGAGTTTCTAGTAATGCCGTTCGGGCTAACCAATGCCCCTACAGCATTCATGGATCTCATGAACAGAGTGTTTAGCCAGTATCTGGATCACTTTGTTATTGTCTTCATAGATGATATCTTAGTGTATTCCAGAAATACAGAGGAGCATGCCCATCATCTGAGGTTAGTTTTGCAGACCCTGAGGGAGCACGGCTTGTATGCCAAGTTCTCCAAGTGTGAATTCTGGTTGAGGAGCATTTCATTCTTGGGGCATGTTGTATCAGAAAACGGAATTGAAGTGGACCCCAAAAAGGTAGAAGCTGTAGCTAACTGGCCCAGACCCACTACAGTAACCGAGATCAAGAGCTTTTTGGATTTGGCAGGTTACTATAGGAGGTTCGTTCAGGACTTCTCCAAAATTGCCGCTCCTATGACCAGATTAACCAAGAAGAACCAGAGGTTTGTGTGGTCTGAGCAGTGCAAGGAAAGCTTTGAAGAGCTGAAGAAAAGGTTGACGTCAGCGCCGGTGTTAGCTCTGCCTACCAGTAATGAAGGCTTCACAGTGTTTTGTGATGCATCCCGTGTGGGACTAGGTTGTGTGTTGATGCAAAATGAGAGGGTGATTGCTTATGCTTCTAGGCAGCTGAAGAAGCATGAGTTGAATTATCCTACACATGACCTGGAGATGGCAGCTGTGATCTTTGCACTCAAGATGTGGAGACATTACCTTTATGGGGTAAAGTGTGAGATCTTCACAGATCATAAGAGCTTGCAGTACATCTTGAGTCAGAGAGAGTTGAATCTGAGGCAGAGGAGATGGGTGGAACTGCTTAGTGACTATGATTGCAAAATTCAGTATCATCCGGGTAAGGCAAATGTTGTGGTAGATGCCCTAAGCTGGAAATCACTTGGCAGTCTATCCCATATTACAGCAGAGAGGAGATCGGTGGTGAGGGAATTCTATAAGCTCATTGATGAAGGGCTGCAGTTGGAGTTGTCTGGTATAGGTGCTTTGATAGCTCAGATGAGAGTGACACCCGTGTTTCTGGAGCAGGTGGCTCAGAAAAGTATGAGGACCCAGAGTTAGTGAAAATTGCCAGGACTGTTCAGTCAGACAAGAATGAAGTGTTCAGATTTGACAGTAAGGGGATCCTCCGTTATGGGAACAGGTTATGTGTACCAGACGACGTGAGTCTAAAAGGAGACATTATGAGGGAAGCTCATAATGCTAGATACAGTGTTCACCCGGGAGCCACCAAGATGTATCAAGATCTGAAGAGAGTTTATTGGTGGCCAGCTATGAAGAGAGAAGTGGCACAGTTCGTGTCCGCCTGCGAAGTATGTCAGAGGGTGAAGCTGGAACATCAGAAGCCGACTCGGATGCTTAACCCACTGCCGATTCCAGAGTGGAAATGGGAGAATATAGCTATGGATTTCGTGGTGGAGTTACCGGCAACGTCCAACAGATTGGACTCCATATGGGTGATTGTGGACAGACTGACCAAATCTGCTCACTTCATCCCTGTCAGGAGTGGCTATTCTGTGGACAAATTGGCGCAGGTGTTTGTTGATGAAGTGGTCAGGCTGCATGGGGCTCCTATTTCAATAGTGTCTGATAGAGGACCCCAGTTCACCTCCAAATTTTGGCAGAGTCTGCAAAGTGCTATGGGTACCAGGCTAGACTTTAGCACTGCTTTCCATCCTCAGACGGACGGACAATCAGAGAGGACCATCCAGACAATTGAAGATATGCTCATAATGTGTGTGCTAGATTTTGGCGGTTCTCGGAGGCAACATCTACCTTTGGTGAAGTTTACCTACAATAACAGCTATCATGCTAGCATAGGTGTAACATCCTCTGGGCCCACACCAGTGAATATTGTCCGCTTTGGGTCAAGGGATTGAAATCCTGTCTTCCCTCACGGGTTTGTTTTTGGGTCAAGGGATTTACTACCCTGTCTTCCCAAAACGCGTCCACTGGGGTCTCTTGGGCATAGGCTTATAAGGCCCTCTCCCTTTTAACCTCTTTCCGATGTGGGATACTTTTAATCCACCTACATGGGGTTCCTTCCCCCCATAAGGCCTGAGCGTCCCCGCTCAGCACACTGTACTCATGAGGCCCAGGCTCTGATACCAATTATAACATCCTCTGGGCCCACACTAGTGAATATTGTCCGCTTTGGGTCAAGGGATTGAAACCCTGTCTTCCCTCATGGGTTTGTTTCTGGGTCAAGGGATGTACTACCCTGTCTTCCCAAAACGCGTCCACTAGGGTCTCTTGGGCATAGGCTTATAAGGCCCTCTCCCTTTTAACCTCTTTCCGATGTGGGATACTTTTAATCCACCTACATGGGGTTCCTTCCCCCCATAAGGCCTGAGCGTCCCCGCTCAGCACACCGTACTCATGAGGCCCAGGCTCTGATACCAATTGTAACATCCTCTGGGCCCACACCAGTGAATATTGTCCGCTTTGGGTCAAGGGATTGAAACCCTGTCTTCCTTCACGGGTTTGTTTCTAGGTCAAGGGATTTACTACCCTGTCTTCCCACAATGCCCTCTCCCTTTTAACCTCTTTCTGATGTGGGAAGACAGGGTAGTAAATCCCTTGACCCAGAAACAAACCCGTGAGGGAAGATAGGGTTTCAATCCCTTGACCCAAAGCGGACAATATTCACTGGTGTGGGCCCAGAGGATGTTACAATTGGTATCAAAGCCTGGGCCTCATGAGTACAGTGTGCTGAGTGGGGACGCTCAGGCCTTATGGGGGGAAGGAACCCCATGTAGGTGGATTAAAAGTATCCCACATCGGAAAGAGGTTAAAAGGGAGAGGGCCTTATAAGCCTATGCCCAAGAGACCCCAGTGGACGCGTTTTGGGAAGACAGGGTAGTAAATCCCTTGACCCAGAAACAAACCCGTGAGGGAAGACAGGGTTTCAATCCCTTGACCCAAAGTAGACAATATTCACTGGTGTGGGCCTAGAGGATGTTACAATAGGGATGGCTCCATATGAAGCTTTATATGGAAGGAAGTGCAGGTCACCGGTCAGCTGGGAAGAAGTTGGAGAAAGGGCCTTGGCAGGACCTGAGCTAGTAGAGATCACCAGCAGGGTAGTACCCATCATTAGAGAAAGGATCAGAACTGCTGTGAGCAGGCAGAAAAGCTATGCAAATGTCCGCAGGAAGCATGTAGAGTTTCAGGAGGGAGATATAGTGTTGCTCAAGGTGTCTCTTATGAAAGGGGTGGTTCGTTTTGGGAAGAAAGGTAAGCTGGCTCCACAGTACATCGGACCCTTTGAGATCCTGCAAAAGGTTGGGAATGTATCGTACAAGCTGGACTTACCTGCTTCAATGGAAAGAATCCATCCGGTTTTCCATGTTTCCATGTTACGGAAGTTTGTGTCAAATCTGGACAAGGTTCTTAATGAGCCTAATGTGGAGATCCTAGGAGATCTCACCTATGTTGAGCAGCCAGTGCGGATCCTAGACACGCAGATCAGAAAGCTAAGGATCAAGGAAATCCCGATGGTGAAAGTCCTTTGGAATCACCATAATATAGAAGAATGTACCTGGGAGACATGGGAGTCTATGCTCCAGCTGTAATACCCGGCTAGACTCCGGCATCGGAATTCCTACCGTCCGGGGGAATCTCGAATGTCGGAACCCTCTAGAAGGGTAAAATCATGTTTTTATAAATTATTTTCATGTATTTTATGGTTTTTATGAAGAAAGAAATTAAGTAAAAGTTTTATAGAAAAGAAAGAAAGAGAATGAAGGAAGGGCCCCAGTTCGGCCGCCGAACATGGGATGCATGCGGAGGCACGTTAGGCCCCCGAAAGTGGCCTGGCCAGCCACCTATAAAAGGGGTCCCCTGTCCGAAATGGGCGAGTTTTCTCTCCCCATTTCCGACCAAGGTGAGTCTCCGTCCTCCCTTGTCAATCTTGTGTTCTTCCTTCAAGTCTCTCATGTTTTTATGAGTTATTTAACTTGGTTTTGAAGATTTTTGGAGCTAAGATCAAGATTTGAAGCTTGGAGACCCCGGAGCTTTCTTCCTCCATTTCTCCAAGTTTAAGTCACCTCCCCTCTCGATCTTCAAGAGGTAAGGGTAGATCTTTAGCTTATCCCATGTTTTAAACAAGTTTTATGAGGGGTTATGGGGTAGAAATGCATGTTTAGGTTAGTTGATTGTTGTTAGCGTTAATGTTGAGTTTATGGATAATGTATGTTGTATGTGTATATGCTTTGTGTTGATTGTTGGGGTTTAGGGTAGTTTGAGACCTCTATATGCTTGTTTGCTTGTGTATGCATGTTGTAGAATAGCTAAATGCATGTTTGAAAGTTTTGGGAGGCAAAATGTGCATGAGGAGGATGAGTTCTGCCACTTTGGAAGAACTCAGGTTCGGCAGCCGAAGGCACTTTCGGCCGCCGAACCTGCCTGTGGAGGCAAGCTTTTGGCTGCCGAACCCTACCCCCGAAAGTTGGACTTTCGGCTCTGGAGGGGAGTTTCGGCCGCCGAAGGTGCCACCGAACATGCATGAGTTTCGGATCTGGAAGGAACCTTCGGCCGCCGAAGGTGCTGCCGAAGGTGCATGGCTTTCGCTCTGGAGGGACTTTCGGCCGCTGAACCTGCCGCCGAAAGTGCCCTGTTCAACCTTCCTTTGCACGTTTTCTATGAATGTTTTGTGATGTTTTAGGGGGGTTTTTGGGGAGTTATTTAGAGTCATGTTAGTGTATGTTTGGTCCCTCATTTGAGTCCACCTGTGTAGGTTCAGACCCGAGGAACCGAGGACCCCAGCAGTGAGGTAGCTACTTCAGAGTCTTCTCAGAGTCAGCCTGAGGTGAGTAGAATGGATCTTTATGTTTTCAAGCAAATAAATTTCAAGCATGTTCATGCATCACGAATGCCATGATATATACTAGGTTGTTTGCATTAGAATTCACGAATATGTTGCATTGCATACTTTGATGTTGATGTGGATGGATGTTGGATGACCCATTAGTCCTCGGTATGATATGATGACGATGGTATGGTATGGAAGTCCAGTGAGGCCCATTCTACGCCCCTGGCACAGAGTAAGAGAAAGACCAGTGAGGCCCATTCTACGCCCCTGGCATATTGGAATGTTATGTTATGTTATGTTAAGAGAAAGACCAGTGAGGCCCATTCTACGCCCCTGGCACCATTGGAATGTGTAGAGGACTATTGGTGACAAGTCCATCCTTGATGTGATTTGTTTGTGATGTGATGCATTCTATGAAAGCATATGTTTTAATATACTGTTTTACTATTCTGCTCACTGGGCTCTAGTAGCTCACCCCATTCCCTTAACCCCCAGGTTTGCAGGTACGGGATAGACCAGGAAGTCAGCAAGAGTAAAGAAGTCATGTTTTATGTAATAGTTAGATGTGGACATGTATTGTAAAATGTTATAATGTGATGTAATGTAAAGAATTGTATTGAGGTTAGAATTGTGCTTGGCCCTAATGTATGTTAATCCCTTTTTGGTACATGATCTTTCTAATGAAATGTTTTAATAATGTTTATGTAAACCAAGCTTAATGTATGATATGATGTCCCACTAGAGCATTTGATGAGGGCTCTTATGTGGGGTTTATGTTATGGTTTTGATGCATGCATAGGTTAAGCTTGGTGAATGAGAAAGTTTAAAATTTTGTTTGTGTAAATGTTTGATCATGTATGGGATTATCAGGTATGACAGGTTGTATGTTAGGCTTACTACGGGTCCGACGACCTTAAGTCGATCTGGATCCTAGCACCGGTCGCGGTCCGATTTCGGGTCGTTATAGATTGGTATCAGAGCCCTAGGTTAATATGGTCAGACCTAGAGAGTGTCGGGCTCATAGATGTTCTAGAAGGGCAAGCACAATAGGAAAATCATGTCCACTAGGATAGGATGTGGAGTCCTGTCTTGAATGATGATGTTAAATGCCATGATTTTATGCATGTGTATTAATGATATGTTATGTGTGTGATGCGGGTTCATGTGTTTCCACATGAGCCATATGATGCTAATGTTTTATGTGATGTGTGCTGTTTTTCAGTAATCAGAATGAGAGGCACTCATCGATCTGCACGATTGACTGGAGTCCCACCAGAAAATGAGGGCATGGATGCCCGTCCCCCTGCATTGCCGAGGGCAATGTCTTGCAGATCTAGCAGGGAGAGAGTGTCAAGGGACCTTAGAAGGTCTTTTGATGTAAGCAGAAGGGGAACAGTTCAAGGAGGAGTGTTAGCTGAGGGGGAAGAAATGGATGTTGACCAGAGAAGAGATGGAAGTTTAGGTGTAAGCATGTCTGAAGAGGGCATGGGAGAGTCTCAAGGAGGCACTCAGGCCTCGGAGTTTGCTCAACCACCTCAATATCAACCCTTTCCACAGGGCCCCGGGTATTCGATGGGAGGTACATCGGATCACCCTAGCTTTAACCCTTACCCCTCTTTCATGCCTTACCCACCTTTCTATCCACCATACCCCCAGTACCCAATGTATCCACCCTCACCTTTTTATCCAAATGTAACAAACCCTAATCAAGGGAATGTTGCACCTCCTCCACCACCCCCTGTACCTGTAGCTCCTAAAGTCCAAGTACCCAAACCTAGCTCATCTAGGGGGAGCAAGGTTAAGATGACCGATTACTTGAAGTTGGATGCTCCCAAATTCAAGACGGGAGATGATCCTTTTGAGTATCTGAAGACAGTGAAGATGATTACAGATGAGTTAGGGGCAGATGACAGTAGAGCCATCCAGATGGCGGGGTTCACACTCAAATGCAAAAAGGCCCGTGAGTGGTTCAAGAACTATGTGGACCCTAGATTGGACAGTATGACCTAGGAGGAGTTTGCAAATGAATTTGCAGGATGGGCTTTCCCTGATAGCTCCAGGGAGCTAAAGATGATTGAGTTTGAGCAGCTAAGGCAGACAGAGGAGATGAGTGTAGATGAATTCACTGACAAGTTCCTGGAGCTGTTGCCGTTTGTAGGGCAAGCTTTTGACACAGACCAGAAGAAGGCCAAGAGGTATACCATGAGGCTCCACTCTAGGTATTCCTCTTTGATCCAATCAGCAGAGAGAGAGAGTTTCCATGCCATAGTGGATATGGCCCGAAAGATGGAGGCTAGTGCCATCATTCAGGGGACAGTTAAGCAGTCTGTGGCACAGTCTTCGGGTTCCAAGACCCAAGGTGGGGGAAAGTTAGATCCCTCTTCTCTGAGTGCAGCAGCTTCAGGCAGTAAGAGGTGGAGTAGTACCACCAAAAAGTTAAAGAAGAATAAGTTCTGGAACAGGTTAAAATCAAGTCTGGGACTCGGTGGTGGCTCGAGCTCGGGTTCAGATGGTGCAGAGTGTTTGAGGTGTGGCAAGCTACACAAGGGAGTGTGTCGGTTTGGGACTGCAGCCTGCTTCAGATGTGGGCAAGAGGGACACATGGCACGGGAGTGTCCTAGGGCACCTTTCATGGCACCATCCCAGCAGACAGCTTCTGGTAGTATGGCACAGCCAGCAGCTCCAGCCATGACTCAGGGCAGTGGCAGAGGCCGAGGGAGAGGGGCAGCCTCTTCTTCAGTAGGTTCCCGAGGTGAAGGTCCATCAGCTCCAGCTCAGATCTTCACTATGACACAACAGGAGGCAAACACATCCAACACCGTGGTGTCAGGTAATCTCATCATTGGTTGTTCAGATGTGTATGCTTTAATGGACCCCGATGCATCTCATTCTTTTATTGCTCCGAGAGCCGTAGAGAGGTTGGGTTTGATAGTCTCTGGGTTAGAGTGTCCCCTCTGGGTCAGTGGACCCAAGTGTGATCCATCAGTGGCAGAGTCAGTCTGCCGGTATAGCCCAGTGTTTATGGAGAGTAGATGCCTTCCAGCCGACCTTGTGGTTCTAGACTTGACGGATTTTGATGTCATTCTAGGGATGGATTGCCTATCTGCTCATGGTGCTACCTTGGACTGCAGAGACAAGGTAGTCAGATTCAGAGGTCAGGATGGGTTAGAAGTTGTCTTCAGAGGAGACAAGAGGGGTACGCCTAGAGGTCTGATATCAGCCCTACAGGCTCGTAGGTTGCTCAGGAGAGGTTGTCAGGGTTTCTAGCTCATGTGAGAGAGCTGGATAGTCAGGTTAGGGAGCCCGCCTCAGTGCCCGTGGTGAGAGAGTTCTTAGACGTCTTCCCAGACGAGCTTCTAGGACTACCACCTGCTAGGGAGATAGAGTTTGAAATAGAATTGATGCCTGAAACCAGACCAATCTCTATCCCTCCCTACAGATGGCACCAGCAGAGTTGAAGGAGTTAAAGGAGCAGTTGCAAGAGTTGGTAGACAAGGGTTTCATCCGACCGAGTACCTCGCCTTGGGGTGCTCCAGTGCTATTTGTAAGGAAGAAGGATGGATCCTTGAGACTTTGTATCGACTACAGGCAGTTAAACAAAGTCACTCTCAAGAATAAGTATCTGTTACCTAGGATCGACGATCTATTCGACCAGCTAGCAGGAGCAGGTTGTTTCTCCAAAATAGATCTGAGATTCGGGTACCATCAGCTGAGAATAAGAGAAGAAGATGTGCCGAAGACGGCGTTCAGAACCAGATATGGGCATTATGAGTTCCTAGTAATGCCGTTTGGGCTGACCAATGGATCTCATGAACAGAGTGTTTAGCCAATATCTGGATCACTTTGTTATTGTCTTTATTGATGATATCTTAGTGTATTTCAGGAACGCAGAGGAGCATACCCATCATCTGAGGATAGTTCTACAGACCCTGAGAGAGCATGGCTTGTATGCCAAATTCTCCAAATGTGAATTCTGGTTAAGGAGCATCTCATTCTTGGGGCATGTTGTGTCAGAAAACGGAATTGAAGTGGACCCCAAGAAGGTAGAAGCGGTAGCTAACTGGCCTAGACCCACTACAGTGACAGAGATCAAAAGTTTCTTGGGTTTGGCAGGTTACTACAGGAGGTTCATACAGGACTTCTCAAAAATTGCCGCCCCTATAACCAGATTAACTAAGAAGAATCAGAGGTTTGTGTGGTCTGATCAGTGTGAAGAAAGCTTTGAAGAGCTGAAGAAAAGGTTGACGTCAGCACCGGTGTTAGCTCTGCCCACCAGTAATGAAGACTTCACAGTGTTTTGTGATGCGTCCCGTGTGGGACTAGGTTGTGTGTTGATGCAAAATGAAAGGGTAATTGATTATGCTTCTAGACAGCTGAAGAAGCATGAGTTGAATTATCCTACACATGACCTAGAGATGGCAGCAATGATCTTTGCACTCAAGATGTGGAGGCATTACCTTTATGGGGTAAAATGTGAGATCTTTACTGATCATAAAAGTTTGCAATACATCTTGAGTCAGAGAGAGTTGAACCTGAGGCAGAGAAGATGGGTATAACTGCTTAGTGACTATGATTGCAAGATTCAATACCATCCGGGTAAGGCAAATGTTGTGGCAGATGCCCTAAGCTGGAAGTCACTTGGCAGTCTATCCCATATTACAGTAGAGAGAAGACCGGTGGTGAGAGAGTTTTACAAACTCATCAATGAAGGGTTGCGGTTGGAGTTGTCTGGTATAGGTGCTTTGATAGCCTAGATGAGAGTGACACCCGTGTTTCTGGAGCAGGTGGCTCAGAAACAGCATGAGGACCCAGAGTTAGTGAAAATTGCCAGGACTGTTCAGTCAGGCAAAAATGAAGAGTTCAGATTTGACAGTAAGGGGATCCTCCGCTTTGGGAGTAGATTATATGTACCAGATGACGTGAGTCTGAAAGGTGACATTATGAGGGAGGCTCATAATGCTAGATACAGTGTTCACCCTGGAGCCACCAAAATGTATCAAGATTTGAAGAGAGTTTATTGGTGGCCAGCTATGAAGAGAGAAGTGGCACAGTTCGTGTCCGCCTGCGAAGTATGTCAGAGGGTGAAGCTGGAACATCAGAAGCCGGCTGGAATGCTTAACCCACTACCGATTCCAGAGTAGAAATGTGAGAAAATAGCTATGGACTTCGTGGTGGGGTTATCGGCAACATCCAACAAATTGGACTCCATATGGGTGATTATGGACAGATTGACCAATCTGCTCACTTCATCCCTATTAGGAGTGGCTATTCTGTGGACAAATTGGCGCAGGTATTTGTTGATGAAGTGGTCAGACTGCATGGGGCTCTTGTTTCAATAGTGTCTGATAGAGGACCCCAGTTCACCTCCAGGTTTTGGCGGAGTCTGCAGAATGCAATGGGTACCAAGTTGGATTTCAGCACTGCTTTTCATCCTCAGACTGATAGACAGTCAGAGAGGACCATCCAGACAATTGAAGATATGCTCAGAATGTGTGTGCTAGATTTTGGTGGTTCTTGGAGGCAGCATCTACCTTTGGTGGAGTTTGCCTACAATAACAGCTATCATGCTAGCATTGGGATGGCCCCTTATGAAGCTTTGTATGGAAGGAAGTGCAGGTCACCTGTTTGCTGGGAAGAAGTTGGAGAAACGGCCTTAGCAGGGCCTGAGTTAGTAGAAATCACCAGCAGAGTAGTGCCCATCATCAGAGAAAGGATCAAGACTGCTGTGAGTCGGCAGAAAAGCTATGCAAATGTCCGCAGGAAGCATGTAGAGTTTCAGGAGAGAGATTTGGTATTGCTCAAGGTGTCTCCTATGAAAGGGGTGATTCGTTTTGGGAAGAAAGGTAAGCTAGCTCCACGGTACATCGGACCCTTCGAAATCTTGCAAAAGATTGGGAATGTATCGTACAAGTTAGACTTACCTGCTTCAATGGAAAGAATCCATCCGGTTTTCCATGTTTCCATGTTAAGGAAGTTTGTGTCAAATCCGGGTAAGGTTCTTAGTGAGCCTGATGTAGAGATCCTAGGAGATCTCACCTATGTTGAGCAGCCAGTGCGGATCCTAGACACCCAGATCAGAAAGCTAAGGAACAAGGAAATCCCGATGGTGAAAGTCCTTTGGAATCACCACAACATCGAAGAATGTACTTGGGAGACACGGGAGTCCATGCTCCAGCAATACCCTCATCTCTTTTAAGGTTAGTATCCTTGGGTTCTTATGTGTTTTTGTATGTTATGCCTTGCTTTGTTTGTTTGGTGAACATTCGGGGATGAATGTTTTTAAGGGGGGGAGAATGTAATACCTGGCTAGACTCCAGTATCGAAATTCCTACCGTCCAGTGGAATCTCGGATGTCGGAACCCTCTAGAAGGGTAAAATCATGTTTTTATAAATTATTTTCATGCATTTTATGGTTTTTATGAAGAAAGAAATTGAGTAAAAGTTTTATAGAAAAGAAAGAAAGAGAATGAAGGAAGGGCCCAGTTTCGGCCGCCGAACCTCATGTTCGGCCGCCGAACATGGGATGCATGCTGAGGAACGTTAGGCCCCCGAAAGTGGCCTAGCCAGCCACCTATAAAAGGGGTCCCCTGTCCGAAATGGGAGAGTTTTCTCTCCCCATTTCCGACCAAGGTGAGTCTCCGTCCTCCCTTGTCGATCTTGTGTTCTTCCTTCACGTCTCTCATGTTTTTATGAGTTATTTAACTTGGTTTTGAAGATTTTTGGAGCTAAGATCAAGATTTGAAGCTTGGAGACCCCGGAGCTTTCTTCCTCCATTTCTCCAAGTTTAGGTCACCTCCCCTCTCGATCTTCAAGAGGTAAGGGTAGATCTTTAGCTTATCCCATGTTTTAAACAAGTTTTATGAGGGGTTATGGGGTAGAAATGCATGTTTAGGTTAGTTGATTGTTGTTAGGGTTAATGTTGAGTTTATGGATAATGTATGTTGTATGTGTATATGCTTTGTGTTGATTGTTGGGGTTTAGGGTAGTTTGAGACCTCTATATGCTTGTTTGCTTGTGTATGCATGTTGTAGAATAGCTAAATGCATGTTTGAAAGTTTTGGGAGGCAAAATGTGCATGAGGAGGCTGAGTTCTGCCACTTTGGAAGAACTCTGGTTCGGCAGCCGAAGGCACATTCGGCCGCCGAACCTGCCTGTGGAGGCAATCTTTTGGCTGCCGAACTTTGCCCCCGAAAGTTGGACTTTCGGCTCTGGAGGGGAGTTTCGGCCGCCGAAGGTGCCGCCGAACATGCATGAGTTTCGGATCTGGAAGGAACCTTCGGCCGCCGAAGGTGTCGCCGAAGGTGCATGGCTTTCGACTCTGGAGGGACTTTCGACCGCCGAACCTGCCGCCGAAAGTGCCCTGTTCAACCTTCCTTTGCACATTTTCTATGAATGTTTTGTGATGTTTTAGGGAGTTTTGGGGAGTTATTTAGAGTCATGTTAGTGTATGTTTGGTCCCTCATTTGAGTCCACCTGTGTAGGTTCGGACCCGAGGAACCGAGGACCCCAGCAGTGAGGTAGCTACTTCAGAGTCTTCTCAGAGTCAGCCTGAGGTGAGTAGAATGGATGATAGAGCATAATTTAGTCCATTTTATATTAATATTATTGATGAATATTTGCATGATTTCTGCTTAATTTAGTGCTTTTAATATTATTTTGCAGAAAATGGTGTAAAAGGACATTCTAGAAAAAATACCCCTAAAACTGCCTTATTTGGAGCAAAAGAGAGCAAGCCTGCCAAGTTGAAATCAAGTCAAGCTAAATATAGAAAGTTCTAAATAAGGAAAGTGGCAAAGAAGGAAAGAACATTCAGCCAAACCCATTTGAAATTCGAATTTCAAATCAGCAAGTTGCCTTTTCCTTATTTAAGAAGCCATATCTCAAGTTGCCATAATTGAAGAGCCAAAGAAGGAAAGTATTTTGAAATTCAAATCTCCAAGATTCATATTCAGATATTGGATTTCAAGATCCAGCTCATTCAAGAAGCCAAATCTTGAAGATCACATGTTTCCCATTTCATGCCATGCACATTCAAAAACTCAAAATTCAAAAGAAGGCTCCACCTTTCTTATTAGTGCATGGGCATCCTCTTAACTCTTTAGGCAACATCTTGAAGATCTTGGGCAGTAATTAAAAGACCAAAAGAGCCCCCACTTGCAATTCAAAACATGCTCCACGTTTTTGCCTTAACACATGCACAAAGAAGGCACATGTTCAACCAAGGGCACTTTGGATAGCCTCTAAAAGACTCATGGATTGCTACCAAACCTTGGACAGCCTCTCAACACCTATTTAAAGGCCTCAAGAACACAAGAAGAGACAGAATTCAACTCTCCAAATTCGGCCAAGCAAGGGCAGCCACATTCCAAGGGGCTTCTCCCCTCAATTTCGGTTCTTCTTTCTTCTTTTCTTTAATTTTCTGTTTTGGTTCAGCCATGAGTGGATGAAGCCCTCTTTCTAGTTGAAGTTTGGTTGAAACTAAGGTTATTTAAAAGGTTGTGAGATCTGAACATAAAGTGTTTGCTTTTGATTTATTCAATATTCATGCAATTGCGCTTTGATTCCAATATTGCTTTGTTGTTTTGATCAAATTGGCCACTTGATTCTTGATTGCAAAGTTAATTGATTGTTGGATTGGGATATTTGTTAGTCCGTAATTGCTGGAAATATTCTGTCCATAGAACACTTGGTGTAAAAACCCAAGAAATTGTATGATCTAGTAACATCTCATGCGTTTGAGTAGCTAGGGTTTGGATCTTTCTTGTTCTTCATGCAATTGACAATTGTTTTGATGCCTTTGGCCCAAGGACGTTTCTTGGCAATTTGTTGATTAGTAATTGGTTAGAGGACGTTCCCTAATTAGTTTGTTCATAAGGAAAGACATGGTGGTGAGAAGCGTCTTCCACCCCCATAACCAACCTATTGAATCAATGAAGATAACCATGTTTCAATGATCAACCCAAACAACCAAAGTGGATCCATATCTTCAACTAGACTTTTCTCATATTGATTTCTTGTTTTATTTTGATTACTTGCTGTTTTAATTGCTTTCAATAGTGGTTAGTCAAATCATCTCAAAACCCCCCTTTTTACTTTCCTCGCACTTTACTTTAATTCAGCTTTCAATTACTTGCTTTCAATTGTGTTTTCAATTAGTTCTTTTGGTCTTGATTGAGAAAAATAAATAGGTAATCAATTCTCTGTGGATTCGATCCTTCACCACTATCTGCAGTTGTAAATTGTAGATAACCAAGAAGGTTATTTTTGACCGGCTTCGACAACCGCACTGTTAAAAATTGGCGCCGTTGCCGGGGAATTGATTTTACTTGTTTGTTTATTTTTCTTTCATGACCAGGTCTGAGCATAGGGACACTCTACCCTTTGATCCAGAAATTGAACGCACCCTTAAAAGGCTAGGAAAGCAAGCCTCTGCGCCTGAAGAACATTCTGCCCAACCTTCGGCTGCCGAACCACCCCAACATTCGGCCGCCGAACCTTCTCTACTCCAGCCGCCAAACTTCATCAACATTCTGCCACCCATCATCTCACCCAAGTAAGTCACCATCACTGAATTAAATCATGGACGAGGCAAGTACACCTTTTCGCCTTGCGGAACTTTATGAACAAATCGCTGCTGCAAAAAGTTTTATTATAAACCAAGCTGAACAAGCTCTTGAAGTACGTCCATGTTGGGGAGACCAACCAAATTATGACTATGGAAGGGATAGCTACTACAAAAACTATCAAGCCCAACCAGAACCTTCAAATCCAAATCAGCACCTTGAGAAGATGATGGAAACAATGATGGAAACAATGGTAAGTTCCATGCAAAGCCTGCGACAGGAAATAGGACAGCTGACTGCATCCATGTTGAGAAGAGAGCAAGAGCTTCAAGATGTGGAGGATGAAGATGAAAGTTGGCAAGTACAAGAACAAGCTACTGAAGAGGCACAACCAGAAAACTATTTGCTCAAACAAACTGATCAAACAGAGCCTGTTAATAATTTAGATATCATTGATTGTCTGAGTGAAAATGTTTTTTATGTAAATCAAGATGATATACTAAATGATGATCTTTGCAGGGAAGAGACTCAGAAAGAGCCAGAATTGAAAGAAACTGACTGTTGCATCCAACAGGAGAACTGCAGCCAAGCACAGACTGAAGAGAGCTCTGTCGCACCACTTCAGGAAGGACTTGCGCAAACTGAAGCCATGACTTTTCGGCCGCCGAAGTTCACCATCCTTCGGCCGCCGAACCCTGCACCTCAGCTCCCCTCGCAAACTGAAACCATCCTTCGGCCGCCGAACTCAGCCATCTTTCGGCCACCGAATCCAACTACTCTTCAGCTCCCCTTTCAGTTAGATCTTGCGCAAAAGGAGCAATCTGAAACCCCTTTCAGCCTTCCAACGCAGATCAGTCTTCCACCTCAGTTAGGTCCTATGCAGAAGGAGCAATCTGAAACTCCTTTCAGCCTTCCAATGCAAACAAATCTTGAACAGAAGGAACAAATGGCGTTCCAAGAGCCCAAACCAAAGGAGCATGCAGATCAATGCCTTCCCAAACCTCCGGATAAGGTAGAGTTTGTTTTGCCAGATTTTAGTACCAAATTGCAGCTACACATGGAGAAACATGAATTGGAGTTCACAATGTTGCCTTATCATCTCAAGAATGCAAAAGCTAGAAACAAACCTCATCTGAAAGAGGAAAAGCTAATCATGTTACTTCATGAGTACATGGAGAAAATAGGATGGGCTATGACCAAATCAAAAGGAGTGCTACACTTTTTGCTCAATACAGTTGGGACGCTTTTTCCTTCCCCAATTACTTGAGCCTTGATCAAGTGGATCGCACCATGCACACCACACCCAGGGGAGTACTCAGTTTCCTTTGTTCTTTTATGTTTCTTATACATTGAGGACAATGCATGATTTAAGTGTGGGGGTGCATATCTCTGAATTTTTACTTTTAAGTTTATTTTTGCTTTAATCTCTAGTTTGCTTGCATTAGGAAAAATTTTTCATTTTTGTTGTTTATGCTTTCAATAAAACACACACAACCACAACCTTCTTCATCTTTTTTGTTTTGCTCTACTCAAACTGATGAACTATGTTGGATGAGTTTTTCTTTCCATGACCCCATTGATGTGATAACTCTTTAAACTTATGTTGAATCAATTGCAGTGGGTTGTATTCATGTTTGAGAATTGCCTTTTGAATTGAATCTTTGAGTTTGCCATGGTGAAAAATATATTGATGACCCTCAATTGATGAGAATAAATTAAAAGTTGTGTGAATGAACTTAATATGACTTGATTTAGCAATTGGTGTTGATTTGCCCAAATCATTGAGAGAAAGAAAATTCAGCAAAGGCAAAGACCTCAAAAGCACAAATCAAAAACTGTTCCAATGGTCAAAAGACTATGAACAAGAGCTAATAGCCACTTAGACAAGTGACCAACTGAAAATCTAAAACTTTCACATCAATAGGTTGGTGACTTGTTCAAACGAAAATAAAAGTGCAAAAAGCCTGAATAAAGTACTTCAAGGTAAGGGCAAATCACTCCGAAAGCTAGAAAAGGTCTTAACAAACATGTGCATGTATGGTCTCTCTTGAGGCAAACAAATCCTAGCCATGGTAAGCAAAGGGAAACAAGGAAAGAAGGTGAGTAATCTTCATGCATATATTCTTCACTGCAATGCTTCAAAATAGGTGTCTAGAGTAAGAGCTTAAGTGGAAATAAGGATCTAGAGTAAGAAAGCTTATTTGACTATGTTTGTTTGCTTGAGGACAAGCAAAAGGCTAAGTGTGGGGGTATTTGATAGAGCATAATTTAGTCCATTTTTTATTAATATTATTGATGAATATTTACATGATTTCTGCTTAATTTAGTGCTTTTAATATTATTTTGCAGAAAATGGTGTAAAAGGACATTCTGGAGAAAATACCCCTAAAACTGCCATATTTGGAGCAAAAGAGAGCAAGCCTGCCAAGTTGAAATTAGGTCAAGCTAAATATAGAAAGTTCTAAATAAGGAAAGTGGCAAAGAAGGAAAGAACATTCAGCCAAAGCCATTTGAAATTCGAATTTCAAATCAGCAAGTTGCCTTTTTCTTATTTAAGAAGTCATATCTCAAGTTGCCATAATTGAAGAGCCAAAGAAGGAAAGTATTTTGAAATTTAAATCTCCAAGATTCATATTCAGATATTGGATTTCAAGATCCAGCTCATTCAAGAAGCCAAATCTTGAAGATCACATGTTTCTCATTTCATGCCATGCACATTCAAAAACTCAAAATTCAAAAGAAGGCTCCACCTTTCTTATTAGTGCATGGGCATCCTCTTAACTCTTTAGGCAACATCTTGAAGATCTTGGGCAGTAATTAAAAGACCAAAAGAGCCCCCACTTGCAATTCAAAACATGCTCCACGTTTTTGCCTTAACACATGCACAAAGAAGGCACATGTTCAACCAAGGGCACTTTGGACAGCCTCTAAAAGACTCATGGATTGCTACCAAACCTTGGGCAGCCTCTCAACACCTATTTAAAGGCCTCAAGAATACAAGAAGAGACAGAATTCAACTCTCCAAATTCGGCCAAGCAAGGGCAGCCACATTCCAAGGGGCTTCTCCCCTCAATTTCGGTTCTTTTTTCTTCTTTTCTTTAATTTTCTATTTTGGTTCAGCCATGAGTGGCTGAAACCCTCCTTCTAGTTGAAGTTTGGTTGAAACTAAAGTTTTTTAAAAGGTTGTGAGATCTGAACATAAAGTGTTTGCTTTTGATTTATTCAATATTTATGCAATTGCACTTTGATTCTAAGATTGCTTTGTTGTTTTGATCAAATTGGCCACTTGATTCTTGATTACAAAGTTAATTGATTGTTGGATTGGGATATTTGTTAGTCCGTAATTGCTGGAAATATTCTGTCCATAGAACACTTGGTGTAAAAACCCAAGAAATTGTATGATCTAGCAACATCTCATGCGTTTGAGTAGCTAGGGTTTGGATCTTTGTTGTTCTTCATGCAATTGGCAATTGTTTTGATGCCTTTGGCCCAATGACGTTCCTTGGCAATTTGTTGATTAGTAATTGGTTAGAGGACGTTCCCTAATCAGTTTGTTCATAAGGAAAGACATGGTGGTGAGAAGCGTCTTCCACCCCCATAACCAACCTATTGAACCAATGAAGATAACCATGTTTCAATGATCAACCCAAACAACCAAAGTGGATGCATATCTTCAACTAGACTTTTCTCATATTGATTTCTTGTTTTATTTTGATTACTTGCTGTTTTAATTGCTTTCAATAGTGGTTAGTCAAATCATCTCAAAACCCCCCTTTTTACTTTCCTCGCACTTTACTTTAATTCAGCTTTCAATTACTTGCTTTCAATTGTGTTTTCAATTAGTTCTTTTGGTCTTGATTGAGAAAAATAAATAGGTAATCAATTCTCTGTGGATTCGATCCTTCACCACTATCTGCAGCTGTAAATTGTAGATAACCAAGAAGGTTATTTTTGACCGGCTTCGACAACCGCACTGTTAATGGATCTTTATGTTTTCAAGCAAATAAATTTCAAGCATGTTCATGCATCACGAATGCCATGATATATACTAGGTTGTTTGCATTAGAATTCACGAATATATTGTATTGCATACTTTGATGTTGATGTGGATGGATGTTGGATGACTCATTAGTCCTCGGTATGATATGATGACGATGATATGGTATGGAAGTCCAGTGAGGCCCATTCTACGCCCCTGGCACAGAGTAAGAAAAAGACCAGTGAGGCCCATTCTACGCCCTTGGCACCATTGGAATGTGTAGAGGACTATTGGTGAGAAGTCCATCCTTGATGTGATTTGTTTGTGATGTGATGCATTCCATGAAAGCATATGTTTTAATATACTGTTTTACTATTCTGCTCACTGGGCTCTAGTAGCTCACCCCATTCCCTTAACCCCCAGGTTTGCAGGTACGGGATAGACCAGGAAGTCAGCAAGAGTAAAGAAGTCATGTTTTATGTAATAGTTAGATGTGGACATGTATGGGATTATCAGGTATGACAGGTTGTATGTTAGGCTTACTACGGGTCCTGGCGACCTTAAGTCGATTTGGATCCTAGCGCCGTAGCTGTCCGATTTTGGGTCGTTACACCAGCAATACCCTTATCTCTTTTAAGGTGAGAGTTGTTGTTTTATGTGCTTCCTTGTTGTTTTATGTGTTTATGTGTGTTATGCCATGCTATGTTTGTTTGTTTGTTGAACATTCGGGGACGAATGTTCTTAAGGGGGGGAGAATGTAATACCCGGCTAGACTCCGGCATCGGAATTCCTACCTTTCGGCAGAATCTCCGTTGGAATCAGGAATTCCCGAATGTCGGAGCCTTCTAGAAGGGTAAAATAAGGGTTTTTAAAAATGTTTTTACATGTTTTATGGTTTTATTGGCGAAAGAAAATTGAGTTTTGAAAGAAAATGTTTTGGACGAGAAACCCAGGTTCGGCCGCCGAACCACATGTTCGGCCGCCGAACATGGTGGAGTTGCGGAGGCACTTTTGGCTTCCGAAGGTGGTCTGGCCAGCCACCTATAAAAGGCCCCTTGTCCGAAAATGGGCGAGTTTTCTCTCTCTATTTTCGGGCAAAGGTGAGATTTCGCCCTCCTTTGGTTGATTTTGAGTTTTTCCTCAAATCCTTCAAGTTTTAACAAGTTTTAACTTGGTTTTGAAGATTTTTGAGCTAAGAACGAAGTTTTGAAGCTTGGAGATCCCGGAGCTCAATTTCCCCCATCTCCGAGTTTGGATCGCCTCCCTTCTCGATTTTCAAGAGGTAAGAGTAGTTCCTACCCTTCTTTTATGTTTTTAATAAGTTTTAAGGGGTTTGAAGGGTGTTGGATGCATGATTAGAGTAGTTGTAAAATGATAGGGTTTATGGTAGTTTAAGGATAAATGCATGTTAAATGTGTTATATAGGCTAGTTTGAGACCCCTATATGCTTGAATACTTGTTTATGCATGCTTGTGAGTGTTGTGTATGCGTTTGGAGGGTTTGGAAGGCAAATGTGCATGAGAGGCTTGAGTTCTCCCATTCTGGAAGAACTCAGGTTCGGCTGCCGAAGCCATGTTCGGCCGCCGAACCTGCCTGTGGAGGTGGTTTGGCCGCCTAAACTTGCCCCCGAAAGTTTGGACTTTCGGCTCTGGAGGGGAGTTTCGGCCGCCGAACCTGCCGCCGAAGGTGGGTGACTTTCGGCTCTGGAGTGACTTCCGGCCGCCGAACCCTGCCCCCGAAATTGCCTGACTTTCTAAAGGGACTTTCGGCCGCCGAACATGCTGCCGAAAGTGCCCTGTCCAGCCTTCCTTTGCATGTTTTCTATGATTGTTTTAAGATGTTTTAGGGGGATTTTTGGGGAGATGTTTAGAGTCATGATAGTGTATGTTGGGTCCCTCATTTGAGTCCACCTGTGTAGGTTCGGACTTGAGGAACCGAGGACCCCAGCAGTGAGATAGCTGCTTCAGAGTCTTTTCAGAGTCAGCCTGAGGTGAGTAGAATGGACCTTTATGTTTTAAAATAAATAAATTTTTAGCATGATCCATGCATCACGAATGCCATGATATGTATTAGGTTGTTTTGCATTAGAATTCACGAATATGATGCATTGCATTAATTGTTGTTGATGTGGATGGATATTGGATGACCCATTAGCCCTCAGTATGTAAGAAAGTCCAGGGCTGCCCATGCCACGCGTCCTGGCACAGTGTAAGAAAGTCCATGGCTGCCCATGCCACGCGTCCTAGCACCATGTAAGAAAGTCCAGGGTTGCCCATGCCACGCGTCCTGGCAATTTGTTATGATAAAGAGGTAAGAGGGGGTTATTGGTGACAAATCCATCCGTGATGTGAATTGTCTGTGATGTGACGCATTTCATGATGGCATATCTATATAAACTGTTTTATATGTTCTACTCACTAGGCTCTAATAGCTCACCCCTTTCCCTTAACCCCCAGGTTTGCAGGTTCGGGATAGACCAGGAGGTCAGCAAGAGTAAAGGCATAGTGTATGTAATAGTTAGTTGTGGACATGAAAGATAATGTAATGTAATATAAGATATTGTATAGAATTGTATTGAGGATTAGTATTGTGCTTGACCCTAGAGTTTATGGTTAATCCCTTTTGATACATGATCTTTATGTAATGTTTTTCTAATATGTTGTAAACCAAGCTTGATGTAGGTAATGTTGACCCAACTCGAGCATTTGATGAGGGCTCTAGTGTGGGATTTTTATGTATTCAGTTTCAGTGCATGCACAAGTCAAGCTTGGTAGATGAAAAAGTTTAAAGTTTTTATGTAAATGTATGATCATGTATGGAATTTATCAGGTATGACAGGTTGTATGTTAGGCTTGCTATGGGTCCCGACAATCTTAAGTCGATCTGGATCTTAGCGCCGGTAGCGGTCCGATTTCGGGTCGTTACAGTTTAGGTGAAAAAGTAGAAAAAATGGTGGACCAAACTTAAAATTTACTTTTAAACTTTCCATATTCACACTTTAACCTACTAAACTTTTCCATATATTTCAATTTAGTTTTCAAACTTTCAATATTCATAGATTGACCTACTAAACTTACACTTTCAACATTTAGAAGTTCATTTCATTTAGGCAAGCACGTCGGTTTTAATAAGCACCTCAAGCTAATATGTCGGAAAACCATTAAGCACCTCTCGAAAGTAACTTGATTTCGACCTACTTATCACATTAGATGCTTTATTTTAAGATATGTCTGTTTTCTTATTTGGACTTTCGATGATTCAGTTATTACAGCTTAAATGTATTAAAATACTATTACTGGACATTCTTATTTTAACTCTGTCTTTGCATGTATAACTTTATATGAAATGCAAGTTTGACCTCTAAACATAACTTTTAGTGCTCTATCTATTGACGAATTGTGTGTCAAACGGCTATGGATAAGCTGGCACCTCTCCTATTTAGCTCGAGGTTAAGCTAGCACCTCCCCTAAAACTAATTAGTCTAACTTTGGTATGATACAATTTAAATCTAATAGTTACTCTATTTCTATCTGTAGGTTTTGGAATGTGACAATATCTCCCTTCATTTTAAATGAAAAAGCATGTAAGTAGGATGTGGCAAGCTTCGTTTAGCCATGTTTTTAAAATTATGTTGTGCTTTTTAACATTTGATAAAAGTAGGATTTTTTTTTTCGTAATTAATAATTTTCCTTACTTCACCATTATGGTTAACGAAGGCTTTTATTGGCTCCAATAACATATTGAAATAGACTGCCCCTTATTTTATTTTCAACAATTTACCGTAAGCATTGTACGTTAAGCTGCTGATGTAACCTTCTCTACACTTCAATTTGTATTTGCAATGCTTCACTGATGTATAAACTTCTATATTTAAATAAGCATAATTGTAAAAACATGTTCTGAAAATAAATAAAGTAACAAAAATTAGATTAAATATTCATAATATTCATACTTGTTTGTTTGGGATATAATGCTTAAATCGTTTACGTGAGTAATTATTTTTAAGATACTATATTTTATGTTCTTGCTGTTATGTTTATTACTAGGATGTAATTGTGGACTATTAATTCTTATTATTATTTCTACTTGTATTCCTTTTCTATTATAATTGTAATTCATAACCGTGCCTTTTTTTCAATTTTTGCAGCCCCTTCTTCAACTAAGTACGATCTTGTAAAGTGTAAATAATTAGCAGTGGCTTTTATTATTTCTTTAAAGTAAATATTTAATTTTACATTTATTGGTAATTGATATTGAAATAATAACCATTAAAGGAATGGGCTCAAATCTGAAAGCTCGACTAAAAGGGATCCATAACCTAAATACACGATGGGCTATCTTGAGTCCTATTTCAGACGAAATCCTAAATAACAGTCAAATAAAGAATCCTTGTCATAATAAGACTCTACAACAGATTCCAAATCCTATTAGAATAGGATTGCTGACAAGCTATATATGCAGATAACCTCTACATGTGTGATCTATCTCATTGTTCACCTTTTCACTAAGTACATTCTTAAACCAATTATTATATCTTATTTTATATAGAGGTAGCATTTTGTAATTTTGCATGGGCTACTTGTTTTAATTGAAGAATCCAATATTCTTTTATTAATCTTTGTAGCATAACTATTTTGTAAGTGCACTTGTTATTTTATGCTTAGAAAATTCTTATTTATATTTTAAATTATATGCAAATAATAATAATAATATATTTGAAATTATGTAAATAATTAGGTTCAAGCAAATTTATTATCGAACAATAGTCACAGAAGTATGAACTAGTAGCTTATAATAATCAGATTTTTTTGTTGTAATAGATAACAATGTAACTTCATATTTTTAGTTATGATAGTTTTTTTTTTATCACTATTACTATAAAAATTAGAGATAATTACTATTGTATTCTTGTAGTTTGTCGTATTTAAAATATCCTCGTAATTTTAGAATTACTTTAAAATATTCTTATATTTTTACTCTATTAACTAAAAAAGACATCTGTTAGTTTCTACCCGCTTTTATTGGTAGTTTTTCCTAACTAAATAAAATACCCTTGTAGTTTTAGTATTACATTAAAATACTCTTATATTTTTTGTGTCAACTAAAAAGGACATTTTTTAGTTTTTATCCATTTTAGTGGTTAGTTCATCAATTAAAGTTTAAAAAAGTCCTTTTATACCCAAATCACGCTCCTTATCAAATAAAATTCACAATCCACCTCCTTTCGATCTATTTTCAAATTCTCCCTCCTCATAATCTCTCGCATCTCTCTCCATATTTCATCCAAAAGATAGACATTTAAAACTAACAATAGAATGTTGATAGCATGGGTAATCATGAGTTAATTAATAAGATTGGTGAGTAATGGTGAGAAGTGAATGGTGACTTTTATATAATACGAGGTTAATTTGGATATACAAAAAACTTTTATATAATAAGAGATTAATTTGGATATACAAAAGCCTCAAATTATCAAAGTTTTCAAAATTATTTACATTGCATTCTCATCTTGACCTAACTCAAGACATCGAGTGTAGACTCGACATCTACATGAAGTCCTAACCAAACTCAAGCAATCAAGGGAGTCATGGAACTTAACAAAGTTCAAACCTCATTACATCATAATACTTTGATGAATCCTAAAAGAATTCTAGCCTTTGTCAAAATGGAGAGGCAAATTGTCGATCCATAATTTTAGTACCACATGTACATGCACATTTGAAATAGTGAAACCTGATAATAAAAACTCTATATGCTTTCAAGACCTATGAAAATGGATCAAAAGATATTTAGAGTGGTTGTTCATGCCATAAAATAAAAATTAAAAGTGAAAATTCAAAGTAAAAATAGGAGTTTTGGAAGTGATGCGGCTAGAAAACAGAGTTGTGTTATGATTGGCTAGACCTGCAAGAAAGAGAACTTAAGGTGGTGGGTATCCACGGTAGCCATTTTGACGCTCAAGTCAGTATACTGGACAATGACCAAATGTAATGAATTGTTTAGAACTTGGATAGTGAAGAATTGCGTACCTTTATCTCTGTGGTCCTCCTTTTATACTATAACAAGATGGAGATAAATATGGCATTTCTTGATAATCCAGCGATGATGTGGCTGGTTGTTTGATAAAGGATATTACCAGCTAATAGGTTGGTGATCCCATGATTACAGACGTAATGTGAATATGTTGGACTGTGCCTGATAATGGTAACTTTGTGCCGTGGCTCGACCTATCCAGGAAAGGGCGAGTCTTGATGATGAACCGGGTGTCCGGGTCTTCCTTTCTTCAGGTGGGACCATGTTACTCACTTGTCAGAACCTTGACATGTGAATCTGTTCTGTGATGACAACTCATGACTTACTTTGGACGACTATTGTACAGCATCATGAAGTAGGAGCCAAAGAAAGTAGAGAGATTAGTGAGCACAAGGCCCATTTGGCTAAGGCAAGCCATTAAAGAGTCCTTGAATACTCAAAGGCCTTTCCTACAAGGCTTAAGGTCCATTAGAGCCTAAAGATTAGCGGATTGAATCTTAAAGGGAGCAAGAACCCTATTGGGCTTACTAAGGGCCCATTTGACTAATGCTTCTTAAGTGAGGGGGTGTTTGTAATTTTTATAAGTTCTAAAGGTATATGAGGGAAAAAGAGCATTTAGGATTTAGGAGATGATGAATGGAGAGTAGAAGTCTAACTCCAAGTGAACTAGGTTAGTTTTGCACCATATTTAAGCATCTATAACCTAACAATTCATTAAGCAACACTCACACACCAAGCTTGGCAACCGTTCACCCTTTCTTCTAGAAACAAAAAATTCTCCTAAATCACTCTTAAACCTCTTTCAAGAAGCACCATTGCCAGCCATTACAAGAAGGATTGTTGAAACCACCATCCAAGTGCTATAGGTGCACCATTCTTCCCTAATCTTCTTGTTTTCTGTGTGTTAATCCTATTAGCAAGCTACGGTTTTTGTTAAAACTTGATAAATATGGCATAAATCATTCATATTTCATCTATCTTTCTGGGCATATTTTAATATTAATATGGAATTTATAATATTAATGCTAGAACATGAAAACCAGTGAAAGAAAAGCAACGACATGGCCTTTTTGATTTCTTTTAGTTTTTTTTTTTTTCATGTTTTGATTTTTTAAAATTTTTCTAACTTGATGATTTTGTATTTAGATACAATAGAGATGGGTGGCTAGGGTTTCCTTAAGTGCTATGGCCAAATTCTAACTTATAGTTGGAATAGAAATCAAACTCCTATTTGGATTAAAACTCTATCTTTTAAGTGTTTTAATTCATTTTGATATTTAAATGTTATTTATTTTTTTTATGTTTAATGGACCTTGAAAAATAATGAACAAACTTAATGAAAGCCTAAAATAAAGCAATAGCAGCTCATAAACATAGGAGGCCAAAACATGCACAGTCAAAGTTAGCTAAATTACAAACAAAAAAAAAAGAGAGTAATTTAGGCTTAAATATGTTGGAAATATTGGGTAAAATAATGAAACTAGAGTCGTGTTGAACACTGTCCTTAATGATTTATTTTGTGATATCCAGAATTAAACAAGTTCTTCTGGGATATACTTCCAAGGATCAGGACAACAAGAATTTATCTCTGATTTATAATCCAGCAAATAATACAGAGAAAAGAAAGAATAAAAAAAAAATTGGGAGTTAATATCTTTGTAAAGACGAAAGCTATTTATTGTGGAAAACTTTGACCGCTATATATGGTTATAAGAATCTTGAAATAAAATCATAATGGTCATATTTAATATTATATTTAAATCTCATAAATAAAATATTTAATGACCATAAAATCTTCAAACGACCATAAAATCTCTAATTATCATGAAATCTCCAACAACCATAAAATCTTTAATGACCATAAAATCTTTTTGAAATCTAAACTAATTTTACAACGAAATCTAAACCCGGTTCAAAACATGAGAAAGTTGCTTTAATTGCTTTCCTCACCATACCACACACAAAGACTTAGTAATTTAATTAGGTTCACTCTGTTAATTTAACAGAAACAATGCATATTAGAACGTGAATGACATATTTAGGGGTTGTCTTTCACTTTGAGAAGAAAAATAGTTGATAATAAATAGCTTTCGAGAGACATAAATTATGAAGGATAGTGAATTTTTGTACAGGATAAATCACAATCCACCTCCTTCACGTGTATCACATCTCATGAATTAATTTTCTTGTAATGCCTTGAGCTTTGTAGATTTAAAACTATTGGAGAAAAGATTAAAGTAATTTTAAAAATGAAATTAGATTTGAAATCATGCTATATTGAGAAAAGTGGAAGCTATTTTTAGGGAAAAAAGAGAAAAATATAAATATTAATTTTTTGATTTTGCAATTTTGTAAGGAGGACATGTGATTTTTATTTTATTGAAGACAAGTTTTAAAAAGATGATAATATAGGGAAAAAGCCTTATAATTATTTCATAAATTGGTTTGAATATTAATGTTATCTTTTAAACCAATAGAGTCAAGCTGTCTTATAATTATTTTTTAAGTGATCCATTATTGACTGCCTTTTTTTCAAATACTTGAGAAAAATATAAAAAACAGAACTAATATGAATCACAATTTTCAATTTTTTCAATTAAAACTCAATTTTATTAATACCTAGTAGTTACAAATTTACTGAAAATTTATTTATAAATAAAATTGAGTATAGTTCGATTTTTTTTTTCAATTAAAACTTAAAATTTTTAGAAGTAAATTAAATAATATTGAAAAAATTCAAACCCATTAGTAAAAACATTCACTCAATCATCGAAAGTGTCATCGTTGATGAAATTAGCTGACAATCCGAACTTATATTAATTCAATTTGAATTGCTAAACAAATTTATATGAACATGAAAATTCACAAAATTTATCACTTATAAATTTATAGAAATATATATATATTTTTTAGAATTTTATATGAACATGAATATTCACTCACAAAATTTAAAAAAAGTTATGATGGTTCAAGGAGAACTCTCCTTGGAAATAGTTAAAAAGTTGTATGTTATATATTCATACTTTATTTTATTTATATATATATATATTTTAATTTTTATGTATGATATTATATTACAAATAATTTACATTACTAAAAATTTGAAAATAAAATTAACACAATTTATTATCAATATAAAACTACTTGTTTAATGTATGTTTTATCAATATAACACAATTTACAAATAATTTTACTAGTTTTATGTATGTTTATTTAGTGTTTAAAATAATTAAAATCGTAAAGAAAATTCTAAAATATGGATAATGTTATTTTTTAGATAAAATTTAGAACGTAATTGTACGACCTATTAAGTTATAAAATTTTTAAATAATTAAATATTAATATTATTAATGAAATTTTGAAGAATTTTCACAATATTAATAATTTTCTTATTATTGAGTCTTGTTACTTATAATAATACTAACAATTCCAAATTTAAACTCTCTAATTATATATAATAATAATATGAATAATTGTAAGTATCCGATTCATATATATAATAGTTTATTAAATTATATATATATTGATGTGGTCAAAACGAAATTGTGTCAAGATTGATTACTCTGTAAAAAAGAGAACATGAGGTGGATGGCGCCTATGACAGTTACTTCGACTCTCAAGTTAGTAAATTGAAGAAAAAGGCGAATGCAAGGAATTGCTTAGAACTCAAGAGTAGTTGTGTAAGAATGCATACCTTGGTCTCTGCGATCACTAGCTTTTATACTGTAAGAAGATAGAGTGTTAATTATAACATTTCTGAAAATTCGACTGGTACTAGCTAATTGATAGGGGATTTTACCGGGTAATTGACCGAAGACTCGTGATTACATGTATAATGGAGATCTGCTAGATTATACCTGCTAACAGTAACTTTATGTGAAAACTCGATCTATTTAGGAGAGGGCGAGTCTTGATAAAAAATCGAGTACCATGGTGTCCGGGTCTTCCTTTCTATGGGTGGGACCGCGTATCAACTTATCAGACTTTTGCCACGTGACCCTATCTTATGGTGACAACTCATGACTTACTTTTGGCGATTGTTGTGTTATATCAGAGATTTTTTCGCTGGTATTCGATTTTTTAGATTCGAAGGTGCCAGTTATCTTTACGATCTGGGGCACGTGGCTTATTTAGATTGGCCTTTTCCTGCTCGCGTCATTTTGCCTAGTCCTGCCTATAAATTATGACTGCCCTGTTTCTTGAGCTGCATTCAAAACTTAATGGCAAAGCCACTATATAAAAACCCTTCTTCTCCTACAAATATCATTTTTGCTCACAGTTGAAATTTTTGCTTTAGAAAAGACTCAACCGTTCCTCTTTTTTGTTTATAGACTTTCCTACTCAAGGTAACTTTTATTCGTTTTTTCTTTCATAGCAATGAATATAAACACTTCTTATTTTTTCTCTAGTGGAAGTTCTGCCTCAAGCTTCTCCTCCGATAGCCCCATTCGTACTCCGGCTCCCATCATTTCGCTGAGGGCAGTCCATGAAAGCGAAGGCAACATGATCAGCGACATCCCTTTCATACTAACTGAAAAAGAAATAGAACGTCTTCACGACAAGTACCACATCTCTCAAGAAATCTTTCACGACTTCGCTCCATCTTCAAGCATTCATGTAGATGACCTGATCCCTATAGAGGATACCATCATGGTGTACGAAGAGTAGTTGAAGGAGGGTCTTTGGTTCCCTATGTACTTATTTTTTATTGAGGTCCTTCGATTCTACAACCTGTTAGTCACCTAGTTGCACCCCAACAGTAGGAGGATCTTGGTGGCCTTCCGGTTAATTTTTTTAATAACAACATTGAGCCAAGCGTGGTGCTTTTCTCTCAACTGTACTAGCTGGGTACACGAAAGAATGAGGAGTTCTGGTTCTTCAGCGGGAGAAACATCACACACCATTTGACTGGATCCCTTCACCCCGCACTAGTTTTCTAGGGGTTTTGGTCCCATTTGTACCAGTTAGAATTATTAGTGTATTTGCCTTAGGCCATTATTTTGGACCTTTTTGTATATCATTTTGGTTATTAATAAAAAGATATTTTACTATCATTATTATTTGTTTGCATGTTACATAATAATGATTAACATCATTGGTTACTTATTATTATGTTGATAATAATAAAATATAACTAGTATGATTATTGATTGATAATCATGAGATGATTATATATATGATTGATATAATACAATAATCATAGATACTTGTTAGAGAATAAAGTATTGGATGGACCCGCATTGAGATCACTACATGGGTTATTGTCATAAGTGAATCTCAAAGTAGTTATGTCTTAATCTTTTGACTTGAGATTTTCATAGTTTCCAACATAAGGACTGTTATGTTTTGACATAACCAAACATTGTCTTTAATCGAACAATCATAAAGGTTATGATTGAGCATAATAGAAATTATGTAGAGGGTATTGAATCCTTTGACTTGAGATTGTCATAGTTTCCAACATAAGGACTGTTATATTTTGACATAACCAAACATTGTCTTTAATCGAACAATCATAAAGGTTATGATTGAGCATAATAGAAATTATGTAGAGGATATTGAACAATCAAGATAGAATTTGTCTCTCTCTTTGAGAGAGATATCTTCTAGACCCCTCGATAAGTGAGACTGAGAAATGCATGGTCGTGCTCAAATGAATTGATAGTGTGACTAATATCATTTGATTTTATCAGTCTACATAGAGATCGAGAAATCACAAGTTTGAACATTATAAGTTTGACATTGACCATGACTTATGTTCAAACTAAATATCGTGTGATAAATAGATTAATACATATTCTATTTATTAGGCTTTTTCGGACTATTGATCCTCATATTAGTTGGGTAGTCATAATATATTGCTAGAGGCCGCTTATGATTTATGGGCCTTGTGGGACTGGGCCTATTGTAAATTAATGTGAGCCTATTGGGTTACACACAAAAAAATGTTGTTGATGTTGTTAGTGTATATGCCCTAGGCCATTATCTTGGACCTTTTTGTATGTCATTTTGGTTATTAATAAAAGAGGTTTTTATCATTATTATTTGTTTGCATGTTACATAATAATGATTATCATCCCTGGTTACTTATTATTATGTTGATAATAATAAAATATAGCTGGTATGATTATTGATTGATAATCATGAGATGATTATGTATATGTTGATATAATTCAATAATCATAGATACTTGTTAGAGAACAAAATATTGAATAGACCCGCATTGAGATCACTACATGAGTTATTGTTATAAGTGAATCTCAAAGTAGTTATGTCTTAATCCTTTGACTTGAGATTGTTATAGTTTCCAACATAAGGACTGTTATATTTTGATATAACCAAACGTTGTCTTTAATTGGACAATCATAAAGGTTATGATTGAGCATGATAGAAATTATGTAGAGGATAATGAACAATCAAGATAAGATTTGTCCCTCTCTTTGAGAGAGATATCTTCTGGGCCCCTCGATAAGTGAGACCGAGAAATGCATGGCCGTGCTCAAATGAATTGATAGTGTGATCAATATCATTTGATTTTTATCAGTCTACTTAGAGATCGAGAAATCATAAGTTTGAACATTATAAGTTTGACATTGAACATTGACCATGACTTATGTTCAAACTAGATATCGTGTGACAAAGGGATTAATTCATGTTCTATTTATTAGGCTTTATCGAACTATTGATCCTCATATTAGTTGGGTAGTCATAATGTCTTGCTAAAGGCCACTTATGACTTATGGGCCTTATGGGACTGGGCCTATTGCCAATTAATGTGAGCCTATTGAGTCACACACAAAAGAACGTTATTGATGTGCTATGTCATACTAATGGGCTAAAAGCCCAAAGCCCATTAATATAATTAATAATAATAAAGTGTTATTATTATTAATCATTTATTATTATGAGATAATAATATTTAAAAGATCTGCAGTCTATCTATAACTGTTATAGATAAAGGACTCTATCACATAAGATATTTGAGTATTTGCGAGATTGTGATAGTGGGTTATGAACACAACTCCTTTTAGGAAAAGGAGTTGTTGAGTTGTGGGAAAAATAAAATTTCTTTTAGGAAAAGGAGTTATGGGAAAAACAAAAGACTGAAACATATAAATACCCCTTCTACGAATTGTAGAAGGTAAGCACTTTAGAATGATAGAAGACGTTCGTGTGGATACCATAGAGGGTGTTCGTTTGAAAAAGCAGCACCATCAGTCCGACATTGTATTTTCTTGACGAGATTAACAGGTTAGTCTCATATCCTTCTTATGAAATAAACGAAGCACTCGGATTCTGGGAAAGGAAATCAGAGAAATTTTATTTTTCCACTGCGCAATTTGAGTTGCAATAATCTCTAGATTTCCCAACAGATGTGCTATGTCATATTAATGGACTAAAAGCCCATTAGTATAATTAATAATAATAAAAATATTATTATTAATATTAAATATTATTATAAGATAATAATATTTAAAAGATCTGCAGTTTATCTGTAAATGTTATAGATAAAAGATTTTTCAGTTTTTCTTATCAAAACAAACTATCACGTAGGATATTTGAATATCTGCGAGATTGTGATAGTTGGTTATGAATACAACTTTTTTACAAAAAAAAGTGTGGGAAAACAAAAGACTAAAAACAAATAAAAATCTCTTCTATGAAGGGAAAGTAATGTTTTTTGGAGAAATCGTTTTGAGCTGCAGATTAGAAGAGCATATGAGAGAGCATTTTGTCACACTATAAAAATTTTATTTTTAGATTTTTAAAAAAAAGTTACGACGGTTCAAGGAGAACTCTCCTTCAAACCAGTTAAAAAGTTGTATATTATATAAAAATAGCCTAAAGAGAACTCTCTTTTAAACAAAAAATATATATATATTTTAGAATTTTAAAAGAACTAGTTTTTTTTTTTTTTAACATACAATACTCGTAATTTTACTAGTTATATATATTCATACTTTATTTTATTTATATATATATATATTTTAATTTTTATGTATGATATTATATTACAAATAATTTTCATTACTAAGAATTTGAAAATAAAATTAGCACAATTTATTATCAATATAAAACTACTTGTTTTATGTATGTTTTATCAATATAACACAATTTACAAACAATTTTACTAGTTTTATGTATGTTCATTTAGTGTTTAAAATAATTAAAATCATAAAGAAAATTTTAAAATATGGACAATTTTATTTTTTAGATAAAATTTAGAACGTAATTGTATGACCTATTAAGTTATAAAATTTTTAAATAATAAAATATTTAATTAAATATTAATATTATTAATGAAATTTTGAAGAATTTTCACAATATTAATAATTTTTTTATTATTGACAAGACTCAATAATAATACTAATAATTCCAAATTTAAACTCTCTAATTATATATAATAATAATATGAATAATTGTAAGTATCCAATTCATATATATATATATATATATAGTTTATTAAATTATATACATATTGATGTAACTGAAACGAAACTATGTTATGATTGGTTACTTTGCAAGAAATAGAACGTGAGGTGGATGACACCTATGACAGTCACTCCGATGCTCAAGTTAGTAAACTAAAGAAAAGGACAAATGCAAGGAATTGCTTAGAACTCAAGAATAGTTGTGTAAGAATGTATATCTTGATCTCTACAATTACTAACTTTTATATTGTAAGAATAAGAAATTAATTATAGCATTTCCTGAAAATCCGACTGGTACTAGCTAATTAATAGGGGATTCTACCGGGTAATTGATCGGATATCCCCTGATTACAAGCATAATGGGGATCTCTTGAATTATACCTGCTAACAGTAATTTTATGTGAAGACTCGACCTATTCAGGAGAGGAATCGAGTACCATGGTGTCCGGATCTTCCTTTCCACGGGTAGGACCGCGTATCGACTTATCAGACCTTTGCCATGTAACCCTATCTTATGGCGACAACTCATGGCTTATTTTGAGTAATTGTTGTGTTACATCAGAGGTCTTTCTGCTGGTATTCGATTCTTCATATTCGAAGGTGCCATTTGTCTTTACGATTTAGGGCACGTGGCTTATTTAGATTGGCCTTTTTCTGCTCGCATCACTTTGCCTGCTCCTGCCTATAAATGATGACTGCCCTGTTTCTTGAGTCGCATTCAAAACTTACCGGTAAAGCTACTATATATAAATTCTTCTTCTCCTCCAAATATCATTTTTGCTCACAATTGACATCTTTGCTTTAGAAAAGACTCGACCATTCGTACGGCTCCCATCATTTCGCTGAGGGTAGTCCATGAAAGCAAAGGCAACCTAATCAGCGACATCCCTTTCATACTAACTGAGAAAGATATAGAACGTCTTTATGAAAAATACCACATCTCTCGAGAAATCTTTCACGTCTTCACTCCATCTTCGAGCATTCGCGTAGATATTCTGATCCCTGCGGAGGATACCATCATAGTGTATGAAGAGTAGTTGAAGGAGGGTCTTCGGTTCCCTATGGACCCATTTTTTACCGAGGTCCTTCGATTCCACAACCTGTCAGTCATCTAGCTCCACTCCAATAGCTGGAGGATCTTGGTGGCCTTCCGCTTCGTTTGTTTTAATAACAACATTGAGTCAAGCATGGCACTTTTCTCCCAACTGTACCAGCTGGGTACACGAAAGAATGAGGAGTTGTAGTTGTTAAGCGAGTAATACCCGGCTAGACTCCGGTCTCGGAATTCCTACCGTCCGGTGGAATCTCGGATGTCGGAAGCCTCTAGCAGGGTAGAAACATGATTTTCATAAAATATTTTAATGTGTTTTATGGTTTTAAACAAGATGGAAATGAGTTTTTGCATGAAAACAACCTTGGAGGAAAACCCAGGTTCGGCCGCCGAACATGCAGGCATTTCGGGTGTGCCTTAGGCCCTCGAAGGCATAAGTGAGGGAAGTCCAGGTTCGGCCGCCGAACCTCAAGTTCGGCCACCGAACATGGCATGCATGCGGAGGCACGTTCGGCCCCCGAACGTGGCCTGGCCAGCCACTATAAAAGGGTCCCTTAGCCAAAATGGGCGAGCTTTTCTCCCCATTTTTGGCCAAGGTGAGCTCTCCGCCGTTCCTCACCAATCTTTGAGTTCTTCCTTCAGATCTTTCAAGTTTTTCACTAGTTTTCACCTTATTTTGAAGATTTTCAAGTTTTGAGCAAGTTTTGAGCTTGGAGACCCAAGGAAGTTGAAAATCTCCCATCTCCAAGTTTTGGTCGTCCCTCTCTCGATCTTCAAGAGGTAAGGGCCGATCTTGAACCCATTTCATGTTTTAAGTAAGTTTTATGCTAGTTTATGGGGTAGAATGGCATGTATAGAGTTATATGAGTTTTTGAGTTAATGTGGTGTTTTTGAACAATGTGGCTTGCCAATGCATGTTTGATGTGTTATAGATGGGGTTTAAGATAGTTTGAAGCCCCTAGGAGCTTGTATGCTGGAGTATGTGTGTTGTAGAATAGGATTATGCATGTTTATAAGGTTTGGGAGGCATTGGTGGCAAGAGGAGCCAAGTTTCTGCCCTTTGGCAGAAATCAGGTTCGGCAGCCGAAGGACTTTCGGCCGCCGAACATGGCTGGGGAGGCAAGCCTTTCAGCTGCCGAAGCCTGCCCCCGAAAGGAGACTTTCGTCTCTGTCTGGGAGTTTCGGCCGCCGAAAGTGCCGCCGAACATGCATGAGTTTCGCCTCTGTCTGGGAGTTTCGGCCGCCGAAGGTGCCGCCGAACCTGCCTGACTTTCGGCTCTGGAAGGACTTTCGGCCGCCGAACCTGCCGCCGAAAGTGCCCTGTCCAGACTTCTTTTGCATGTTTTTGCATGATTGTTTTGAGGTATTTCAGGGGGTTTTTGGGGGATGTTTTTAGAGTTATGTTCTAGTTGTTTGGTCCCTCATTTGAGTCCACCTGTGTAGGTTCAGACCCAAGGAACCGAGGACCCCAGCAGTGAGTCAGCTGCTTCAGTCATTGTCAGAGCTAGCCAAAAGGTGAGTAGAATAAACCTTTACGATTGAAAGCAAATAAATTATAAAGTTTTGAGCATGTTCATGCATCATGAATGCCATGTTATGAATTAGGTTGTTTGCATTAGAATTCACGAATATGTTGCATTGCATTTATGGTGTTGATGTGGATTGGTTATTGGATGATCCTTTAGTCCTCATATGGTATGATGATGTTACGGCATGATATGGTATGGAAGTCCAGGTTGTACCCATTCTACGTCCCTGGCACATTGGAATGCTATGTTATGTTATGTTAAGAGAAAGACCGGTTGACCCATTCTACGTCTCGGCACTTTGGAATGTAGAGGACTATTGGTGACAATACCATCCGAGATGTGATTTGTTGTGATGTGTTGCATTACATGATGGCATGAAATTTTAAATGTTGTTTTTCATTATTCTGCTCACTGGGCTCTTGTAGCTCACCCCTCTCCCTTAACCCCCAGGTTTGCAGGTACGGGCTAGACAGAGAAGTCAAGGAGAGAAAAGTCTTGTATTTGTAATAGATAGGAAGTGGACATGATAAATTTGTAAGATGATGTAAAGTTGAATAGTCGTGTTATGTATAATGATATTGAGGATTAGAAGTTGTGCTTGACTCTATGGGTATTGTTATCCCCTTTTATTACATGATCTCAGATGTTTATGATGTATATGTGAACCAACTCAACGCATGTTATGTCGCCCATTGGGGCTTTGATGAGATCCCACAGAGGGGTCAATGTTATAGTTATGTTTATGTTTAGTGCATGCACAGGTTGAGGTTGGTACATGAGAAAATGAATGAAAGAAAAGTTTTAAATTTTATGTATTTTTGTCGATCATGTATGGGATTAAACAGTTTACCAGGATGCATGTTAGGCTTGCTACGGGTCCCGGCGGCCTTAAGTCGACTTGGATCCTAGCGCCGGTAGCGGTCCGATTTTCGGATCGTTACATAATGGTATCAGAGCCCTAGGTTCATATGGTCGGACCTAGAGTGTCGGGCTCATAGATGTTATAGAAGGTCAAGCACAATAGGAAGATCATGTCCACTAGGATAGGATGTGGAGTCCTGTCTTGCATGATGATGTGAAATGCCATGATTATATGCATATGCATTAATGATATGTGATGTATGTGATGAGGGTTCATGTGTGCCCACATGAACCATATGATGCTAATGTTTGCTTGTTATGTGCTGCCTTTCAGAAAATAGGATGAGGGAAACTCGTCGATCAGCAAGATTGACTGGAGTACCACCTGAGGATGAGGGCACGAGCGCCCGTCCTCCTGCATTGCCTAGGGCAATGTCATGTAGATCAAGCAGAGAAAGAGTGTCAAGGGACCCTAGAAGGTCTTTTGATGCTAGCAGAAGGGGGACAGATAGAGGAGGAAGTTCTTCAAATGTGAGGGAGGTTATGGAAGAGGATCAGAGGAGGGATGGGAATTTGGATGTCAGCATGACGAAAGAAGGGACAAAGGAGTCGCAGGGAGGCGCTCAGGCCTCGGGGTATGGTTTTCCACCCTATTATTCACCCTTCCCATAGGGTTCAGGGTATCCGATGGGAGGCACATCGGATTACTCCAGCTTTAGCCCCTACCCTACCTACATGCCTTATCCACCTTTCTATCCACCTCACCCCCAGTACCCAGCTTATCCACCCTCACCCTTTTATCCTCACCCGGGAAACCCCACCTCGGGGAATGCTGCACCCCCACCTCCACCACCTACAGAACCAGCAGCCCCAGTTACTCAACCTTCTAGACCTAGCTCAGCCAGTGGAAGCAAGGTCAAGATGACCGACTACATGAAACTGGGTGCTCCTCAGTATGAAAAAGGGGATGACCCATTTGTGTATCTTGAAAGGGTTAAGGTGATCACAGATGAGATTGGGGCTGATGACAGTAGAGCCATTCAGATGGCTGGGTTCACGCTTAAGTGTAAGAAGGCACGAGAGTGGTTCAAGAATTATGTGAGCCCGAGAGTAGACAGCATGTCATGGGAGGAGTTTGCAAACGAGTTTGCAGGATGGGCTTTCCCAGATAGTTCAAGGGAGCTGAAGATGATAGAGTTTGAGCAGTTGAGGCAGACCGATGAGATGAGTGTAGAGGAGTTCACAGACAGATTCTTGGAGCTGTTGCCATTTGCAGGGCAAAATCTTGATACAGACCAGAAAAGGTCAAGGAGGTATATCATGAAACTCCACTCCAGATATTCCTCCTTGATCCAGTCAGCAGATAGGGAGAGCTTCCATGCCATAGTGGATATGGCCCAGAAAATGGAGGCCAGTGCCATCGTTCAGGGAACAGTCAGACAGTCAGTGGCACAACCTTCTGGTTCCAAGACCCTAGGCTCTTCTTCTCTGAGTGCAGCAGCTTCAGGTAGCAAAAAGTGGAGTAATACCACTAGGAAGCCCAAGAAGAACAAGTTTTGGAACAAGGTCAAATCCAGTCTGGGATTAGGGAGTGGCTCAAGCTCTGGTGCGGATAATGCAGTTTGTGCAAAGTGTAGTAGGCCACACAGGGGAGTTTGCCGAGCTGGGACAGCAGCCTACTTCAGATGCGGGCAAGAGGGACACATGGCTCGGGAGTGTCCTAGGGCAGCTTTTGGAGCACAGTCTCAGCAGACAGCTTCTGGCAGTGTGGCTCAACCAGCAGCTCCAGCCATGACTCAGGCCAGTGGCAGAGGCAGAGGAAGAGGGGCAGCCTCTTCTTCAGCGGGTTTCAGAGGTGAAGGTCCATCAGCTCCAACACAGATCTTCACAATGACTCAGCAGGAGGCAGATGCATCTAACACCGTGGTGGCAGGTAATTTAGTCATTGGTTGTGCAGATGTGTATGCCTTGATGGACCCTGGTGCATCTCATTCTTTTATTGCTCCGAGAGCCGTCGAGAGGTTGGGTCTGATGATCTCTGGGTTAGAGTGTCCTCTCTGGGTTAGTGGACCCAAGTGTGATCCATCAGTGGCAGAGTCAGTCTGCCAGTGCAGTCCAGTCTTTGTTGAGGGAAGATGCCTTTCCGCCGACCTTGTGGTTCTAGACTTGACAGACTTTGACGTCATTCTAGGGATGGACTGGTTATCTACCCATGGTGCTACCTTGGACTGCAAGGACAAGGTAGTCAGGTTCAGAGGTCAGGATGGGTCAGAGGTTGTCTTCAGGGGAGACAGGAAGGGTACACCTAGAGGTCTGATATCAGCTCTTCAGGCTCGTAGGTTGCTTAGGAAGGGATGTCAAGGGTATTTGGCTCATGTGAGAGAGCTTAGCAGTCAGGTTAGAGAGCCCGCCTCGGTGCCAGTGGTTAGAGAGTTTCTAGACGTCTTCCCAGACGAGCTGCCAGGTTTACCACCTGCTAGGGAGATAGAGTTCGAGATAGAACTGATGCCTGGAACCCGACTGATCTCTATCCCTCCCTACAGGATGGCTCCAGCTGAGTTGAAAGAATTGAAAGAACAGTTGCAAGAGCTGGTAGAAAAGGGCTTCATCCGACCGAGTACCTCACCATGGGGTGCTCCAGTCTTGTTTGTCAGAAAGAAGGATGGATCCCTTAGGCTTTGTATCGACTACAGGCAGTTGAACAAAGTCACTACCAAGAATAGATACCCATTGACAAGGATCGACGATCTATTCGACCAGCTAGCAGGAGCGGGTTGTTTCTCCAAAATAGATCTGAGATCTGGGTATCATCAGCTGAGGATCAGAGAAGAAGATGTGCCAAAGACAGCTTTCAGGACCAGATATGGGCATTTTGAGTTCCTTGTAATGCCGTTCGGGTTAACCAACGCCCCTGCAGCATTCATGGATCTCATGAACAGAGTGTTTAACCAGTACCTGGATCACTTCATTATTGTCTTCATAGATGATATCCTAGTGTATTCCAGGACTGCAGAGGAGCATGCCCATCATCTGAGGTTAGTTCTACAGACCTTGAGGGAACATGGCTTGTATGCCAAGTTCTCCAAGTGCGAGTTCTGGCTGAGGAGCATTTCATTCTTGGGGCATGTGGTGTCAGAAAATGGGATAGAGGTGAACCCCAAGAAGGTAGAAGCTGTGGCTAACTGGCCTAGACCCACTTCAGTGATAGAAATCAGGAGTTTCTTGGGTTTGGCAGGTTACTACAGGAGGTTCGTTCAGGACTTCTCGAAAATAGCAGCTCCTCTGACCAGGTTAACCAGGAAGAATCAGAAGTTTGTGTGGACCGACCAATGCGAAGAGAGTTTTGAAGAGCTTAAGAAGAGCTTGACTTCAGCACCAGTGTTAGATCTGCCATCTAGTGATGAGGATTTTACAGTCTTTTGTAATGCGTCCCGTGTGGGACTGGGTTGTGTACTAATGCAGAATGAGAGGGTGATTGCTTATGCTTCTAGACAGCTAAAGAAGCACGAGTTAAATTACCCCACGTATGACCTAGAGATGGCAGCAGTAATCTTTGCACTCAAGATGTGGAGGCACTACCTCTATGGGGTAAAATGTGAGATCTTCACGGATCATAAGAGCCTGCAGTACATCCTGAGTCAAAGAGATTTGAATTTGAGACAGAGGAGATGGGTAGAGCTGCTGAGTGACTATGATTGCAAGATTCAGTACCATCCGGGTAAGGCGAATGTCGTGGCAGACGCCCTAAGCCGGAAGTCACTAGGCAGCCTATCCCACATTACAGCAGAAAGGAGACCAGTGGTGAAGGAGTTTTACAAGCTCATTAATGAAGGTCTACAGTTGGAGTTGTCTGGTACAGGTGCTTTAGTGGCCCAGATGAGAGTGACACCTGTGTTTCTGGAGCAAGTGGCTCAGAAACAGCATGAGGACCCAGAGTTAGTGAAGATTGCCAGGACTGTTCAGTCAGGCGAGGACAGTGAGTTCAGATTTGACAGTAAGGGGATCCTCCGCTATGGGAGCAGACTTTGTGTACCAGATGACATAGGGCTAAAAGGAGACATTATGAGAGAGGCTAATAATGCAAGATACAGCGTTCACCCCGGAGCCACCAAGATATATTAAGATCTGAGGAAAGTTTATTGGTGGCCAGCAATGAAGAAAGAAGTGGCACAGTTTGTGTCAGCCTGCGAAGTGTATCAGAGGGTGAAGCTGGAACATCAGAAGCCGGCTGGAATGCTTAACCCGCTACCTATTCCAGAGTGGAAATGGGAGAATATAGCTATGGACTTCGTAGTGGGGTTACCGGCGACGTCCAACAGATTGGACTCCATATGGGTAATTGTGGATAGACTCACCAAATCTGCTCACTTCATCCCTGTCAGGAGTGGCTATTCTGTGGACAAGTTGACGCAGGTGTATGTTGATGAGATCGTCAGGCTGCATGGGGTTCCTGTTTCAATAGTGTCCGATAGAGGGCCCCAGTTCACCTCTAGGTTTTGGCGGAGTCTGCAGAATGCCATGGGTACCAGGTTGGATTTCAGTACTGCCTTCCACCCCCAGACTGATGGACAGTCAGAAAGGACCATCCAGACTATCGAGGATATGCTCAGAATGTGTGTGCTGGATTTTGGCGGTTCTTGGAGGCAGCATCTACCTTTGGTGGAGTTTGCCTACAATAACAGCCATCATGCTAGCATCGGGATGGCTCCATATGAAGCTTTATACGGAAGGAAGTGTAGGTCACCGGTTTGCTGGGAGGAAGTTGGAGAGAAGGCCTTGGCAGGGTCTGAGCTAGTAGAGATTACCAGCAGGGTGGTACCCATAATCAGAGAAAGGATCAAGACTACTGCAAGCAGACAGAAGAGTTATGCAGACATCCGCAGACGGCAAGTAGAGTTTCAGGAGAGAGATCTGGTATTGCTCAAGGTGTCTCCAATGAAAGGAGTGGTTCGCTTTGGGAAGAAGGGTAAACTAGCCCCACGATACATCGGACCCTTTGAAATCTTGCAAATGATTGGGAATGTGTCGTACAAGCTAGATTTACCTGCTTCAATGAAAAGAATCTATCCGATTTTCCATGTTTCCATGTTGAGGAAGTTCGTGTCAGATCCGAGTAAGGTTCTTAGTGAGCCTGATGTGGAGATCCAAGAAGATCTCACCTATGTTGAGCAGCCAGTACGGATCATAGACACCCAGATCAGGAAGCTGAGAAACAAGGAAATCCCGATGGTGAAAGTCCTATGGAACCACCACAATATGGAAGAATGCACTTGGGAGACACGGGAGTCCATGCTCCAGCAATACCCTTATCTTTTCTGAGGTTCCTTGTTGATAAACTTTTCGATAATTTGATGGTTAATATTTTAGATAATCGATATATAATTGATAAGTTATTTTAATGAATACTTTTATTATAATTAAATCAATAAATTTTATTATTATTTTTAAGTTTTATAATTAAAAATTCAATATTCTAAATTAAAAGAAATTTCAATTTTTTTTATTTCTATATTTATTTATATCTATTTATATTTATTTTATATATATTTTGGTTTATTAATTTATATTTATTAATTATTTATTAATTTATATATTTTAATTATTTATTAATTTATATATATATATATATATATATATATATTAATTTTCTTGTCTTGAGCTTTGTAGATTTAAAACTATTGGAGAAAAGATTAAAGTAATTTTAAAAATGAAATTATATTTTAAATCATGCTATATTGTGAAAAGTGGAAGCTATTTTTAGGAAAAAAAGAGAAAAATATAAATTTTAATTTTTTTTATTTAGCAATTTTGTAAGGAGGACATGTGATTTTTATTTTATTGAAGACAAGTTTTAAAAAGATGATAATATAGGGAGAAAGCCTTTTGTGAGAAAATAATCTATTTATTTAATAAATTGGTTTGAATATTAATGTGAACTTTTAAACCAATAGAGTCAAGCTGTCTTATAATTATTTTTTAAGTGATCCATTATTGACTGCCTTTTTTTTTTGAAATACTTGAGAAAAATATAAAAAACAGAATTAATATGGATCACAATTTTCAATTTTTTTCAATTAAAACTCAAATTTATTAATACCTAAAAAATTCTAAGTGAATGTAAATAAACATGGATGTGCACATAATTTAGTAGTTACAAATTTACTGAAAATTCATTTATAAATAAAATTGAGTATAGTTCAAGATTTTGTTTTTTCAATTAAAACTTCAATTTTTAAGAAGTAAATTAAATAATATTAAAAAAATTCAACCCATTAGTAAAAACTTTGATAAAAGACTATTTAGACTCCGTCAGGAATTTTAACCAATATCGTTTGGCTAAGACGAAATAAGAGAAAAGATAGGTTAGAAAACTAAAAGTCTTATTGAAATTCCTCAAAAATTGAAAAGTGAGTTTCTAATAGATAAGGGAGACTATTTATAATAGAAACAAAACCCTAATAAGCAAAATTATGAAAATACCCAAAAATATCCAAAAAATTAATTAAAATGCAAAATTGACCCCATAAACGATGGAATTTTCATATCGAACTTTGTGACAGGTCTGAAGCCCTTGTCACACTTTTGAAAATCGTGCGTCTCGAAATTCCCTTTTCGAAAAGCTATCGTGGGTCTCTATGAGACGTCAGCAGCAAAAGTTAGGTCCGGTCCAAGTCTGCCGTATAGTCCAAGGCTAGTTACTCCATGTCATTCCCTTCCACTTGTAAAGAACTCGACCTCGAGTTATCATCAGCATGGTAGTACTGAAATAGATCTGCCACATTAAACATCTTGGAAATTGTTATCTCATGTGGGAGATCAAGAACATATGCATTGTCATTGATCTTCTGAAGGATCCGGAATGGACCAATCTTCTTGGCGTCAAGCTTTTTCTATCCTCCACCACGCTCCTTGCATAAATATACCATAACTTGGTCACCGACATTGAAGGACTTGAAACGTCTATGTTTATCAGCTGTAACTTTATATTTGTCATTGACTTCTGTAAGGCATTGTTGTACCTATTTGAAAATATCCACATGCTGCTTTGCCAAGTTGCTTGCTGCAACACTGTTGTGAGAACTTGTGGGAAGGGCAATAAGATCAACTGTATACGCTGAGACTTTCCTGTACACAATAGCAAATGGTGACATCTTTGTGGAGCTATGGACAACACTGTTGTAAGCAAATTCTGCTTGGGCAAGAGCAAGATCCTAAGCAGTTTTCTTGTTACTGCAGATGCAGCGCAGAAGATTGCCAAGCGTGCGGTTCACCACTTCAGTTTGTCCATCAGTTTGGGGATGGGCAGCATTGCTGTATCAAAGTTCAGTTCTAAAACGTTTCCATAAGGTCACCCAGAAATGAGTTAGAAACGTCACATCTCTGTCAGAAGTAATGGTCTTAGGGATGCCATATAAGCGAATAATCTTTTGGAAAAACAGTTTTTCCACATGAGAAGCATCATTAGTTTTCTTGTAAGGAATGAAATGTGTCATTTTGGAGAACCTGTCAACAACAACAAAAATGGAATCAGATCTACGTTGAGTATGTGGAAGACCAAGAACAAAATCCATAGACAATTCCTCCCAAGGATGTGCTGGAATAGGTAGTGGAGTGTATAAGCCTGTATTCTGCGAATGTCCCTTCTGAGTTTGACAAACTGGGCACTTCTGGATCATCCGACCTATAATCCTTTTTAATTGTGGCTAGTAAAAATGCTCCTCCAACCCAACAATAGTCTTGTCACGCCCCAAATGACCACTCAAGCCTCCTCCATGGACCTCCCGAATAAGCTTTTCCCGTAAAGAAGATCGAGGGATGCATAACCTGTTCTCCTTAAAAAGAAAGTCATTATGTACCAAGAATCCATCAGCAGGCTGGTGAGCCTGGACTCTAGCCCATATATCAGCAAAGTCATCATCTATAGTATATAAATCCTTCCAGAACCACAACCTCCTTATTAACTGTAATCAATAGAGCAACCCTCCTACTCAAAGCATCTGCCACCTTATTACTATGGCCAGCCTTATGTTTAGTGACATAATGAAAGGCTCCAAAGTAAGCTGCCCATTAAGCATGCATCTTATTCACATGTTTTTTAGTTTTAAAATGGATCAAAGATTGATGATCTGTGTGAATAATAAACTCTCGCCCCATTAAATACTGCTCCCAAGTTTTAAAAGCCCGGAATACTGCATATAGCTCCTGCTCATAAGTAGACCACTTCTTTCTAGCTTTATTCAGTTTCTCACTAAAGAAGGCAATAGGCCTTTTAGACTGTGACAACACTCCACCAATCCCAACTCCACAAGTATCACATTCAACCTCAAACAGTTTATCAAAATTGGGTAGAGCATGAATAGAGGCAGAAGTAAGCCTATCTTTAATCTCTTCAAAGCTCTTGTTGGCAGCTTCAGTCCATGCAAATTTTTGCACTCTCTTTCTTCAAGCAATCTGTGATAGGGGCAACAATACTGCTGAAACTTCTGATAAACCATCGATAGAAAGTAGTAAGGCCATGAAAGCTGCGAACTTCAGAAATAGTTTTGGGGATGGGCCAATTCTGTATTACTTCTACCTTCTTCTTATCAACATGTATCCCTTCTGCACTAACAACGAACCCCAGGAACAGAACGCGCTCTGTCATATAAATGCACTTCTTAAGATTAATAACCAGCTCACTTTTTTACAAGGCTGTCATGACTTGACAGATGCTGTAGATGTTCTTCCTCAATGCGACTAAAAATCAAGATATCATCAAAATAAACAACCACAAATTTGCATAAGAAAGGACACAAAATCTGGTTCATGAGTAGCATAAAAGTGCTAGGTGCATTCATTAAACCAAAGGGCATAACCAACCACTCATACAAGCCTTCCTTAGTCTTGAAGGCAGTCTTCTATTCATCTCCCTCCTTGATCCGAACTTGGTGATAGCCACTTTTAAGGTCGATTTGAGAAATAACTTTAGACCCGGATAGCTAATCTAGCATGTCATCCAATCGTGGAATAGGAAATCGATATTGAACTGTAATTTTGTTGATGGCCCTGCTATCCACGCATATTCTCCAAGTCCCATCTTTCTTTGGAACTAATAGGGCAGGTACTCCGCAGGGGCTAATGCTCTCCCAAATATATCCCTTCTTCAGTAATTCTTCAACCTGTTCTTGGAGGATTTCACTCTCCTTTGGACTCATCTTGTAATGAGGCAGATTCAGTAACTTTGATCCAGGAATGAGATCAATCTGATGTTGGATATCCCGCAGAGGTGGAAACTGGGATGATTCCTCCACTATCTTAGGAAACTCCTTCAACAGCTCTTTGACGGGTGGTGGTAAAGATGATGCATCCTCCATTGTACCTTTTTCTCTCACCAATAAAGCCAGTGTGCCTCCAGATTTCTTAATTGCGCCTGGTAGCCTCTGCACTTTTGTGGAAATAGCAACAACATTCCTCCCTTCCACTTTAGAATGTTTCACAGAACCGAAAGGCAATATAGTAATCTTCTTTTGATTCCACGTGAACATGTATGAATTCTCCTTCCCTTATGCAAAGCATCAACATCGAATTGCCAAGGGCGACCTAGCAAAATGCCACAGCAATCCATATCCACAACATCACAATTAACAGGTTCAGTATAAGATTTACCAATCGAGATAGACACGCTGCAGATTCTATTGACCTCAATTGTCGGACCTTCCTTAATCCATCCGACTTTGTATGGTGAAGGGTGCGGCTGTGTAGGCAACTTCAATTTCTCCACCAATTGCTTAGCTATCAGATTCTCACAACTGCAGCTATCTATAATTAGTCTGCAAATTGCCTCTCCTACTCGACACTTTGCCTGGAAAATCTTCCTCTTTTGTGTCTCATCCTCCTATTTTGTTGAGCATAAGATTTTCTTTACCACATAGGTGACCTCTCTATCTTTAGAACTAGCTATAGATCCATCATCCTCATCCACTTCCTCGTCAGTTTCGGCCACCTGCTCAACTATATTAACCTGTCAGCGATCAGTGTTAACTCCTCCATGTTCTGGACAATTATTTGATCGATGACCAAGTTGCCTGTAGCGGTAACATATGTCTCCTGTTGGCTTCTGATAAGGATTGGTTCTGCCTCTTTTGTCTGTTGTAGTGGTAGCTGCCTTTCCCTTATTGTCTCTCCTTTCTTCCATGGTATTTTGAAAATTGCCAGAATTTGCAACTTTAGAAGGCTGCCCGCTGTAATTGCCTCTATACTGCTGCGTCCCTGTCCCTGTCGAACTAGAATTTCTGTAATTGAAATTTCGGTTGTACTGCTGTCGTGGTTGCCAATCAACACGCTCTTTTGCCCTTTTTGCCATCTTAATAGCGTTTGCCAAGGTGAAAATCACAGCTACTCCCATCATACAATGAATTTCGTGATTCAGGCCCTTCTGATAATGAGCAACCTGCTGGGCTTCGTTCTTACAGTTTTCACACCTCGCTTGCAACCTCAAAAACTCCTCGGTATATTCATCCACCCTTCGGTTCCCTTATACACAGCCATGATACCGGTTATACAAAACCTGAGCGTGATTGCTAGGTAAGAACCGTTGTTTAAACATCTGCTTCATCAACACCCAGTTTCGTATGGGTTCTAGCCTCCTTCTATAGCGTTCGTTTTGAATCGAATTCCACCAGGCTGCTGCACCTCCTTTTAGCTTATAGGCCACAATCGAAACCTTGCAATCCTCTTCCACGTTCATAACTTCAAAATAACTTTCAACCTCTGTTAGCCAATCAAGAACAGATTCCACATCCAGCGAACCAGAAAAGTTTTGAAGGTCTATCTTGATCTTGTAATCTTCCTGATAATTCTGATGGGGATTTGCAAGCACAGGATTAGCGACTACAGGATTGGTGACTGGCTGGGGGTGTGCGGTGGCGGCGGGTTGGTGGAGTCCCTGCTGCATGGTCAGTTATCCGATCATCTCCCTCAATTCTGTCAAAGATGCCTCAATCACAGCAAGTCGCGCCTCTTGGTTATCTGCCATGGTCGAACTTTGCTCTGATACCAATTTGATAAAGGACTATTTAGACTCCGTCAGGAGTTTTAACCAATATTGTTTGACTAAGACGAAATAAGAGAAAAGATAGGCTAGAAGACTAAAAGTCTTATTGAAATTTCTCAAAGATTGAAAAGTGAGTTTCTAATAGCCAAGGGAGACTATTTATAATAGAAACAAAACCCTAATAAGCAAAATTATGAAAATACCCAAAAATATCCAAAAAATTAATTAAAATACAAAATTATAATTTCCATATCGAACTTTGTGATAGGCCTACGGCGCTCGTCACACTTTTGAAAGTAGTGTGTCTCGAAATTCCCTTTCCAAAAAGTTATCGTGGGTCTCTATCGGACGTCGGCAACAAAAGTTAGGACCAGTCCAAGTCTGCCGTATAGTCCAAGACTAGTTGCTACATGTCAAACTTTCAATCAATAATTGAAAGTGTCATCATTGATGAAATTAGCTGAGAATCCGAACCTCTATTAATTCAATTTAGGTGGCTAAATAAATTTATATGAACATGAATATTCATGAAATTTATCACTTACAAACTTATCGAAAATTCAATAGAATTTTCTATATATATCGCAGATTTTTAATTTTTGAGAAATTCAATCTGCGTGTATATAAAGTGTCAAATGATTCAAGAGGACTCTAATCCAGGCTATGAATTTTTTTTCTTTTTCTTTTATATATTTTTGTAAAAAAAAAATAGAATGGTTCAACGAGAATTCTACTTTAAATTATGAAATTATATTTTTAAAAATAAAATAATTGAAATAATTCAAAAGTGGGCATTTTGTCAAACCATAAAAATTTTATTTTTTAAATTTTTTAAAAAAAGTTAGGACGGTTCAACGAGAACTCTCCTTCGAACCAGTTAAAATGTTGTATATGATGTAAAAATAGCCTAAAGAGAGCTCTCTTTTAAATAAAAATATATATATTTTTTAGAATTTTAAAAGAACTAGTTTTTTTTAACATACAATACTCATAATTTTACTAGTTATATATATTCATACTTTATTTTATTTATATATATATATATTAATTATTATGTATGATATTATATTACAAATAATTTGCATTACTAAAAATTTGAAAATAAAATTAACACAATTTATTATCAATATAAAACTACTTGTTTTATGTATGTTTTATCAATATAACACAATTTACAAATAATTTTACTAGTTTTATAAATGTTCATTTAGTGCTTAAAATAATTAAAATCATAAAGAAAATTTTAAAATATGGACAATTTTATTTTTTAGATAAAATAACGTAATTGTTTGACCTATTAAGTTATAAATTTTTTAAATAATAAAATATTTAATTAAATATCAATATTATTAATGAAATTTTGAAGAATTTTGATAATATTAATTTTTTTTTATTATTGAGTCTTGTTACTTATAATAATACTAATAATTCCAAATTTAAACTCTCTAATTATATATAATAATAATATGAATAATTGTAAGTATCCGATTCATATATATATATAATAGTTTATTGATGTGGCCGAAATGAAATTGTGTCACGTTTGGTTACTTTGCAAGAAAGAGAACGTGAGGTGGATGACACTTATGACAGTCACTCTAACGCTCAAGTTAGTAAACTGAAGAAAAAAGAGCGAATGCAAGGAATTGCTTAGAACTCAAGAGTAGTTGTGTAAAAATACAAATTTTGGTTTCTGCGATCACTAGTTTTTATACTATAAGAAGATGAAGTTAATTATAGAATTTTTCTGAAAATCCGACTGGTATTGGCTAATTGATAGGGGATTCTACCGAGTAATTGATCGGAGATCCCTTGATTACAGGTATAATGGGAATCTGCTGGATTATACTTGCTAGCAGTAACTTTATGTGAAGACTCAACCTATTTAGGAGAGGCCGAGTCTTGATGAAGAACTGAGTATTATGGTGTCCGGGTCTTCCTTTTCGCGAGTGGGACCGCGTATTGACTTATCAGACTTTTACCATGTGGCCCTATTTGGCTTACTTTGGGCGATTGTTGTATTACATCAAAGGTCCTTCCGCTGGTATTCGATTTTTCTGATTCGAAAGTGTCAGTTGTCTTTACGATCTAGGGTATGTGGCTTATTTAGATTGACCTTTTTCTGCTTGCGTCACTTTGTCTACTCCTGCCTATAAATGATGACTGCTCTGTTTTTTAAGCCACATTCAAAACTTACAGGCAAAGCCACCATATAAAAATTCTTCTCCTCCAAATATCATTTTTGCTCACAACTGACATTTTTGCTTTAGAAAAGACTCGATCATTCCTCTTTTTTATTTATAGACTTCTCTACTCAAGGTAACTTTTATTCGATTTTTCTTTCATAGCAATGAATAGGAATACTTTTTTTCTCTCTGGTGGACCATTGTTTGTCAGTTAAATTCCTATTGCTAATTTTTGCTACAAATTTTTGGCGCTGTTAGAAATGTTAGCGATGAATCTCCAGTGAAACAATATGTCAAAAAATTTAGTGACAAACTTTTTATGTTGCTAATTCAGAAAAAAATATAGCGCTTTTAATTTCAATTTCGTCAAAAAATCATCAGAAACATTTGTAATGACTCAAAAACTAGACCGCTACTAGCATTAGGGTTCAAATTGAGTTAAGATTGCTAGAACCCATAACAAGCCTACTAGGCATCCTATTACATCTGATATAATCCCAAATATGATCTTAAAAACATACAAAAATATTTCCATCTCTTGAACCAAAACACGACATGTGCATACAAACATAACTAAAAATATAAATCCATACTAGAGCCCTCATCAAGTGCTACAGTATGGTCATCATTACATATCTCAGTTTGGTTCAAACATGATTTAAACTTAAAATTTTTACACCATAAGATCATTAATAAAGGGATTATAAAAGAAAGAACCTAGGCAAAGTACAATTCTAAACCACAAAGTATTATATGTCTACAACTATAACTATTACATCAGAACTATACCATAAAATACTGCTGACCTCTCGAGTTAACTTTGGTCCTGCAAACCTAGGGTTGGAGGAAAGGGAAAAGGTACTAAAATCTAGTGAGCAAAAACACAATCATAAAACATTTCAATAAAACTTATGATCGTATGAATGCGTCATAACACAATAACCAATAATCCTTCATAATTTCTGTAATACCCGACTAGACTCCGGTATCGGAATTCCTACCGTCCGGTGGAATCTCGGATGTCGGAGACCTCTAGAAGGGTAGAACTATGTTTTATAAAAATGTTTTAATGTGTTTTATGATTTTTAAGCATTTAATAGAATGAGTTTTTACATGAAAAGTCTTTGGAGGAAAACCCAGGTTCGGCCGCCGAAAGTCAAGTTCGGCCGCCGAACATGCATGCGTTTTGGAGGCACGTTAGGCCTCCGAAAGCATGAGTTGGGGAAGTCCAGGTTCGGCCGCCGAAAGTCAAGTTCGGCCGCCGAACATTGCATGGATGCGGAGGCACATTCGGCCCCCGAACATGGCCTGGCCAGCCACCTATAAAAAGGGGCACTTAGCCGAAATGGGCGAGTTTTCTCCCATTTTCGGCCACAGCAAGCTTCCGACCTTCCCTTTGCAACTCTTGTGTTCTTCTTCCAAATCTCTTCCATTTTTCTTGAGTTCTAAACTCACATTGCAAGTTTTGAGCGTCAAAAGCAAGTTTTGGAGCTTTGGGAACTCAGGAGCTAATTTTTTGTGGATCTCCAAGTTTAGGTCGTCTCCCTCTCCATCTTCAAGAGGTAAGAGCCGATCTTAAGCTCCTTATGTGTTTTAAATAAGTTTTATGCAAGATCTATGGGTAGAAATGCATGTTAGGTTATATGTTGAGTTATGGGTTAATATTGATGTTTTGAACAATGTGGCTTGTTTGAGTATGTTTGAAGTGTTGTAGTTGGGGTATTTGATGTTTTGAGGCCCCTAGGAACTTGTATGCATGATTTGGTTGAGATATATGCTTGATTTGAGGTTTTGGGAGGCAAGGGGTTCATGTGAACCAAGTTTCTGCCCTTCTGGCAGAAACCAGGTTCGGCCGCCGAAGGGAGTTTCGACCGCCGAACCCCCTTTGTGGAGGCAGCATTCGGCTGCCGAAGTTGCCCCCGAAAAGAGACTTTCGTCTCTGTCTGGGACTTTCGGCTGCCGAAGGTGCCGCCGAAAGTGCCCTGTTCAGCCATTTCATGCATATCTCTATGTGATGTTTTCAGGATGTTTTAGGGGGTTTTTGGGGAGTAGTTTATAGTTATGTTCAGGTGTTTGGTCCCTCATTTGAGTCCACCTGTGTAGGTTCGGACCCGAGGAACCGAGGACCCCAGCAGTGAGTTCAACTGCTTCGGTATTGTCAGAGTCAGCCAGAGGTGAGTGGAACTAAAACTTAATCTTTTAAATTAAATGCTTTATCATGTTTCATGCATCATGATTATGCAATAGGATGATTGCATTAGTTTTCACGAATATGCCGCATTGCATAATGTATTGTTGTTGTGGGTGAATGTCGGATGACCCAGTTAGTCCATGACAGGAAGACCAGGCCCCATGCTACAGGCCTGGCACAGAGTAAGGAAGACCAGGCCCCAGTCTACAGGCCTGGCACAGAGTAAGGAAAGATCAGGATCCCATCCTATGGTCTAGCACGGTTATGGGACTTGAAGACCAGGAGCCAGAGGAGGCCCTGGGAAACTGGTAAGTAACGTATGTTCTTACAGGAAAGACCAGGACCCCATTCTACAGGCCTGGCACAGAGTTAACTTGGACTAATTGGTGACAAGTTCACCCAACCCTTATGTGAATTGTTTGTGTTATGATGCATTTCATAGAGCATAGTGTTAACGTGTTTTACTAGCTCTACTCACTGGGCTTTTAGCTCACCCCTCTCCCTTTACCCCCAGGCTTGCAGGTACAGGATATAGCAGGAGTCCGGATAGAGTAAAGAAGTCATGTTTATGTAATAGCTAGTAATGGACATGATCAAACTGTAATGTAAAAGTACAGTATAGTTATGTAATGAGTTTTATGGATGTTAGTGTGTGCTTGACCATAGATTGTTGTATCCCTTTTATACATGATCTTAGAGATCTTGATGATGTTTTTGTAACCAACTCAACAGATGTTATGTTACCCATTGGGGGCACAGATGAGATCCCACAGAGGGATCAAAGTTATGTTTATGTTTATGCTCAGGTTGAGTTTGGTTGATGAGTATGGAAAGAAAAGTTTTAATTTTTATGCATGTTGTTGATCATGTATGGGATTATACAGGTTTACAGGTTATATGTCAGGCTTGCTACGGGTCCCGGCGGCCTTAAGCCGATCTGGATCCTAGCGCCGGTAGGGGTCCGATTTCCGGGTCGTTACAATTTCAATAGTGTCCGGCCCACAATGGGTGCTCCTCAAAACTTCCTCTTAAACATAACATAACATATTCATTTTGCAAGGGGTGTAGAATGGGCATCATGGTCTTTCTCTCATATAGTGCCAGGGGCATGGAATGGGCCTTGACTTGGACTTCCATATCCGTCATAACATATCATAACATGCTTGAGAGTTAGTGGATCATCCAATATCCATCCATAATAATAATTAATTGTGCAATGCATCATATTCGTGAATTATAATGCAAAACAACCTAATCATATACATATGGCATCCATGATGCATGAGCATACTTAAAACATTTGATTTCGTTAAAATAATAGTTTAGTTTAGTTCTACTAACCTCTGTTGACGCAAGCCTAGCACTAAAGCAGTTATCTCACTACTAGTTTCTATGGTCTTCTAAGTCCAATCCTACTCAGATAGAGTTAAATAAGGGACCAAACATAACTTTTACAACCTTTAAATCTACTCCAAGAAATCTTTAAAAGCATATAAGAAAGTATGTAGAAAATGGGTTGAAAATAGTTAGACAGGAGACTTTTAGTAGCAAGTTCGGTGGTGTAACAGCCCGGAAACCGGTACCCTTCCGTAACGGTTCCAAACTGTTCGGCACTAGGATCCAGATCGGCTTAAGGCCGCCTAGACCCGTAGTAAGCCTGACATTCCTTCTATACATCTGGTCTAATCCTTTACATGATCACTCTTTTCATAAAACTTTATACCTTTAAATGCCCCAGGCTTACCCCGAGGGACTGTGATTAAAAACTCTTCTTTCATTTTTTCCAAGCTCAACGCATGCATGCTCTTATTTATTAAGCTTGGCCATAAAATCCTCTGTAAGACATTTCATTCTTCCTTAAAACATCTTTTCTCTTTAAACTTACTCGTTCTTGAAAACATTTCATACATCATGAAAACATATCCTTTCTTAAAACTCATTGATCATGTACCCCTTATAGGATTAGCCAACCATAGACATAATATCACTTTACACATTAGGCATAGCACATCTCTAAACCATATTTCATATACTCTTCATAGCTTTACTTTATCTCTTTACATTCATACATCTCATGTCCATACATTCTCATGTCCACAACTATACTATACATGCATACAAACATAACATATCCTCACTTACATTACCCTTACATAACCATCTATTCCATTACATCTCAAACATAACTCTTCATTACTTTAGTCTCTACCATCTTTAACTTCTCATAGCTCCTTCCTATTATCCATCACTATAACTGGCCCTGCAAAAATGGGAATAGGGGAGAGGGATGAGCTTCTAAAGCCCAATGAGCGGAAACCATGAAAACAGTTCATAAAAACATATGCTCTCATGCTATGCATCACATCACAACAATACACATCAAGGAAGAAGTTGTCACCTATAGCCCTCCACATATTTGACTCATGTATCACTTAACTTTTCTCCTGAAAACGTTTTGTCAGGGCGATTAGGCCTCTTGACTAATTCCTGAAAACATTTTGTCAGGGCGATTAGGCCTCCTGACTGATTCCTGAAAACATTTTGTCAGGGCGATTAGGCCTCCTGACTGATTCCTGAAAACATTTTGTCAGGGCGATTAGGCCTCCTGACTGATTCCTGAAAACGTTTTGTCAGGGCGATTAGGCCTCCTGACTGATTCCTGAAAACATTTTGTCAGGGCGATTAGGCCTCCTGACTGATTCCTGAAAACATTTTGTCAGGGCGGTTAGGCCTCCCTGTTCATACTCATCATACTTGACTCTTTACTTCTTTTCATGTCATGTCATAACATACCATTTTGAGGGCTACAGGATCACTCAACAGTCATCCACATACTCAACAAATTATGTAATGCAACACCTTCGTGAATTCTAATGCAAGCAACCTAGTATCTCATGGCATTCATGATGCGTGTCTCATGCTCATATCATTATAATCTTTAAACAACATTTTTAAAAAGATGCATAGTTAGTTCCATTCACCTGAAGCCTCTGCTCTACTACTTGGGCCAACTTTGTACTGTAGCTAAACACCTCTTCTCTTCTCAAATCCTACACACAAGGACTCTTATGAGGTGTTAAACATCTCTAGCATAACTCTAAAACACCTTCCCAAAACCCTTCTAAAGCCTCATAAACATGCATGACAATTCATGCAAAGGAAGGCAAAACAGAGCACCTTCGGCGACACTTTCGGCGGCCGAAAGTCTCCTCCAGAGACGAAACTCACATACTTTCGGCGGCACCTTCGGTGGCCGAATGTGCATGACAGATCCGAAAGTCCACCTTCCGGAAGCAGCCTTCGGCAGCCAAAGCCACCTCCACAAGGCATTCGGCGGCCAAAACTCACTTCGGCGGCCGAACTTGAGTTCTTCCAGAACCCCGTTCATGCACCAACACCTCTCCTCAACCCTTCCTCACATACCCAACATGCATAAAACCTCCTCAAGACATGTATAGACCTCTAAACATACCTAAAGAGGCCTAAAACACTCTTAAACTCTAACAACAATAACATATAAACACATAGTGCACAAAGGGTCCCTAAAACCCTCCCATGCACACCCATGCTCATCTAACCCTTTCTTCCCATAAAACTCCTAAAACTATCCATCAAACATGCTTAAAACATCATAAAACGTAGAGATCAACCCTTACCTCTTGAGTTGGTGTGACCTCAACTTCAAAACGTGGAGCACCAAGCTTTGCAAGCTGCAACTCCAAAATTTGCTCAAAACCGTCAAAACCAAGTTAAAGCTTACTAAAACTTTGAAGAATCATGAAAAACTAAGAAATCATGCCAAGGAGGACATAAGCTCACCTTGGATGGGAAGAGGGAGAAAACTTTCCTCTTCCACCGCCCGAAGTGGCTTTTATAGAGGAGCTGGTCAACCACGTTCGGCGGCCAAACATGCAGGCGAACCATGCAATGTTCGGAAGCCGAACCTCAAGCACTTTCGGCGGCCGAACATCACCTTCGGCGGCCGAAACTGCATTTTGTCTCCTTCGCCGTTTTCTCTTCAAAACTCAAAATCCTTTTTGCTAAACCTTTTGAAAACCTTTGCTTAAACCCTTACTGGCAACTCCAACATCCGAAATTCCACCGGACTACAGGAATTTCGATGCCTGAGTAAGCCGAGTATTACATTCTACCCCCCTTAAAAAAAACATTTGTCCTCAAATGTTAAAACAACATATAACATATAAGCAAAGAAACATGCAAGCATGCAAAACTGAAAACTCAGCCTTGCTTCCTACTTCCATAAGCTTCTGCTACGCTACTCTGATCTTTCTTTTCTTCTTTTCTTTTTCTTTTTTTTTTTCTACTCTTTCTTTCTTTCTCTCTTCTTACTCTTTCTTTGTACTTATCGAAGCTCTGCTCTAACCTTTTACTTACCTGAACCTGAATCCCTGGTCTATCCTGCTTTTCCCACACATCACTGGAACATTCCAGGGTGAGGTACTAGGTCAGATAAACCATCGTCTACGAGCTGCCTTACAGCACTACTCATCCACTTCTCTTATAACTCTTACATATGAGTGTATCCAAGAGTGAACATACCTAACCCCATTAGGTTTGATGTGTCCGTCTCCTGTTGAGTCCAGGTGAAGATCCGTATCGGAGCTGACGGATTCGCTCCAGGAAAACCTACCAAAGAAGAAGGTACGCCTCTCTCTCCACCTAGATTACTACCTTGATCCACAGCCGGAACTGCTGGCTGAGCTGCTTCTCCTGAAACTGTTTGCTGTGGCCGTGCCCTGTTACGCACAGTAGGACACTCACGTGCAAAGTGCCCTTCTTGTTTACACCGATAACAAGCAGTTGTCCGCGCTAGACACGTTCCTCCGTGCGATCTTCCACATCTCGTACATCTTATAGGGCCTGAACCAGAGGCATCCAGACTAGCCTTCAGCCTCTGCCAAAACTTACCCTTCTTTGACCTTCTCCGACCTCTGGTCTTCTTCTTTCCTCTTGTGGCTGCTGTGCTCAGAGTGGAGGGATCAACTTCTCCTGTGCTTGAGTTCTTGGACTCCTCGGTCCAAGCATCAGCTTCGGACTTTTCCTTCCTTTCTTCATCTATACTTACTTGCAGACCTACATCCCTCCTCTGTACCATTTCTTCCCTGTTAACCTCATAAGACCTTTCTCGGTCTCTTGCTATCTCCTCTCTACTTGCTCTTGCCTCTGGCACTTCTGGGGAAAAGGTATCCATACCGTCCCATTCAGATGGATCTGACTCCACCGATTGACCATCACCTTGCATCTCAGCTCTTTCTGAAACACGTAGGCCCACATGCAATCAAACAGAGCATCACGTAATCTCTTCTATAAACATATGTATTATGAATGCATCTGTCACCAATACTCCTCAACCTAGCATACATGCCATGACCAACTGTGCCAAAAGCCATTTCTGGTCTCTCAACTCATCTCATATCATAACATAGCATATTGAGGACTCAGGGATCAGTTAACATCCATACTACATCGAACATGCACATGCATCAAACATGGCATTACACATCAACATGCAGGACAGGACTCCTTATCCTATCCTAGTGGACATGATCTTTCTCTTAATCTTTCTTATTGTGCTTGCCTTACTAAAACAACCTCTTTCCGATGTGAGAGACCTTGCTCAACACACCGTACTTATGAGGCCCTCTGCTCTGATACCAACTGTAACAGCCCGGAAACCGGTACCCTTCCGTAACGGTTCCAAACTGTTCGGCACTAGGATCCAGATCGGCTTAAGGCCGCCTAGACCCGTAGTAAGCCTGACATTCCTTCTATACATCTGGTCTAATCCTTTACATGATCACTCTTTTCATAAAACTTTATACCTTTAAATGCCCCAGGCTTACCCCGAGGGACTGTGATTAAAAACTCTTCTTTCATTTTTTCCAAGCTCAATGCATGCATGCTCTTATTTATTAAGCTTGGCCATAAAATCCTCTGTAAGACATTTCATTCTTCCTTAAAACATCTTTTCTCTTTAAACTTACTCGTTCTTGAAAACATTTCATACATCATGAAAACATATCCTTTCTTAAAACTCATTGATCATGTACCCCTTATAGGATTAGCCAACCATAGACATAATATCACTCTACACATTAGGCATAGCACATCTCTAAACCATATTTCATATACTCTTCATAGCTTTACTTTATCTCTTTACATTCATACATCTCATGTCCATACATTCTCATGTCCACAACTATACTATACATGCATACAAACATAACATATCCTCACTTACATTACCCTTACATAACCATCTATTCCATTACATCTCAAACATAACTCTTCATTACTTTAGTCTCTACCATCTTTAACTTCTCATAGCTCCTTCCTATTATCCATCACTATAACTGGCCCTGCAAAAATGGGAATAGGGGAGAGGGATGAGCTTCTAAAGCCCAATGAGCGGAAACCATGAAAACAGTTCATAAAAACATATGCTCTCATGCTATGCATCACATCACAACAATACACATCAAGGAAGAAGTTGTCACCTATAGCCCTCCACATATTTGACTCATGTATCACTTAACTTTTCTCCTGAAAACGTTTTGTCAGGGCGATTAGGCCTCCTGACTAATTCCTGAAAACATTTTGTCAGGGCGATTAGGCCTCCTGACTGATTCCTGAAAACATTTTGTCAGGGCGATTAGGCCTCCTGACTGATTCCTGAAAACGTTTTGTCAGGGCGATTAGGCCTCCTGACTGATTCCTGAAAACATTTTGTCAGGGCGATTAGGCCTCCTGACTGATTCCTGAAAACATTTTGTCAGGGCGGTTAGGCCTCCCTGTTCATACTCATCATACTTGACTCTTTACTTCTTTTCATGTCATGTCATAACATACCATTTTGAGGGCTACAGGATCACTCAACAGTCATCCACATACTCAACAAATTATGTAATGCAACACCTTCGTGAATTCTAATGCAAGCAACCTAGTATCTCATGGCATTCATGATGCGTGTCTCATGCTCATATCATTATAATCTTTAAACAACATTTTTAAAAAGATGCATAGTTAGTTCCACTCACCTGAAGCCTCTGCTCTACTACTTGGGCCAACTTTGTACTGTAGCTAAACACCTCTTCTCTGCTCAAATCCTACACACAAGGACTCTTATGAGGTGTTAAACATCTCTAGCATAACTCTAAAACACCTTCCCAAAACCCTTCTAAAGCCTCATAAACATGCATGACAATTCATGCAAAGGAAGGCAAAACAGAGCACCTTCGGCGACACTTTCGGCGGCCGAAAGTCTCCTCCAGAGACGAAACTCACATACTTTCGGCGGCACCTTCGGCGGCCGAATGTGCATGACAGATCCGAAAGTCCACCTTCCGGAAGCAGCCTTCGGCAGCCAAAGCCACCTCCACAAGGCATTCGGCGGCCGAAACTCACTTCGGCGGCCGAACCTGAGTTCTTCCAGAACCCCGTTCATGCACCAACACCTCTCCTCAACCCTTCCTCACATACCCAACATGCATAAAACCTCCTCAAGACATGTATAGACCTCTAAACATACCCAAAGAGGCCTAAAACACTCTTAAACTCTAACAACAATAACATATAAACACATAGTGCACAAAGGGTCCCTAAAACCCTCCCATGCACACCCATGCTCATCTAACCCTTTCTTCCCATAAAACTCCTAAAACTATCCATCAAACATGCTTAAAACATCATAAAACGTAGAGATCAACCCTTACCTCTTGAGTTGGTGTGACCTCAACTTCAAAACGTGGAGCACCAAGCTTTGCAAGCTGCAACTCCAAAATTTGCTCAAAACCGTCAAAACCAAGTTAAAGCTTACTAAAACTTTGAAGAATCATGAAAAACTAAGAAATCATGCCAAGGAGGACATAAGCTCACCTTGGATGGGAAGAGGGAGAAAACTTTCCTCTTCCACCGCCCGAAGTGGCTTTTATAGAGGAGCTGGTCAACCACGTTCGGCGGCCAAACATGCAGGCGAACCATGCAATGTTCGGAAGCCGAACTTTTCTTTCGGAAGCCGAACCTCAAGCACTTTCGGCGGCCGAACATCACCTTCGGCGGCCGAAACTGCATTTTGTCTCCTTCGCCGTTTTCTCTTCAAAACTCAAAATCCTTTTTGCTAAACCTTTTGAAAACCTTTGCTTAAACCCTTACTGGCAACTCCAACATCCGAAATTCCACCGGACTACAGGAATTTCGATGCCTGAGTAAGCCGGGTATTACAGGTGGCCTAAAGTCCCTTTACAGATCTGAAAGCCAAACCTTTAGAGGCAGGTTAGGCGACCAAAAGTCAGCCTTCATAGGCAAGTTCAGTGCCGAACTTAGATTCTTCTGCAATGTAGAACCCAATTCTGCTTCAGCTAACAACCCTCAAAATGCAACACACATGCAACAACTCAAAATCATAAAGAAACATCCAACAATAACTTAAAAGGTTCAGAACGACTCTAGAAACACCAAATCACCGACATGCAATCAACTCAGTACATAAACACTCAAGATTCAACATAAAAGGGAAAAAAGACATTAGTCTTGTATGCATTCTAATTCTAGCCACTCAAGCTACATACAACTCACATTGAGCCAAAAATGTAATGAGTTTTGAGAAAGCCAAACTTACCTCTTGAAAGAAACAATGACTATACCAGAGAAAATTCGAAAAAGAGGAAGGGATAAGCTTCAAAGGTCCCAAAAGCTAAAACTCAAAAATTGAAACTTGATTTTTCAAAACAAAGGTAAAAAATTATAAATTTCTAAAGGATTTATGGAAAATCAAAGCGAAAGACATCAAAAGTGTCTTAGGCTCACCTCTGCCACAAAGAAGAGAGAAAAACTCCTCTTAAAATCAGGCTGGAGGTCTTTTATAGCTGGATCTACCAGCTTATGTTCGGCGGTCTAACCTTGATGTTTTGAATATTATTATTATTATTATTATTATTATTATTATTATTATTATTATTATTATTATTATTATTATTATTATTCACATTTTAAAAATACTTAAAATTCATTTTATAAAACTCATTTTACCCTTCTAATATTTTAGGTTCTAAAATTTTGGATTTCAACTGAAATTCTGCCGAAAAATTAGAACTCCGATATTGAAATTTAGCCGGATATTACAATATTAGTGACGAGAAACATCGCAAATTCATTTGAAATTATGGGATATTTTCATAAACATTTACCGCAAATCTATTTAAAATTTTAGCATATTTCCAACAATATTCATTGCAAATTAATAATTTCCTATTTTTCTTTTGATAATTCCTAAATAATTTAAATAATATGAATAATTCACAATAAAAAAATTTAATATAAATTAAATTTCGTCCATAATACATCATAATCTGTTTCTACTATATACAAAAGTACTTAATAATATATATTCATAAGAAATTTATAGCAAATAATATCTAAAAACAACAATATATAAAAACCACAATCTATTTTCTAGAATATTTTATGGAAAAGTAGAGTCTGAAATGGTGTAATATGGCAAAGTTCCTTTTCATTTTGATGGTCTCTGCTTTCACATCCTTTCTCATATTTTCTTCAACTTTTCTTTTATTTTGATTCAATTTTCTTCTAATATTTGTGCTACCTCTTCTATAGGGCGTGAAAATGTGGAAAGAAAAAAAAAATAAGTTGATGCATGAATTAATCCAAAGAACATAGTTTATTACTCAAAATATGATGAGTATAGAGATAGAAAAGTCAATTGGTAAAGCAGATCCTCATTGAAGTAAAAAATCAGCTATATCTTGAAAATATTGGCTACCTATTTTTATTTCTCTATCCATTGTACTCATTCCAATTTGAAGGGGACAACCTTGTCTCCTTTGGCTCCATTCACTAACTTGTCATTAGTTTATAATATTTTCGTTGTATATAGCTTATACATTGATGAAAAATGTTGTTTTTCTGGATTTATTTATTTTTTTTAAGTTGTAGGTCTCCTCTGTTCTACATATATAGCATAGCAAGGCAAGACTATTTCATGGATTTATACATTTATAACAAGAGATTGCCCTATTAAATTTCCAGTTGGTAAATTAAAAATTTCATATCATTGTCTTTTGGATAAGAACTAATCAAGAAATCCAGAACGTAGAATGAAGAAGCAACCATGCAAAGTTATTAGATAATGGAAACCAGACAGAATCCACGGAAAGTAAAGCATGATAATATTTCATCTTCTGAGATAAAAATATAACATTGGCTAGCATCTGGGAGTCCCATGCAGCTAAGGAGAGAATAATTCTTCTAGATATATAAAGGACAGCTGTGAGAATGATTTCAAATTTGAGAACACCAAAAGGCAATAATTCTTCAATTCTAAGCACCTCAAATATCTCCAACAATAACACTTCACCAGTAATAATAAACTCTAATGTTTTCTAGTGCTGTACCAAAGTCTAAATCATATAGCTCCATGAACACAATCCAACGCCAACCAAAATAAAACATATAAAAAAAAGCTATATTGTACTTGTATAATAGAAGCAAGGCTAAATTTGATCAATCCTAACCTCATCGCCAATTAATTCCCATCTTTTTTCTTTTTTGAAAAATCACAAACAAAAAGGTTATGCATTAAGTGTAAGTAAAACATTAAAGACAAAAATAAAAAAGAACTCTATAACTTTTGCTTCAACTTTTTTGTAAGTAGGGGTGAGCATTTGGTCGGTTCGGTTCAAAATCGAACTGAGCCGAATAAACCGAAAACCAAAATTTTAATATTTATGAAAATTGAACCGAATCGATTTTGATCAGAAATCAAATCAAACCGAACCGATCTGATTCGGTTTGATTCGATTCGGTTTGAATTTTTAATAATTTTTAATTTTTTACACTATTTTAAAATTTAATTAAAATATTTTAACTTTAATATGATCTAATCTCTCTATATTATTGAAAATAATATACTATTATCACTAATCGGTTCTGTTCGGTTTTTTCATTTTTTTCTAATCAAAACTGAATTGAACCGAAATAACTAAAAATTTTGAAATTAAAAACCGAACTGAACCAAAATGAATAAAAAATCAAACCGAATTTTTAAATTAATTTGGTTCTGTCGGTTTTTTAGGTTTGAACCGAATACTGCTCACCCCTATTTGTAAGTGCCTTTTTACTTCAACTTAGAGATATGACCAACATGCAGATTCCAGCCAACAATATAAATTAAATTACAGGCATTAACAACAAAGTTTTTGCAAAATTTACTCTGGTAATAAGAGCTCTTTTTTTTTTTCCTAAAATTACAGGTATTAAATAAAATTTATTATCCATTAGTTTTTGCTACTCATTCTATTCTCAATGCGTCGAGAATATGATGACAGAACATACTTGTACAAAATTTCACCGTCATAGAATGCCTCATTAGGAATGATTCATTTAATATAGATTGTCACCTCTATCTACTTCTACTGATCAATATAGTGATATTGATGATAGTATAATGGTGAGTCTCATGCCATAGGATATGTGATGTCTAGGTAGATATGTGGTTGCTCATAGTAATGAGTGGACCGAACTAGTAGTGTCAGATGAAGAACATATGGGATTTACTCTTGTAAATCTTTGTTCATCTATATCATAATAGTGCATATAGTCCTTATATTTGAGATTATACTTATCTCATGTGTAGGTGATTTGAGTTTAATGACATTTACATTATTATATAATGTATGAGTATATGGCGAGTATTAACTCAAGTTAGTTGTACATAGACGTAAGGGGTCAGTAAAGACAGGATTTGTTACCCTAGATAAACGATCAGAATCCAATGACTGAGTCAATTATTCTTGATAATAAGTTCCTGATCGAGGCAGTATGACTTAATTAGAAAGGATTTCTAATATACATCTTGCTAATCAAGAATTAGAATCAAGCAATAGTCATATTGATCCATAATATTGGGTTTGACATTTATTATGATCCTAGATTGGATTGGGATTCTATAACAAAATGATTCTAGTGTATGATAACTAATAATCATGGTTCTGATTGAGTAAATTAATATATTCATTGTTGTGGCAGACGCCCTTAGCCAGAAATCACTTGGCAGTTTGTCCCATATCACAGCAGAGAGGAGACCGGTGGTGAAAGAGTTTCATAAGCTCATGAATGAAGGTTTACAATTGGAGTTATCTGGTACAGGTGCTTTGATAGCCCAAATGAGAGTAACACCTGTGTTTCTAGAGCAGGTGGCTCAGAAACAGCACGAGGACCCAGAGTTAGTAAAGATTGCCAGGACTGTTCAGTCAGGCAAGAACGAAGAGTTCAGATTTGACAGTAAGGGGATCCTCTGCTATGGGAATAGATTGTGTGTACCAGATGACGTAGCTCTGAAGGGAGACATTATGAGGGAAGCTCATAATGCTAGATACAGTGTTCACCCTGGAGCTACCAAGATGTACCAAGACCTGAAGAGAGTTTATTGGTAGCCAGCTATGAAGAGAGAAGTGGCACAATTTGTGTCAGCCTGCGAGGTATGTAAGAGGGTGAAGCTGGAACATCAGAAGCCGGCTAGAATGCTTAACCCACTGCCGATTCCAGAGTGGAAATGGGAGAATATTGCTATGGACTTCGTGGTGGGGTTACCGGCAACGTCCAACAGATTAGACTCCATATGGGTGATTGTGGACAGACTGACCAAATCTGCTCACTTCATTCCTGTCAGGAGTAACTACTCTGTGGACAAATTGGCGCAGGTATTTGTTGATGAAGTGGTCAGGTTGCATGGGGCTCCTGTTTCAATAGTGTCTGATAGAGGACCCCAGTTCACCTCCAGGTTTTGGTGGAGTCTGCAGAATGCTATGGGTACCAGGTTAGATTTTAGCACTGCTTTCCATCCTCAGACGGACGGACAATCAGAGAGGACCATCCAGACCATAGAGGATATGCTCAGAATGTGTGTGCTAGATTTTGGCGGTTCTTGGGATGGCTCCGTATGAAGTTTTGTATGGAAGGAAGTGCAGGTCACCGGTCTGTTGGGAGGAAGTTGGAGAAAAGGGCCTTAGCAGGGCCTGAGCTAGTAGAGATTACCAGCAGAGTGGTACCAATTATCAGAGAAAGGATCAAGACTGCTGTGAGCAGGCAAAAGAGTTATGCAGATATCCGCAGAAGACAAGTAGAGTTTCAGGAGGGGGATTTGGTATTGCTCAAAGTGTCTCCGATGAAAGGGGTGATTCGGTTCGGGAAGAAAGGTAAGCTAGCTCCACGGTACATCGGACCCTTTGAAATCTTGTAAAAGATTGGGAATGTATCGTACAGGTTGGACTTACCTGCTTCAATGGAGAGAATCCATTCAGTTTTCCATGTTTCCATGTTACGAAAGTTCGTGTCGGATCCGGGCAAGGTTCTTAGTGAGCCTGAAGTGGAGATCCTTGGAGATCTCACCTATGTTGAGCAGCCGATGCGGATCCTAAACACCCAGATCAGAAAGCTAAGAAACAAGGAAATCCCGATGGTGAAAGTCATTTGGAATTACCACAACATCGAAGAGTGTACCTGGGAGACACGGGAGTCCATGCTCCAGTAATATCCTCATCTCTTCTAAGGTGAGTGTTATGTGTTTTGTATGTATGTTGATGTTTTATGCTATGCATGTGTTGTTTGGTGAACATTCGGGGACGAATGTTCTTAAGGGGGGAAGAATGTAATACCCGGTTAGACTCTGGTATCGGAATTCCTACCGTCCGGTGGAATCTCGGATGTCGGAAACCTCTAGAAGGGCAAAGTCATGTTTTTATAAAATGTCTTCATATATTATATGGTTTTAAGTAAGAAAGAAACTGAGTTTTGAATGAAAAAGACCATGGAGCCATTTCCAGGTTCAGCCGCCGAACCTCAAGTTTGGCTGCCGAACATGGGATAGTTTAGGGGGGCAAGTTAGGCTTCCGAAAGTGGCCCAGGTTCGGCCGCCGAACCTCATGTTCGGCCTCCAAACTTGCATGAGTTTTGGAGGCACTTTAGGCTTCCGAAGGTGGTCTGGCCAGCCCCTATAAAAGGCCCCATGGCCGAAAACGGGCGAGCTTTCTCCCCTATTTTCGGCCAACGGTGAGTCTATGCTCTCCCATGGTTGGTTTTGGTGATTTTTCTCAAATCTTTCAAGTTTTAACGAGTTCTAACTTGGTTTTGAAGAGTTTTGGAGCTAAGATCAAGTTTTGGATCTTGGAGACCCAAGGAGCTAGATTTCTCCCACCTCCAAGTTTAGATCGCCTCCCCTCTCGATCTTCAAGAGGTAAGAGTAGATCCTTAGCTCATTTCATGTTTTAAATGAGTTTTATGAAAGTTTATGGGGTAGAAATGCATGTGTAAGTTAGTTATTTATTGTTAGGGTAAATGTTGAATTTTGGGTAATGTATGTTGTTTGAGTTGCTTTATGTGTTTGTGTTGGGGTTTAGGATAGTTTGAGACCCCTAAATACTTCTTTGCTTGGGTATGCATGTTGTAGAATAGCTAAATGCATGTTTGAATGGTTTGGGAGACAAAAATGTACATGATGAGGCTGAGTTCTGCCATTTGGAAGAACTCAGATTCGGCAGCCGAAGGACTTTCGGCCGCCGAACCTGCCTGTGGAGGCAAGCTTTCGGCTGCCGAACCCTGCCCCCGAAAGTTGGACTTTCGGCTCTGGAAGGGAGTTGTAATACCTGGCTCGAGTCCGGCCTCGGAATTCCTGTAGTCTGGTGGAATCTCGAGTGTCGGAACCCTCGAAAAGGGTAATACATATGTTTTCTTATGTATTTTGACTTGTTTTAAGGTTTTAAGTATAAAGGAAAATGAGTTTTTGAAAGAAAAGAGTTAAGGGAGAAAATGGCAAGTTCGGCCGCCGAAGGTGACTTTCGGCCGCCGAACCTTGCATGGTTTTGGATTCACGTTTGGCCGCCGAAGGTGGTCTGGCCAGCCACCTATAAAAGGGCGCCAAGTCGGTGGAAGGATGATATTTTGCTTCCATCTTCAGCCAGAGGTGAGTCCAACACCCTCCCTCGTTGACTTTCATGATCTTGCTCAAATCTTGTAAGGTTTTGAAGAGTTTTCATGTGTTTTTGAAGGTTTTGAGAGTTTTGAACAAAAGAACCAAGTTTTGAAGTTTGGAGAGTTGTGAGGAGATTTCTCCATATCTCCACGTTAGGATCACTTGATCTCTTGTTTGGAAGAGGTAAGTCAAGATCCAGAACCTCTTTTACTGATTTTTGAAGGTTTTATGGGAGTTATATGGATAGTATGCATGAATAGGGGTTTGGTTGAGGTTTTGCATGATTTTGTGTTTAAGCATGTTGAAGTGGTGTTTGATATGTTTCTTGGGGTTATAAGTGAGTTTTAGGCCCTTTTATGCATGGTTTATGGTATGTGCTAGTTGGGAGTAGTTGATATGCATGTTGGGTAAGTTTGGGGGAAAGGTTTGCATGAAACAGAGCAGGGTTCTGCCCAGCGGGCAAAACCAGGTTCGGCCGCCGAAGGAAGGTTCGGCCGCCAAACCCCTTGTGGAGGCAGTTTTGGCTGCCAAAGCTTGCCCCCGAAAGCTAGGCTTTCGATTTAAAAAGGGACTTTCGGCCGCCGAAAGAGGGAGTTCGGCCGCCGAAAGTGTGTGAGTTTCGTCTCTGGTCGAGACCTTCGGCCGCCGAAGGTGCCGCCGAACATGCATGAGTTTCGTCTCTGGAGAGGGGTTTCGGCCGCCGAACCTGCCACTGAAAGTGCCCTGTCCAGCTTTCTTTTGCATGTTTTATGTGATTGTTTGGGGATCTTGTAGAGGGTTTTTGGGGAGTTTCTTAGAGATGTTCTTGAGTTAGTTTGGTCCCTCATTTGAGTCCACCTGTGTAGGTACGGACCAGAGGAACTCCAGAGAGCAGCAGTGAGCACTGCTTCAGAACCTACAGAGTTAGTACAAAGTCAGCCAGAGGTGAGTGGAACTTCTCTTTTCAGAACTAAATTGCTTTGAGCATATGTCATGCATCATAAGATTATAGTAGGATGTTTGCATTAGTTTCACAAAGATGACGCATTGCATAATACGATGTGTATGAGGCTGTGGATAGACCAAGGCGACTCCAATAGCCCAAGCTCTATTATAAGACCTGGCCGGGCCAGGCAGCCATCTGTAGGTAAGACCTGACTAGGTCAGGCAGCAGAGATAGTAAGACCTGGCTGGGCTAGGCAGGCAGAGTTGTAAGACCTGGCCGAGCCAGGCAGATTGAGGTTGTAAGACCTGGCTAGGCCAGGCATCCTTTCAGTGGGATTTTTGGTGGTCATGTCTATCCCTAAGATGATGTGATGTAGTGCATTCCATGAGATCATGTTTTCAAATTACGGTTTATAGTTATGCTCATTGGGCTTGTATAGCTCATCCCTCTCCCCTATCCCCCAGGTTTGCAGGTTCAGAATCCAGAGGGAGTGCAGCAGGGTATGGAAGAAGAAGAGTTATGTAATAGCTAGTGTGGACATGTACATGTCAAGAGATAATGTCTAGTGTGTAGCTTTGTGCTTGACTTATAAGAGTTGTAATCCTTTTTTGTAGACACATGATCATTTTATGTATGTTTTCTTTTATTGTTCTGAATATGAGAAAACCAGGCTTAACATTATGAGATGATAGAACAGTAATAGTGCATGCACAGGTTAAGCCCTGGAGGAAAGAAACGTTTTAATGGTTTGACAGAAAATGTATGATCATGTATGGGATTTCACAGGTACACAGACAGTATAGCAGGCTTACTACGGGTCCCGGCGACCTTAAGTCGATCTGGATCATAGTGCCGGTAGCAGTTCAGTTTCCGGGCTGTTACAGGAGTTTCGGTCGCCGAAGGTGCCGCCGAACATGCATGAGTTTCGGATCTGGAAGGAACCTTCGGCCGCCGAAAGTGCCGCCGAAGGTGCATGACTTTCGGCTCTGGAGGGACTTTCGGCCGCCGAACCTGCCGCCGAAAGTGCCCTATTCAGCCTTCCTTTGCATGATTTCTATGATTATTTTAAGGTGTTTTAGGGGGTTTTTGGGGAGTAGTTTAGAGTCATGTTAGTATATGTTTGGTCCCTCATTTGCGTCCACCTGTGTAGGTTCGGACCCGAGGAACCGAGGACCCCAGCAGTGAGATAGCTGCTTCAGTGTCTTGTCAGAGCTAGCCTGAGGTGAGTAGAATGGACCTTTATTTCCAAAGCAAATAAATAAAAATTGAGCATGTTCATGCATCACGAATGCCATATGATATATTAGGTTGTTTGCATTAGAATTCACGAATATGTTGCATTGTATAATATGATGACGATGTGGATGAATGTTGGATGATCCTTTAGCCCCTACTATGATGAGATATGATATGATGTGATATGGAAGTCCAGGTGTGGCCTGCACTACGCCCTTGGCACAATGTAAGAGAAAGTCCGGGTGTGGCCTGCACTACGCCCCCGACACGAGTAGATATGTATGATATGATATGTGTAAGAGAAAGGCCAGGTGTGGCCTGCACTACGCCCCTGGCATGATTGGATTATTTAAAGGGCTATTGGTGACAAGTTCATCCTTAATGTAATTTGTTTGTGATATGATGCATTTCATAAAAGCATGAATGTTAAATTTAATGTTTTACTATTCCGCTCACTGGACTCTAGTAGCTCACCCCATTCCCTTAATCCCCCAGGTTTGCAGGTACGAGGCAGTCCGGGAAGTCAGCTAGAGTAGGAAGTTTTATGTATGTAATAGCTAGTAAGTGGACATGAGAAAGAATACGATGTAATGAATAGTATTGAACAGTCATGTAATGTAATGATGTTTATTGAGGTTTAGAGTTGTGCTTGACCCTAGCATGTATGGTTAATCCCTTTGCGTGTACATGATCTATGTAATATGTTAATGATGTTTATGTAAACCAAGTTTAATGTATGATATGTTACCCAATTGGAGCATTTGTTGAGGGCTCCAGTGTGGGGTTTTATGTTTATGATTATGAGTAGTGCATGCACAGGTTAAGCTTGGTAAATGAAAGATAAAGTTTCAAATTTTTATGTAAATGTATGATCATATATGGGATTAAACAGGTATTCAGGATGTATGTTAGGCTTGCTACGGGTCCCGGCGACCTTATGTCGATCTGGATCCTAACGCCGGTAGCGGTCCGATTTCCGGGTCGTTACAAGATTCTACATCCAACGAACCAGAAAAATTTTGAAGGTCTATCTTTATTTTGTAACCTTTGTAATAATCCTATTGGAAATTAACGACCATAGGATTTGCGACCACAGGATTTGGAACTAGCTATGAGCATTTTGCTGTGGCGGGTTGATTCTTACCCCGTTGTAGGGTTAGCTGTCCGATCATCTCCTTCAATTCTGCCAATGCCTCAATTACAATTAGTCGCACCTCTTGGTTATCGGTATGGATGAACTTCGCTCGGATACCAACTAAAATAGGACTATTTAGACTCTATCAAGAGTTTTAACCAAGAACGTTTGATTAAGACGAAATTCAGAAACAAAAGACTAGAAGTCGAAATTTCTTATTGAATTCTCAAAAATTGAAAAGTCTTTCAAACAGTCAAGAAAAGAGCTATTTATAATATCAAAAATTTTAATGCGAAAATTTATGAAAAAATTCAAAAAATAATTAAAATGTAAAATTGACCCCTAAGCGATAGAATTTGGACCTTGTGTGGTCATACTTTTGAAAGTCGTCCATCTCAAAATTCCCTTTCTGGAAAGCTATTATGGGACTGCAATGGACGTTGACAGTAGAAATTAAGGCTGGTCCAAGTCTTTCATAAAATTTAAAGCTAATTATTCCACATCAAAAGATTTAAATTGAATTCTTATGAAATTTTTTATTTCAAATAGGGGTTGCTTTCAATTTTTTTATTTTTTATTTTGAAGAACCCAAGGATTTAAGGGGTGGACTCTTCCAAAGTGAAGGAGAAGGTAATTGTTTTATAATTCTACCATTCTTAAAATTTTCTCTTTTTATTTGATTAGGTTAAATTTTGGCTTTTTGTCTTTTTTTCATTAAATATTAAATTGACTTTGATATGAGTTGTTAGGTTATTAAATGATGAACCAATGTTTGAATTGTGATGAAATAAATACTTTGGTGAAATGAAATTGGGTTAGCCGAATATGGTATTGGGAGGTAATTGATTTTTTTTTTCCTTCTTCATGACCAACTCTTCCTTGGGATGAAATTGATGATGATGCAAATAAATTAGAATTAAAGTAGAATTTATGTGTAAATGTAGTAAGTTGGCCGAAATTATGGGTGAATAATAAACATGGGTTCACTCATTTTCATGTTAAATTTTTTTAAAAAAAATATTGGTTGAAATTCCAGTTGTTGCTAATGAAGATGGATTGAAATGAAATTTTGAATAAAACTTGCATTATGGACCAATTCCTTTAATGGTTTTTAAATGAGTAATTTTGGTATCTCTCACAATAGTTTCTAAATTTAGTTGAGTTTTGATGATTGTAAATGATAATAGAATAAATTTGGAATTTATGGACCAATTAGGAAAATGGCCAAAACTTGTATGGTCCCTTGGAATAATTGTTTTCTTTTTATTGTTTTTTCTTCATGTGGACACTAACATGGAATTTTGTGGGTAAGAATATAGTTTTCACCGAAATGAATGAAATACTATTTTTTTTTAGACTGTCAAAAGCAACAAGAGTTATATAAAAGAAGACCAAAACGGACCTTGAGAAAATCTCAATAAATGGATCTGTTAAAGCAAATTACACTTAGTTATTACGTAACATTCTTTAGTTATTTTTTCTTTTAAGGTAATGTGATTGAAATAAGAATGGATTGTTGTGTAATATTGGGTAAAAGTGCCTAAATAGCCAATTTTATGGTTATACGATCACTGCATGAATTTAAAATATACGTTTAATGAATTAATTGAATAGGTGCATATGAAGCTTGATATGAAATTCTGATGAATTATGAATTTAGTGAAAACGTTTAGAATGTTTATCAAAACATATATTTTCTAACATTTACAAGGAACTAAATAACACAACTCTATATTCTATTAGGCATGTATTTTTCTAATTATATTTGATCTCTAATATTTATGAACCTAAAATTCTAAGTCCGATATTTAAATTTAGAGTTCTGATATCAATCTCAAACGACTCCCAAATCAAACTGTTATTAACGCTAGGGTTTACATTGACTTAAGATCCTTGAAATCCGTAGCAAGAAAATAGCAATATTATCATTAGGTATTTGCAACGAAATTGTGATAAATATTATTGTTATTAAAATTAGTGATAATAAATTTCTCGATCTTATAAAATCCATCGTAAAATTTACTTACGTGGTCCATAGTATAAAATTTTTTGCCATCAATAATTCGTCACTAAAGGATTCAGTGACGGAAATTAAACTTTTAGTGACAGATTCGTTTGTCACTGATACTCTATTTTTTTGTAGTGGTAGAAAGAATAATTAAAAATAAATAAATAAACTCAAGTAACAATAACAAGGTTAATTTACAGAGACGCAGACGCACTTAAGGTTTGATGAAACCATTGTCCCTTATTAAATTTTCGGTAACAATTAATTTCTAAATTTAATTTTTGTTTTACAAAATAATTCTTCTATAAATAGAAATTATATATTACCCTAAGTTTACTACTTAGGGAGATTGTATATTTTTTAATAGTTAAAATGCCTCTCTAAGTGGTGGAAAGGGGATGAAGGTTGGCCAACTCAGCTCGGCCTTAATTGGTGGCTAAGTAGTCATCCCTATCTACAAGTTATAGAATATAGTTGCTATAATTGTGTAATAATTATTTTACGTCTAGAATAAAATTAATAAGTAGCCCTTTATTAATTCTATGTGCTTAGTTGTCATGTTAGTGTGCTTGTGTTGTTATAATTATCTGATAATGATATTCTTGCATAATATTTGTTACTTTTCTCATTTCTACAAGAATGAAATAGGAGGTCTTAATCTATACGTTCCTTTGTGCAGGTGAATGTATAAATATTTCGGCTAACTTGGCTTGAAAAGAATTTAAATCAAGTGTCGCACGATATCCTCGGTAATTCTACCTTGGTCGAGCAATTAGAAACAACATTTACATAACTGCAACACTCTTCTGGTGCTCCATCTTGAACCAACAAGAAATCCCATATTTCATTGTAAAGAACTTGATAGTTGATACCAATATTAAAGTTTTAAAAAGATCAAAGCAACAGCATTTAGAAAACTAATCTCTTCAAGCAAATTATCATCAAAGATCACAACAGTTTCAGCTATTATTTCAAGCAACTCGCAAATAACGATCATATTACTATTACGACTAATAATAATATTAAAATAAACTTTTTACATAATTATAACTACAATTAATAAATTCAATAAGAAAAGTACCAATATAAATGAAACGATCGGATCAACCGTGCTATTCCGATTAGAGGTGCCTCCACCATCTAAATCAAAATAGTTTATTTTCAGTTAAATTTGGATTAAATTTAACTTACTCCAAAAGTTAATTTAAGGAGAGAAGTGCTTAAAATTCTTATAAGTGATACATTATTTTTACGTGATATATTTATAAAAGCCCCAATATTCAATGGGATCATATTTAACTCACTCCAAAAGGTAGATGAAAGGGAGGAGTGTTTAAAACACATCATACCTATCCTAAACTGATGTGAGATTCAATATTGTCGTATTCTTTACTAAGTAAGGAAATCCTAAAGCTATTATAAATAATATGAATATCAATCGAGGGAACAATTCAAATCCTCTATTATTCTACCAACATGCATTTACCGTTGAATCAATGGTTCAGTCAGTATAGTAATAATCAGCTCAATCTCGCGTCTGCTTTGTCTACTTAACTTTATATCTACTTCATGTCTATTCAACCTCATGATGAACAATAATAACGTCTAATCAACTTCACGGTAAAATCTAATCTCATTTCTTTTCAAGAACTCAAACTTGAGTAAGCCTCGACTCCATGTCCATCAAGTCGACAGAGATAATGGTTTTCAATGCCGGGCAAAATTTATTAAATATTGTCTTTTAAATCATCTAGGATAGATTTGAAGTTTTTATTTTTAATAACAATCAAGTCCTTTTCTATTAATAGTTTCACCCCTTATTTAACAGGAGGTGCAATTAATTATATTAAGTCTAAATATTGGACTTAATGAAATACTACTTTGTATATCTGGTTAAGTTTTAGAGTCATTCTTGTAAATTAACCTATGTTGGTAAAAACACATAGTTGGACACAGCAGTCGATCATGCAAAAGAGAGCTATTTTGTTTATTTATTTGTTTTTAACTTATTATTTATTATTTTATAATAAAAGTTTTGTTTGACCTAAGGTAAACCCCGAATTAATTGCCCATCCGATCCCCACCACCACCACCATGAAGAAGCCAACGAACCACCATCGGCAGTGGCCACCACGCATTCCCCCTTTGACAGTGCAACTATTAGTCCATTCTTGAGTGGGTCCCATTGGAGTAACAGTAAGTAACCTGCACGCAGGTGACAGGCACGTGAACTGAGAAGGAGGGGCCAGGGCCGCCGGAGTTGCATAGTAAACATGTCACTTCTACCGGGGGCCACCATGTGAAATTGTGAAAAACTTCTCCACTCCACCACCGCCACCACTGCTATTCCCTTTCTTCTCTCTCTGCAAATCTTCTCCTTTCTTCTTTCCTTTTTCCCCCTCTCGCTAGACAGTCTCTCTCATCCATTCACTCATCACCAATCATTTTCTTTCTCTTTCTCTTTAATTCTCTTTAGATCTCTTCTTGAAAACCCACATAAAGAAAACGCCAGAAGACAATCTCCTGCCCCTGAAAAGATCCATCCACGTTTCCGAACCCAGATAGCTTCTTCAACTGTGCACACTGAAGAAGAAGAGAAGAGCACTCTATCTCTGTTAAAGACAGTATATTTTATTTTCATGGAATCAGCATCGGGAGGAACTGTAGCGCCCGACCCGAATAGTGGAGAACCGAGTCCATCAGCAGCAGCAGCAGCAGGAGCATCGTCGGCATCGGAAAGGCAAGCAGAGGGATCATCTCAAGCTCCGCCGAGCAGGTACGAGTCGCAGAAGAGACGAGACTGGAACACGTTTTTACAATACTTAAAGAACCACAAACCACCATTAACTCTAGCCCGCTGCAGTGGTGCACATGTAATCGAGTTCTTAAAATATTTGGATCAATTTGGCAAGACCAAAGTCCACATATCGGATTGTCCATATTTCGGGGACCCGAATCCACCCGCACCCTGCGCTTGTCCTCTCAAGCAGGCCTGGGGTAGTCTCGACGCGCTAATCGGACGCCTTAGAGCCGCCTATGAAGAGAACGGTGGAAGACAAGAATCTAATCCTTTTGGAGCGAGAGCTGTGAGGATTTACCTTAGGGAAGTCAAAGAAGGACAAGCCAAAGCCAGAGGAGTACCCTATGAAAAAAAGAAACGAAAACGGTCTGCTGCGATTACTGCCAAAGCTGTTCAGGCGAAAGTTTCGGTATCAGATAGTCAAGGTGTTGAAACCGGTGGGGGTTCTTCCAAGGGCGGCGGAGTCGGTGATGGTGGTGGGAATGGGATTGGTAATAGTGGTGGTGAAACTACGAGTACTACCCCAGCTTCTGCTGCTGCCACTACGACAGCCGTATAGTTTTTTAACCTTTTCTTTTTACTTCATAATCTCTTCATTCCAAAATCTGTCTTAAATGTGATTATATATAATATATACTCTGCCGTTTTTCTTTACAATTAGGATCGAAGCATTAACAAAATTTAGCTATAAATCTAGTTTGAAAGCAGTGCTCCTCTCTTCTTCCTCTTCCTCTTCTTCCATGGACCATGCTATCTTGAGTTTAAGAAACTTCTGCTACCCAATAAATACTAAGAAAACCAAAGGGAAGAAAGGATGGAGAAGATGATGAGAAGCTTCAATCTTTTCTAGAATATGCATACAATTGTTATATTGTTTCTTTTCTTCTTCTTCATCTGCAAGAAAACTAAAAGCTCACTTGGATTTTCCATATATGTAAAGAAACTGATTACTGAATGCTAAGATTTTCTAGCTATGATCAGTCTTGTGATTCATTGGTGTTCTATTGACTTGGTAAAATTCCAGTAACAGATCATGCATGAGTATGAAATTTAATAATTACCCATCTTTTCTTTTCTGTGATATTCCACTAAATATTGCTTCACCTTGCTGATGAAACCAACTAAAATTCTCCTTAAATTAATGAAATTATTACATTTTTTTGATGAGTGACACTAAAATAATTCACATTACTTTAATTTATAAATCAGATCTTATAAGTCGCTTACACTTTTATAAAAATAAAATTAATATTAATAAATTAAAATTAATACAGTAAAATAGCCTAAAATTCATACACGTTTTGCTGAAATTTACCCAAAATAATAATAAAATAGTTCAAGTGTGGAGGTTGGTGCAGGGCTTGTTGGGAAGAAGCACCGCATTTGTTTAAGTCTGGTCCCGGCTTTGTTGATTTTCTGGGCTCCCCCAATGGTAGTTTGTGCTGTGATATGCCCACGTGCGTCTCTGAATTATGCATTTGGCACTTACACAGTTTCGGGTGCTTCTTCTGCGAACCATCTATAGTTGAATTGCCTTCGCCTATGATTTCGGGTTGCGGGTTTGCTTTGAATTGGTTTATGCATAATCAAATAAATCAATTTCATAAAATTCGCTTCTCTAAATCGTATTGGATTGAATAAGCTAATCTTTTAAAAAAAAAAAAAAATTCAAACTCTTTGTTTCACGGAAAATTTTTTTTAAAATTTTTTTTTATATATTTTAATATTTAAAATACTCAAAAAATTTAATTAATAAAAAATATTTTTCTTATTAAAAAATTAAATTATTTTAATTTTTAAATTAAAAGTAAATAATAAAAATAAATTAATTTATTAGAAAAAATATTTATTTTTTATAAATTTTTTAAATATAAATTATTTTCTGTAAACAAAACAAGATTTATATGAATGGTTTTTTCTTAAAAAACTGAAATTTCAAATAAAGTTGATGTTCAGACTTATACTAATATCGGATGCACTTAATAATTTTCTTCCCATCGATATCTATTTAGATACGTTGAATTTCTCTCATTTATGATTTTGAATTTTAGATTTTGGATTTTTTCATTTGTATTGTTTCTGTATTGAGCTAATTATAAAATGGTAAAATAAAAATTAAATTTATATAAAGTTAGAAATATTAAATTTTAATTTTTTATTTAAATTTACTCTAAAGTATTATTAAAAAGTTAAATAAATTAAATTAACATAATAAATAATAATCTTCATAATAGTTTAAAAATAAATTTAAATAAAAAATTAAAATTTAGTATATTTAATTCTCATTATGTAATTCAACGATAAATTTAATTATTTAGCGATTACAAAATACTACAAGTGCAACATAAAAAATAAATTAAATAAATTGATTTTTCAAATTTTTTATTTACAATTTCTTAAAAATTTCAAATTGAAAAAAGAAATGTTCAAAAGAAAAATTACCTTGGCATCAGTATTTATGACTTAGATTTCCCAATCTAATCTCTTTTTCCCATAAAAATTAAAAACAATATCTCTTAATATGATAACAACCAAAACATTTTCAGAAAAAAATACAGCTATTATAAATTTGACATATTGAAAAATTATTATAATTCATTAGCTCGCACCTTAATTTTAAAAAATATATTAAAATATTTTTAAAATTTTAAAATATCTACCAATAAATTATTTTATTAATTTAATTATTAAATATTGTATAAAAATCTAAAAATATTTTTAATATGAAAGAATTAAATAGTAAATATTTTTATAAAATTAACTTAAGTTTTCCATATTATATAAAATTAAATAGCAAAATAATTAATAATTAAAATTAACAAATAACTAAATAAAAAAATTTTAAAATTTGGAGAAGGCTTTGATATATTTTTTAAAATTAAAAAATCAATTAATAAAATTTTTTTATATTATAAAAATTAAATAATAAATTCTTAAAAAAAATAATTATTATTATTCATCTTGTATGTTGAAAGTAAATTGTAAGTTGTCACTCAGAATCTGATGAGTAAAAAATACGATTTGGTCTAAGAAAAGAAAAAATCAGACACCTTAACATTCGGTTTACCATAAAAAAACTCGTCCTTTTCTCAACAAGAGAGTTTTCACTCCAAATTATAGTTAATAAGCACAACTCAGTGTATCTCATTATGCCTATAATTACGGATTATCAATTTATTAGCTGGCAACATGGCTTATTAAGAAATCGGTCACATTATCACCAGATTATCGAAAAATATTATATTTATTTTCACTTTCTTACGGTATAAAAGGAGAAGAATTACAAAAACAAATATACGTTATTCTCTTGTATAAAAACTCTAAATAATTCATTACATTTATTCTCTTTTTCAGTATACTGACTTGAGTGTCGAAGTAACTGCTGTGAGCATTTACCAGCACCACCATCCCACGTTCTCTTATTTACAGATTCTATTCAATTATTTACAGATTCTATTCAATTACAGTATAATTTTATTCTGTTCATGTCACTAATATAATCACATTAATTATTATTATTATTATTAAATTCAATATATAATATAAAGTTGAACTATAAATATTTTAATTAATTTATTATAAATATTATATAAGCATTTAAGTAATAATCTTAAAAATTCATTTTATATGGATCCCTTTTGTATTGAAATTCATTAAAATAATTTTTAAAAAAAAGAAGAAGAATAAAAAGAAGAAAGATAGAAGATAGCTATAAAGCATGAAGAAGGAAGGGGAAAATAATAATGCTTGTGATTGCTTCTATTATTTGATTTTGGTAATCACCACCTCAGTATGAAAAGGACTATCAGCCAACCCTTCATTTCCATTTTATTGCATATTTTAATAATCTATTAATTATTCCACAGATCCATTCACTCCCTTCCAACCAAAACCCCATTAATTAATTTCAATTTCAGACTCATTTTTTTATTATTATTATTTATTATCCAATCAAATTACACAACATTTATTATGATGATTTTAAATTATTTATATTTTGGTACTGTTTCTTTCTTTGTGTCTGCCTTCTTTTTTGCATTTCTTTCTGTTTTCTTCCTTTCTCTTTTTAAAAGATATTAATAATTTTGCATATCAGCCTATTTCATCAACTTTCTGGCTCTTTGTAGAATCAGAAATTGTTATTAATTAGAATATTTTACTAATTATTTTCACTTTATTTATCTTTTTGTTAAATAATTATTTTATGTCTAACTTTAATCATATCTGATCCATAAAGTTTAAAAAGGAAATTTATATATATTAAAATAAAATCAAGAGAAAGAAAAAAAATTTCATCACTTTAGATATTAAAAAAAAAACTGAAAATTATATACTCAATAACATTTCAGCGGTAGGCTGAACATTCAGTCGGTTCAGTTTAAAATCAAACCGAATTGAATAAATTGAAAATTGAAATTTTAGTATTTATAAAAATCAAATCAAATTGATTTTGGTCAAAAATTGAATCGAATCGAATCGATCTGATTCGATTGGGTTCGGTTTGATCAGTTTCGATTTTTAATAAATTTTTTATTCTTTACACTTTATTTTTAATTTTTTAAAATTTAACTAAAATATTTTAATTTTAATATAATTTAATTTCTCTATATTATTAAAAATAACATATTATTATCACTAATCGGTTCGATTCGGTTTTTTCGATTTTTTTTATCAAAATCAAACTGAACCGAAATAATTAAAATTAAAAATCAAACCGAACTGAATTGAATAAAAAATTAAATTAAATTTTAAAATTAATTCGATTCGGTCGATTTTTTCAATTTGAACCGAATAGTGCTCACTCCTACTCAGCAGAAATGAGAAAGAACTATTAGGTGGTAGATAATATAGTATTTCTATCAAAATCCAAAACTCGAACAGGTTAAAATGTGGAAGATTGAAACTGGGAAGGCCGAAATTTGACAGACTGAAAATTGATGGATCGAAACATGCATTTAGACATCCTGCTCATCACTTCAGGATGAGTTCTAATTCAAATACAATTTTTATTAGATCTAAATGGAGTTCTTATTCTACTAAAACTATTACTGACTATGCATTTCTCTATAATTTCCTGAGGATGGTTAAGAGAGTTTCAATTTTTAAGCAAATTTCTTCTCTAATAAAATATGAAGTGAGCTCAACAGTGCATGTTGAAGAACAAAATCATAAGAGTTCTATATAGAAAATAATAATAAAGAAAGAAAGAAAAAAGAAATCTGAAGAGAAAAATTACAAGTATATGGGGTAGGGAATTAAAAGCAATAAGTTGAATGCAAAAGAAGTGCAAAGTCTGTCCCTTGGGAGACAAAGGGCCATGTCCTCCAGATTTGTTAAATCTGGATGCTGCTCTATTAAATGTTGCAGTATCCTCATTTGTCTACCCCACATATATGTGTATAGTTTTCTTTTTTAATACTTCTTATTTTTCGTTCTATAATTTTTATTTATTTATTTTTAATTATTTTAAAATGATTATATAAATGCAAGCTAAATATATAAAATAAATAATACACAGATCATGTATCAAAAGGGATTAACCTATACTAGGGCCAAGCACAATTCTATCCTTAATACTATTCTTTACATTACATCACATTAAATCATTTTACAACACATGTCCACATCTAACTATTGCATACAATATGACTTTTTTACTCTTACCGACTTCCTGATCTATCCCGTATCTGCAAACCTGGGAGATTAAGGGAATGGGGTGAGTTACTAGAGGCCAGTGAGTATAATAATAAAACATTATATTTAAAACATATGATCTCATGGAATGCATCACATCACAAACAAATCACATCACAAACAAATCACATTGGTCTTGTCACCAATAGTCCTCTGCATATCCATTAGTGCCAGAGGCGTAGAATGGGTCTCGACCTGGTCTTTCTCTTAACATAACATAGCATTACATTACATTCCAATAATGTCAGGGGCGTAAAATGGGCCTCGACCTAGTCTTTCTCTCAACATAGTATCAGGGGCGTAGAATGGGTCTCGACCTGGACTTCCATACCATACCATTCTTGACGCAACTCATCATTTATTTCATAAAAAATATTTTTTTTATAAAAGAATTAAATTAATTATAAGAAAAATAACTTTAAAGAAAAAGTCATGTTTTTTCATTTATAAATTTGATTAATACTATTAGATATAAATATTAATATCTTTTATTTTTAAATTACAATCAAATAATAAAAAATATTTTATATTGTTGAAAATATTGTTTTCTGGAAAATATATTGCACATACAATTTTTTATAAACAAATGGAGAGAGAAAATATATTTATAGCTACTATTTATAGGCATCATGTACAGATTCCTATTCAAATGAATTAAGAGTATGAACTGTGAGTCCTAGGGTAATTAGGAAGTGAAAGTTGCACAACTCTACTAAAATATCCAAAATTATGGGGTTCAAAATGGGCAAACTAAGTTTTATTTGTTTATTTTTCCTCCAGAGGAAACTAAGTTTAGAAGGAAAGGAAAGAAACTAAGTTCAAAATGGGTCCTCTTGAAATTAAAAAAAAAAAAAAAATTACCTCTCAGCAATATGTTGAAAGCTAAATAAGTCAATTTTAAGAATTTTAACCAAATCAACCATGAACTTATCTAGAAAGGCCAATTAAAGCTAGCACATATATGAGAGAACGCACTTTAAACGTCACGTTCCCTAAAAAATATTAAACGATTGATTTCTAATATTTAATCAATATAAACTTTGTAAAAATTAAGTAATGGAGACATGTATTATTTAATGGAAATAATCTCCAATTTATTTATTTTTTATCAAATAAACTCTTAAATTACCTTTTAAGTGCCGAATGAATCCTTAACAATATAATATTATTCTTTTATAACAAAATATATTTTTTATAATTTGAAATATAAAAAATTTAATATTTTAATTAATGTAAAAATTAATTAAGGTGTTAGGTTTCACTCTATTGCTAACTTGAGCTCGTTGCATCCCTAAATACTTCAAAAACTTAGATATCATGTCATTTTTCTTGTCGTCCAATGTTTCATCAAGTATTTCTTTGAGCATAGCACTAATTTTCTCAACATGAGCTTTTGTCATGTTTGAGATTTCAAACACGATGATTCTTATTGGCCTAGTCTTCAAAAAAATAAAAAAAACTCTAGTTAAATTGACCGGGATAAGTGGTACTCTTATTGGCTTTGGAGTTGTGGCAATCTAATTAGTATGATGTATCAGTTGATGTAATGCATGAATAGACTTCTTTTGTAATACCCGGCTAGAATCCGGCATCGGAATTCCTGCCCTCCGGCGGAATCTAGGGTGTTGGATCTCTCTAGAAGGGTAAAATGTATTTTCTAAATGTTTTTATAATGATTTCAATGGTTTTAATTGAAAAAGAATTGAGTTTTGAAGAGAAAAGACCAAGGAGGAGTCTGCCAGGTTCGGCCGCCGAAAGTGATGTTCGGCCGCCGAACATGGTTTGGTTTCGGGTGTGCCTTTGGCCTCCGAAAGTTGAGTTGGGCAGAAACCAGGTTCGGCCGCCGAATCTCCATGTTCGGCCGCCGAACTTGCATGAGTTTTGGAGGCACGTTCGGCCTCCGAAGGTGTTTTTGGCCAGCCCTATAAATGGACGCCATGACCGAAACAGGGAGTTTTCTCCCCATTTTCGGCCACGGTGAGTCCCTACTCTCCCTTGGTTCATTTTTAACGATTTCTCCTCAAATCTTGTAAGATTTAACGAGTTTCAACTTGGTTTTGAAAGATTTGAGCTTTTGAGCAAGGTTTTTGGAGCTTGGAGGTTCAAGAACCAAATCTCTCCAACCCCCGAGTTTAGGTCGTCTTCCTCTCGATCTTCAAGAGGTAAGGGTCGATCTTGAACTCTTTTTATGTTTTAAATAAGTTTTATGAAGATCTATGGGGGGTTAAAGGCATGTTTAGTTCATGAATAGGTTTATGGGTTTATGTTATGATTTGAACAATGTATGTTGGAAATGTGTTGTAGTTGGGGTATATTATAGTTTGAGACCCCTAGGTGTGATGTATGATGTGTATGCATGTGTAGAAACAAGTCTATGCATGATTTGAGGTGTTGGGAAGCAAATGTGCATGAGGAGCCGAGTTTCTGCCCTTTGGCAGAAGCTCAGGTTCGGCCGCCGAAGTGACTTTCGGCCGCCGAACCCTCTTGTGAAGGCAGTTTCGGCTGCCGAAGCCTGCCCCCGAAAGTGGAGTTTCGGTTCTGTCTGGGACTTTCGGCCGCCGAAGGTGCCGCCGAACCTGCCCGAGTTTCGTCTCTGGAGGGGACTTTCGGCCGCCGAAGGTGCCGCCGAAAGTGCTCTGTCCAGCCTTTTTCTTGGGTGTTTTCCATGCATGTTTAAGTGATGTTTAGAGGGGTTTTTGGGGGTATGGTTATGAGTTGTTAGAGTATGTTTGGCACCTCATTCGAGTCCACCTGTGTAGGATCGGACCCGAGAGACCGAGGAGGCCATTAGTGCTAGCAGGTGCAGAGTCAGTCGGCGTCTGCCAGGAGGTGAGTAGAACTAAACTTAATGTTTTATTTTAAGAAATTCTAAGGCCTAAAGCATGAGCATGCATCATGATTATGTATAGTAGGTTGATTGCACTAGTTCACGAATATGTTGCATTGCATTATTTCATGTTGATGCTGAGGTAGATTTGGACCAAGGCGACTCCAATAGCCCATATCTGTCATTGAGTCTTGTCTAAGTCCTTTGAGAGTCGGACGAGTACCTGTAGGAAAGTCCATGTGAGCTCTCTGTGGACCAGACACCATGTTATGTCTATGTTAGTCCTGTGAGCTTCTTTGGGGAGCCGGGCACCGACAGAGGGATTTTTGGGGTCATGTCCGATCCTTGAGAGTAAAGATGCTAGCAATTCAAGAGTACTCTCAGAAAACACTCCGTGGGGAATAGTTATCTGCATGAACCCCGAGACGGACCAGAGAAAGTTATGTGATTTACTTGTGTTATGACGCATTTCATGAAAGCATGTAATTAATGAATGGTTTTTTTTTTTTTTCTGTTTCTACTCACTGGGCTTTTTAGCTCACCCCTTTCCCCTAACCCCAGTGTTGCAGGTTTAAGTCAGAGTCCAGAGGCTGCAGGGTAAAGTCAAGGTTAAGATATGCATGTTGTAATAGCTTAGATTATGTTTATGTTTAGTATGTTAGAGTGGACATGTATTATAAATTCATGTAAGATAATGGAATGTTAAGTAAAGTTGTGTCTATGGATTAGTTGTGCTTGGCCCTATAGACTGGTTAGTCCCTGCTAATGCATGGTTATGTTTATGTTATATGTTGAGTTGAGAACCAAACTTGAGGCATGTAATGTTACCCCATTGGAGTATATGATGAGGACTCCAGTGGAGGTTTTATGATTTTATGATTTTATGATTTTATGATGTATGTTTCATGTCAGGTTACATGCACAGGTCAGTTTTGGGTTCAACAGATGTTCAGTTTTCATGTTTTTATGGTTAAGTTTTAATCATGTATGGGATTTGACCAGGTAATAGTATGTATGTTTGGCTTGCTACGGGTCCCGGCGGCCTTAAGCCGATCTGGATCCTAGCGCCGGTGGCGGTCCGGTTTCCGGGTCGTTACAGAGTGGTATCAGAGCTTAGGGCCTCAAGAGTACGATGTGTTGAGCGATGTGCTCAGGGATTTGAGATATCTCACATCGGAAAGAGGTTGTCATAGAGGTTGTGTTAGTAGGGCAAGCACATTAAGAAAGATTAAGAGTAAGAGCATGTCCACTAGGATAGGATGTCGAGTCCTGTCTTGCTATGATGATGTGATATGCCATGATTTCATGCATGTGCATAAATGCTATGATGTATGACATGTTATGTATGCTATGTATGTATGATGTAGGTTCATGTGTTTCCACATGGACCGTATGATGCTGATGTTGTTTGCATGCTTGTGTGTGTGCTTCAGAGGAGTCAGGATGTGGGGTACTCGTCGATCTGTGGAATCGACAGGAGTTCCGTCAGAGAGGGAAGGTATGGACACCTTTCCCCCTACCCTGCCGAGAGCGCAGTCGTGGGGAGTCAGTAGATGGAGGACATCAAGGGACCCTAGGAGGTCTTTTGATGCAAGCAGAGAAGGTATGGATCTAAGGAGGATGTCAGCTAGTATGAGAGAGCCTGAGATGGATGTTCAGAGGAGAGATATGAGTTTGGATGTGGCTATGTTTGGAGAAGGTATGGGAGATTCCCAGGAAGATGCTCAGACCCAGGATTCTAGAATCTCGGGTTCAGGAGGGATTGATCCCTCCACTCTGAGTACAGCTGCCACGAGAGGTAAGAAATGGAAGAGAGGTCTCAGGAAGTCGCAGAAGAAGTTTTGGCAGAATTTGAAGGCCAGTCTGGGTTTTAGTGGTTCGAGCTCTGGTTCGGGTGCAACTCGTTGCAGGAGGTGTGGTAAGACACACCAGGGAGTTTGTCTGGCTGGGACGACAGTGTGTTTTAGATGCAGACAGGAGGGGCACATGGCACGTGAGTGTCCTAATAAGCTCCGGTCAGCTCAGTCTCAACGGGCAGCTTCAGGTGGAGCGACTCAGCCAGCAGCTCAAACCATGTTTCAGGCTAGTGGTCGAGGCAGAGGGAGAGGGGCAGCCTCTTCTTCAGCAGGTTCCCTTAGAGGAGGTCCGTCAGCTCCGGCTCGGATCTTCGTCCAGGCTCAGCAGGAGGCAGACACATCGAACACGATGGTGTCAGGTACGCTCACTTTGATGTTCTGATGTGCATGCTTTTGTGAACCTTGGTGTTTCTCTTTCCTTAGTTACTCTAAAGAGTCGTCGAGGGGTTGGGTTGATAACTTCTAGGCTAGAGTGTTCTCTCAGGGTTAGTGGACCCAAGTGTGATCCATCTGAGGCAGAGTCAGTCTGCCGGTTCAGTTCAGGTGTCAACTGAGGGTAGAATCCATCCACCCGATTTTGAGGTCTTGGACTTGAATGTTCAGACGTCACTCTCGGAATGGATTGGGTTTCTACTTGTGGTGCTACCTTGGTCCGTAGAGACTAGGTGGCCAGGTTCAGAGGACAGGATGGGTCAGAGGTAGTCTTTTGAGGGGACAGTGTAGGTTGCCTAGAAGTTTGATGTCAGCCTGTCAGGCTCATAGGGTGCGTAGGAGGGGTTGTCAGAGGGTTCTAGTTCTTGCTGGAGAGTTAGTAATTGGGTCGGGAACCAGCCTCAGTGATAGTAGTAGTTAGAGAGTTCTTAGATGTCTGCCTAGACGAGCTGTCAGGTTTACCATCTATTAGGGAGTTAGAGCTTGGAATAGGAGTGGTGTCTGGACCCAGAACCATTTCTATCCTTCCCTACAGGTTGGCACCTGCAGAGTTTTGAGTTGGAGGAGCAACTGCAGGAATTAGTAGATGAGAGTTTCATCCGACCTAGTCACTCTCCTTGGGGTGTTCTAGTGCCGGTTTTTGTGGAAAAGAAGGATGGATCCTTGCGGATCAGAAGAGAAGATCAGAGTAGCGCAGTGGAAGCAGGAGGAGTTTCAGGAGGAGGTTGAGGTATTGCTTGAGGTGTTTCCTTTGAGAAGGGTGATTCATAAGGGAGAGAATCCATTCGGATTTCCACGTTCCACTTTATGAGAGTTCGTGTCAGATCCAAGTGGGGTTCTTGAGGAACCAGAGGTGGAGGTCCCAAGGGATCTCACCTGAGTTGAGCAGCTATTGTGGATCATGGACACATCAGTTAGTTAGTTTTGGAACAAGGAGATTCAGATGGAGAGGTCCCGTAGAATCACCCCAGTTTGAGGAGTGTTCTTAGGAGAACCGGGAGTTTTGACTCCGGCAATGCCGTGTCTCTTTTAGGAGAAAGTTTAGAGGTCTTGCTTGCTTGATTGCTTGCTTGATGTGTATGTACGATGATATGTTCTTATGTTATGTTTTTATGCATGAGTAGTTGAGGAACATTCGGGGACGAATGTTCTGTAAGGGGGGAAGAATGTAATACCCGGCTAGAATCCGGCATCGGAATTCCTGCCCTCCGGCGGAATCTAGGGTGTTGGATCTCTCTAGAAGGGTAAAATGTATTTTCTAAATGTTTTTATAATGATTTCAATGGTTTTAATTGAAAAAGAATTGAGTTTTGAAGAGAAAAGACTAAGGAGGAGTCTGCCAGGTTCGGCCGCCGAAAGTGATGTTCGGCCGCCGAACATGGTTTGGTTTCAGGTGTGCCTTTGGCCTCCGAAAGTTGAGTTGGGCAGAAACCAGGTTCGGCCGCCGAATCTCCATGTTCGGCCGCCGAACTTGCATGAGTTTTGGAGGCACGTTCGGCCTCCGAAGGTGTTTTTGGCCAGCCCTATAAATGGACGCCATGACCGAAACAGGGAGTTTTCTCCCCATTTTTGGCCACGGTGAGTCCCTACTCTCCCTTGGTTCATTTTTAACGATTTCTCCTCAAATCTTGTAAGATTTAACGAGTTTCAACTTGGTTTTGAAAGATTTGAGCTTTTGAGCAAGGTTTTTGGAGCTTGGAGGTTCAAGAACCAAATCTCTCCAACCCCCGAGTTTAGGTCGTCTTCCTCTCGATCTTCAAGAGGTAAGGGTCGATCTTGAACTCTTTTTATGTTTTAAATAAGTTTTATGAAGATCTATGGGGGGTTAAAGGCATGTTTAGTTCATGAATAGGTTTATGGGTTTATGTTATGATTTGAACAATGTATGTTGGAAATGTGTTGTAGTTGGGGTATATTATAGTTTGAGACCCCTAGGTGTGATGTATGATGTGTATGCATGTGTAGAAACAAGTCTATGCATGATTTGAGGTGTTGGGAAGCAAATGTGCATGAGGAGCCGAGTTTCTGCCCTTTGGCAGAAGCTCAGGTTCGGCCGCCGAAGTGACTTTCGGCCGCCGAACCCTCTTGTGAAGGCAGTTTCGGCTGCCGAAGCCTGCCCCCGAAAGTGGAGTTTCGGTTCTGTCTGGGACTTTCGGCCGCCGAAGGTGCCGCCGAACCTGCCCGAGTTTCGTCTCTGGAGGGGACTTTCGGCCGCCGAAGGTGCCGCCGAAAGTGCTCTGTCCAGCCTTTTTCTTGGGTGTTTTCCATGCATGTTTAAGTGATGTTTAGAGGGGTTTTTGGGGGTATGGTTATGAGTTGTTAGAGTATGTTTGGCACCTCATTCGAGTCCACCTGTGTAGGATCGGACCCGAGAGACCGAGGAGGCCATTAGTGCTAGCAGGTGCAGAGTCAGTCGGCGTCTGCCAGGAGGTGAGTAGAACTAAACTTAATGTTTTATTTTAAGAAATTCTAAGGCCTAAAGCATGAGCATGCATCATGATTATGTATAGTAGGTTGATTGCACTAGTTCACGAATATGCTGCATTGCATTATTTCATGTTGATGCTGAGGTAGGTTTGGACCAAGGCGACTCCAATAGCCCATATCTGTCATTGAGTCTTGTCTAAGTCCTTTGAGAGTCGGACGAGTACCTGTAGGAAAGTCCATGTGAGCTCTCTGTGGACCAGACACCATGTTATGTCTATGTTAGTCCTGTGAGCTTCTTTGGGGAGCCGGGCACCAACAGAGGGATTTTTGGGGTCATGTCCGATCCTTGAGAGTAAAGATGCTAGCAATTCAAGAGTACTCTCAGAAAACACTCCGTGGGGAATAGTTATCTGCATGAACCCCGAGACGGACCAGAGAAAGTTATGTGATTTACTTGTGTTATGACGCATTTCATGAAAGCATGTAATTAATGAATGGTTTTTTTTTTTTTTCTGTTTCTACTCACTGGGCTTTTTAGCTCACCCCTTTCCCCTAACCCCAGTGTTGCAGGTTTAAGTCAGAGTCCAGAGGCTGCAGGGTAAAGTCAAGGTTAAGATATGCATGTTGTAATAGCTTAGATTATGTTTATGTTTAGTATGTTAGAGTGGACATGTATTATAAATTCATGTAAGATAATGTAATGTTAAGTAAAGTTGTGTCTATGGATTAGTTGTGCTTGGCCCTATAGACTGGTTAGTCCCTGCTAATGCATGGTTATGTTTATGTTATATGTTGAGTTGAGAACCAAACTTGAGGCATGTAATGTTACCCCATTGGAGTATATGATGAGGACTCCAGTGGAGGTTTTATGATTTTATGATTTTATGATTTTATGATGTATGTTTCATGTCAGGTTACATGCACAGGTCAGTTTTGGGTTCAACAGATGTTCAGTTTTCATGTTTTTATGGTTAAGTTTTAATCATGTATGGGATTTGACCAGGTAATAGTATGTATGTTTGGCTTGCTACGGGTCCCGGCGGCCTTAAGCCGATCTGGATCCTAGCGCCGGTGGCGGTCCGGTTTCCGGGTCGTTACAGAGTGGTATCAAAGCTTAGGGCCTCAAGAGTACGATGTGTTGAGCGATGTGCTCAGGGATTTGAGATATCTCACATCGGAAAGAGGTTGTCATAGAGGTTGTGTTAGTAGGGCAAGCACATTAAGAAAGATTAAGAGTAAGAGCATGTCCACTAGGATAGGATGTCGAGTCCTGTCTTGCTATGATGATGTGATATGCCATGATTTCATGCATGTGCATAAATGCTATGATGTATGACATGTTATGTATGCTATGTATGTATGATGTAGGTTCATGTGTTTCCACATGGACCGTATGATGCTGATGTTGTTTGCATGCTTGTGTGTGTGCTTCAGAGGAGTCAGGATGTGGGGTACTCGTCGATCTGTGGAATCGACAGGAGTTCCGTCAGAGAGGGAAGGTATGGACACCTTTCCCCCTACCCTGCCGAGAGCGCAGTCGTGGGGAGTCAGTAGATGGAGGACATCAAGGGACCCTAGGAGGTCTTTTGATGCAAGCAGAGAAGGTATGGATCTAAGGAGGATGTCAGCTAGTATGAGAGAGCCTGAGATGGATGTTCAGAGGAGAGATATGAGTTTGGATGTGGCTATGTTTGGAGAAGGTATGGGAGATTCCCAGGAAGATGCTCAGACCCAGGATTCTAGAATCTCGGGTTCAGGAGGGATTGATCCCTCCACTCTGAGTACAGCTGCCACGAGAGGTAAGAAATGGAAGAGAGGTCTCAGGAAGTCGCAGAAGAAGTTTTGGCAGAATTTGAAGGCCAGTCTGGGTTTTAGTGGTTCGAGCTCTGGTTCGGGTGCAACTCGTTGCAGGAGGTGTGGTAAGACACACCAGGGAGTTTGTCTGGCTGGGACGACAGTGTGTTTTAGATGCAGACAGGAGGGGCACATGGCACGTGAGTGTCCTAATAAGCTCCGGTCAGCTCAGTTTCAACGGGCAGCTTCAGGTGGAGCGACTCAGCCAGCAGCTCAAACCATGTTTCAGGCTAGTGGTCGAGGCAGAGGGAGAGGGGCAGCCTCTTCTTCAGCAGGTTCCCTTAGAGGAGGTCCGTCAGCTCCGGCTCGGATCTTCGTCCAGGCTCAGCAGGAGGCAGACACATCGAACACGGTGGTGTCAGGTACGCTCACTTTGATGTTCTGATGTGCATGCTTTTGTGAACCTTGGTGTTTCTCTTTCCTTAGTTACTCTAAAGAGTCGTCGAGGGGTTGGGTTGATAACTTCTAGGCTAGAGTGTTCTCTCAGGGTTAGTGGACCCAAGTGTGATCCATCTGAGGCAGAGTCAGTCTGCCGGTTCAGTTCAGGTGTCAACTGAGGGTAGAATCCATCCACCCGATTTTGAGGTCTTGGACTTGAATGTTCAGACGTCACTCTCGGAATGGATTGGGTTTCTACTTGTGGTGCTACCTTGGTCCGTAGAGACTAGGTGGCCAGGTTCAGAGGACAGGATGGGTCAGAGGTAGTCTTTTGAGGGGACAGTGTAGGTTGCCTAGAAGTTTGATGTCAGCCTGTCAGGCTCATAGGGTGCGTAGGAGGGGTTGTCAGAGGGTTCTAGTTCTTGCTGGAGAGTTAGTAATTGGGTCGGGAACCAGCCTCAGTGATAGTAGTAGTTAGAGAGTTCTTAGATGTCTGCCTAGACGAGCTGTCAGGTTTACCATCTGTTAGGGAGTTAGAGCTTGGAATAGGAGTGGTGTCTGGACCCAGAACCATTTCTATCCTTCCCTACAGGTTGGCACCTGCAGAGTTTTGAGTTGGAGGAGCAACTGCAGGAATTAGTAGATGAGAGTTTCATCCGACCTAGTCACTCTCCTTGGGGTGTTCTAGTGCCGGTTTTTGTGGAAAAGAAGGATGGATCCTTGCGGATCAGAAGAGAAGATCAGAGTAGCGCAGTGGAAGCAGGAGGAGTTTCAGGAGGAGGTTGAGGTATTGCTTGAGGTGTTTCCTTTGAGAAGGGTGATTCATAAGGGAGAGAATCCATTCGGATTTCCACGTTCCACTTTATGAGAGTTCGTGTCAGATCCAAGTGGGGTTCTTGAGGAACCAGAGGTGGAGGTCCCAAGGGATCTCACCTGAGTTGAGCAGCTATTGTGGATCATGGACACATCAATTAGTTAGTTTTGGAACAAGGAGATTCAGATGGAGAGGTCCCGTAGAATCACCCCAGTTTGAGGAGTGTTCTTAGGAGAACCGGGAGTTTTGACTCCGGCAATGCCGTGTCTCTTTTAGGAGAAAGTTTAGAGGTCTTGCTTGCTTGATTGCTTGCTTGATGTGTATGTACGATGATATGTTCTTATGTTATGTTTTTATGCATGAGTAGTTGAGGAACATTCGGGGACGAATGTTCTGTAAGGGGGGAAGAATGTAATACCCGGCTAGAATCCGGCATCGGAATTCCTGCCCTCCAGCGGAATCTAGGGTGTTGGATCTCTCTAGAAGGGTAAAATGTATTTTCTAAATGTTTTTATAATGATTTCAATGGTTTTAATTGAAAAAGAATTGAGTTTTGAAGAGAAAAGACCAAGGAGGAGTCTGCCAGGTTCGGCCGCCGAAAGTGATGTTCGGCCGCCGAACATGGTTTGGTTTCGGGTGTGCCTTTGGCCTCCGAAAGTTGAGTTGGGCAGAAACCAGGTTCGGCCGCCGAATCTCCATGTTCGGCCGCCGAACTTGCATGAGTTTTGGAGGCACGTTCGGCCTCCGAAGGTGTTTTTGGCCAGCCCTATAAATGGACGCCATGACCGAAACAGGGAGTTTTCTCCCCATTTTTGGCCACGGTGAGTCCCTACTCTCCCTTGGTTCATTTTTAACGATTTCTCCTCAAATCTTGTAAGATTTAACGAGTTTCAACTTGGTTTTGAAAGATTTGAGCTTTTGAGCAAGGTTTTTGGAGCTTGGAGGTTCAAGAACCAAATCTCTCCAACCCCCGAGTTTAGGTCGTCTTCCTCTCGATCTTCAAGAGGTAAGGGTCGATCTTGAACTCTTTTTATGTTTTAAATAAGTTTTATGAAGATCTATGGGGGGTTAAAGGCATGTTTAGTTCATGAATAGGTTTATGGGTTTATGTTATGATTTGAACAATGTATGTTGGAAATGTGTTGTAGTTGGGGTATATTATAGTTTGAGACCCCTAGGTGTGATGTATGATGTGTATGCATGTGTAGAAACAAGTCTATGCATGATTTGAGGTGTTGGGAAGCAAATGTGCATGAGGAGCCGAGTTTCTGCCCTTTGGCAGAAGCTCAGGTTCGGCCGCCGAAGTGACTTTCGGCCGCCGAACCCTCTTGTGAAGGCAGTTTCGGCTGCCGAAGCCTGCCCCCGAAAGTGGAGTTTCGGTTCTGTCTGGGACTTTCGGCCGCCGAAGGTGCCGCCGAACCTGCCCGAGTTTCGTCTCTGGAGGGGACTTTCGGCCGCCGAAGGTGCCGCCGAAAGTGCTCTGTCCAGCCTTTTTCTTGGGTGGTTTCCATGCATGTTTAAGTGATGTTTAGAGGGGTTTTTGGGGGTATGGTTATGAGTTGTTAGAGTATGTTTGGCACCTCATTCGAGTCCACCTGTGTAGGATCGGACCCGAGAGACCGAGGAGGCCATTAGTGCTAGCAGGTGCAGAGTCAGTCGGCGTCTGCCAGGAGGTGAGTAGAACTAAACTTAATGTTTTATTTTAAGAAATTCTAAGGCCTAAAGCATGAGCATGCATCATGATTATGTATAGTAGGTTGATTGCACTAGTTCACGAATATGTTGCATTGCATTATTTCATGTTGATGCTGAGGTAGGTTTGGACCAAGGCGACTCCAATAGCCCATATCTGTCATTGAGTCTTGTCTAAGTCCTTTGAGAGTCGGACGAGTACCTGTAGGAAAGTCCATGTGAGCTCTCTGTGGACCAGACACCATGTTATGTCTATGTTAGTCCTGTGAGCTTCTTTGGGGAGCCGGGCACCGACAGAGGGATTTTTGGGGTCATGTCCGATCCTTGAGAGTAAAGATGCTAGCAATTCAAGAGTACTCTCAGAAAACACTCCGTGGGGAATAGTTATCTGCATGAACCCCGAGACGGACCAGAGAAAGTTATGTGATTTACTTGTGTTATGACGCATTTCATGAAAGCATGTAATTAATGAATGGTTTTTTTTTTCTGTTTCTACTCACTGGGCTTTTTAGCTCACCCCTTTCCCCTAACCCCAGTGTTACAGGTTTAAGTCAGAGTCCAGAGGCTGCAGGGTAAAGTCAAGGTTAAGATATGCATGTTGTAATAGCTTAGATTATGTTTATGTTTAGTATGTTAGAGTGGACATGTATTATAAATTCATGTAAGATAATGTAATGTTAAGTAAAGTTGTGTCTATGGATTAGTTGTGCTTGGCCCTATAGACTGGTTAGTCCCTGCTAATGCATGGTTATGTTTATGTTATATGTTGAGTTGAGAACCAAACTTGAGGCATGTAATGTTACCCCATTGGAGTATATGATGAGGACTCCAGTGGAGGTTTTATGATTTTATGATTTTATGATTTTATGATGTATGTTTCATGTCAGGTTACATGCACAGGTCAGTTTTGGGTTCAACAGATGTTCAGTTTTCATGTTTTTATGGTTAAGTTTTAATCATGTATGGGATTTGACCAGGTAATAGTATGTATGTTTGGCTTGCTACGGGTCCCGGCGGCCTTAAGCCGATCTGGATCCTAGCGCCGGTGGCGGTCCGGTTTCCGGGTCGTTACATCTTTGCTTATTTGGAACTAATGTTATTGAAGCTTGCTTATAGCACGACCATGGAGCCTATCTTTTATGGGTCCATGAAGAATTAAATTAAATAAAAGATAAAAAAGACAACTGTAATAACAAAAAGATGAAACAATTTCATCTATGAAACGAAATGGCATTATTGGCATTATTACAAAACTCAGTCTCTTTTTTCTCTTACTCTAATTCTATTCTTTACGGTCTAACCAGTAGGCTTAATGCCTTAAAAGGAGAACCTGTTGGGAGGACTTGGAGTAGAACACTTTGAAATTACATTTGGTAGAGTGTTAGCCTAGAATATTATGTCTTTGTTCATGGATGGGAGTCTAGTTATGCTTGCTTCAAAGTGGTCTCAAAGTTCTTATTGAGTCTTGTCCAATCGGGCAGAGATTCATTCCTCCCCCTCGGTTAGTAGTCAAATAAGCCCTTGGTCCTCCATGTTCAAGAAGATTTGAACTGTTTGGATCTCTTGAGTCAGGGCATGTGATCTAGCTAGGTATATATCTATCTTTTTTCTTAGTTCCTCTACCTCCCTCTTCAATTGAGCATGCTCCTCATATGGCATTTATGGGCCCTAATAACATATGATCTATTAAGCTAATAAGTCATGATAAATGATGAATAAATGCAAACTTACACTACTTTATCCTTTCATTATACCCACATGTAGAAACTAGGTGAATCAAGAGTAGTAGAAACTTGAAGAAACAAAAAATTGTAAATCTCCATCTTTATCCCTTCATACTCATGTATAAAGGGTAGGTCTCATATATTCTAGCACTTTACATCTTAAGACTTTTTGGTACACTATGCTTATATCATTAGGGGATTGTAGCGCAGGACGGTTTGTTACCCCTCAACAAATAATGACTAACTAATATGAAAGTCGGATATGCAAGTGGGCTTCCACATTCCCCTTAGGAGATGCAATAGGTTTAGGCCTTACTTTCCATGTGTTATATGGCTCCACATTCCATTTTCCTATCCATGTCCATTCCATCTTCCTTTAGTATAGGATAGGTAGTCAACAAATAGCATAAACAAAAGGACCTAGGGCAATATGTTTCTAGGATTTACATGTGTATACTTTGCTCGAGTCAGTAGATAGTTCCTGCTATAGCATGGACTTTTAGCGAATAGGCTTCCTTTTGTCCCCTAAGTGGAAGACAAAAGTGCAAGACCGTCTAAGAATCCTTTTTATACCCTAAGGTATAGACCTATGAGTCTTGATGTGAAATCAATTTATACTACCTCGAATGGAACTAGCACCTCCTCGACTCGACACTACAAGGCTAGAGGCTTAATGGTGCAATGTGTGTGTTTGGTGCTTCTGCAGCATGTTTCTAGGGTTTACATGTGGTTTATCCTTGTACTTTATCTCGGATCAGTAGATAGTTCACACCATGGCATGGACTTTTAGCGAATAGAACTCCTTTTACCCCCTAAGTGGAAGACAAAGGTGCAAGAGACCATCCAAGAACACTTTTTATACCCTAAGGTATAGGCTTATGAGTTGTGATGCAAAATCAATTTGTACTAGCTTAAATGGAACTAACACCTCCTCGACTCGGCACCACGAGGCTAGAGACTTAATGGTGAAATGTGTGTGTTTGGTGCTTCTGCAATATAAGAAATTTCCTGTCAAATACAAGAATAGAATATAAGAATCATATAGGATTGCTATCCTTAATCCTCAGTAGAATCGCCATTGTAGACAATGTTTAGTTCCAATTCTAGCTAATTCAGTTCTCATCTTTCCATAATATTATCACGTGACTCAAATTTTTATTCTCTCAATGAGGGGAGGAGGATTTTAGAGTCACCATCCTAATGAGAACAAAGACAAAGGAAGAATGTGGACTTAACCAACTTACCCCTATTAGAGATCCACTATCCTATGTGATCTATAGCCCATTTGGTCTAGGTTTAAGATAATGGATATGAGAGAGGGACAATGTTAGGCATCCTTCTTGTCTGGCATTTACTGCTTAGAATAAACACCAACCTCTTATACACATTTTTTATATCCAGTCTTAATGTATTTATTAGGAATTTTTTGCTCAAGTGGGATGCGTTCTATATTAAACATGCAAACTCAAAGCACAAAAGCACTCTTATCATATGAATCTATTAAGTCTAGCATGTAAGGTTTCCACTTTATTTTAAGTGTGATAATTATCAAGTTTCTCTAATTGCATGTGTCTAAGCCCAATTTCATGCCATTTTCCATTTGCATACAAGTAGGGTTTTTAAGCATACATGGTTTCTACATTGGGTTCGTAATCTTATAACGAAAAGATCACCAGGTTACTAAGATGCATTTGAGTTCATTTTTTGGACAAATTGTCCTATGGTCATTATCACTTAGTCATTTTAATGCCAAAGTGACCAAATAACCCCTAAGTGTGCTAACTATGTCTCTAAAATGTCAACTTTATTTTAGAATTACCAAGTGATTTTTACTTGGTAATATTTAACCATGTTAAGATTTGGAGTTGTCCTACGTATGTTAAAAGGCTGAAAATTGACAAGTAGTGATGGGTCATTTTGTTAGATAATAGTTAGTGATGGGTCATTTTGTTAGATATCCAAAAGATAGTTTTGAATATCAATTTTATCTTTCAAATGAACAAAGAGTTGTCATCAATAGAAATGTAACTTCCTAGAGAAACAATTTCTTTAAGAAATAGGCAAAGGAAGAGAAATTATATTGGATGAAGGGTCATCAGAACAACAAATTGACCAAATGGATATAGATCCATCACCCATTGAGAATGCACTTAATGATAATGATGTCACCACAAATGATTCAACTCCTCTTAGGTTTAGTAGGGTATCTCATCCACACAAGAGATATGGATTCTTTCATAAAGGTGAAATGTTCATCCATGAAGGAATAGATCATATAGATCATCCTACTACCTATGAAGAAGCTATATCTAATATAGATTCTTCAAAATGGTTAGAAGCAATGAAAGCTGAAATGAATTCCATGTACAAGAATGGTGTCTAGGATCTTATGGACCCTCTTAAAGGTATTGTATCAATAGGATGCAAAAGTGTAACACCCCTTACCCTATCAAATGTAGATAAAGCAAGGTCTGTCACAAACTATACCTTTTAGACATATCAAGACTAAACAATTTTCTTTATCTGTAAATACCAAGTTTTAGATAGTCCAAGTAAATTTTATAAAGCGATTAAGGTAAATGTTTCAACCAAAATTTTTGCAGAGTCTCCTCTTTTTCATTCACATTTTACCCTGTAGCATATAAGAAAAACACATGCAACATTATCAACTGTTATTTGACATCTTACTATTCTTTGATTTACATGACCTTCATAACTCACTCTATTTAATATGTACATGCCAAAATAAAACTATACTATGACTCAGAGACTCAAAACAACCAGCTATGATAATGGCCTTGATATCTGATGTAGACCTTTGATGAACTTCACGTGCCTACTCTATCTACAACCTGCGTGAGGTAAAAACCAACACGCTGAGCTAATGCTCAGTGGGTGATAACAAACAAATAACAGAATAAAACAAACAAATTCACGTATACAGATAATCAGGTAAACAAGTACAAGCTAATAGATGCAAACACGTTAACACTCACTAATAAGTTCACCAAAATCAAGTATCAATCTTAATTAAGATTTTAGCCCGTATAAACACATAGTAGGATCAACTAGGTAAATAAGAAGTTATAACGGTAGGCACAAGGTGCCGAAAAGTAGGTTCAGAGGCCAAAACTGTGATAGCAGGGCTCTATGGCCATGCTTATGAGGTACTAGATATGTAACCTCTAATATAGATCATGTATCGGTAGCAGTACTGCGAACTCTGTATGTTTATATGGCATGCCATACCCTTAAGCTAACCTCGACTCCTATTACGTTTACCAGGGCCAAGTACACACATTAAGCTCTCAGCTGGTGAACATTGTAGCTGCTGTAAAACCCTTTCTGTACTTTCTAACCAGAATTCTGCAGTTGAAGGATCATCTTCCTTTTTACCTCTATCCTCAAAAAGGGTCTATAAGAGAAAGATAGGTTCTAATAGAAAAGTAGAGACTTTTAAAGCAACGCTAGTTATGAAAGGGTTTCGCCAAACGTAAGGAATCGACTATGAGGAGACTTTCTCATTAATAGCCATGCTTAAAATCCATTAGGATATTTCTAACCATAACTACACTTTAAGATTATGAAATTTGGCAAATGGTCACATTCAATAAGATATTTTCATACAACAATCTAAGGGTTTTTGAATTTGAAGAAGGTTCCAAAGTGTGTTCCAAAGTGTGTAAGCTTAAGAGATCCATTTACAGTCTTAAGCAAGCTTCTAGGAATTGGAATATAAGGTTTGATGTAGCAATTCAATCCTTTGAATTTATTAAGAATATTAATGAATCCTGTGTGTACAAAAAGGCTAGTACAAGTGCAACTGCTTTCCTTATCTTATTTTTGGATGACATATTATTGATGGGTAATGATACATAAATGCTATTGAGTGTGAAGCTTTGGTTATCAAATAAATTCTCCATGAAAGATTAAAGAGAAGCAAACTACATCTTAGGAATTCGTCTCTATAGAGATAGAGCGAAAAGTATAATAGGTCTCTTATAGAGGTCTATATTTAAAAAAGGTGTTGAAGAGGTTTAACATACTTGATTCCAAGAGAGGGCTATTATAGGAGTGGTATGCATCTCTCAAAATAGATGTCTCCTAAGACTTCTCAAGAAAGAGAGAAAATGTATGTTTGGGCCATTGGAAACTTAATGAATGCTATGTTCTATACGATCGTATATAGCATACACCATTAGTGTGATTAGGAGATTTTAGTCCAAACCATGTTTGGAACACTGAGGTGCGGTTAAGACCATATTTAAGCACTTGAGAAGGAATAAAGATTTAATTATGACTTATGGAGATAATGATTTTCAAGTCAATGGGCTTATAGACTCTTATTAATGATAGAAATTCTATCTTTAGTTTTGTGTTAATATGTAATGGAGGAGCTATTAGCTCGAAGAGATCCAAGCAAACTACCATAACATACTCTACTATAGAAGCATAATATATTATGATGCTGCAAAGGAAGTTGTTTGGATGAGAAAGTTCATTACAGAATTAAGAGTAGCTCCTTCCATTGAGTCATTAATTCCTCTCTATTGCGACAACAATGGTGCTATAGTTAAGGCAAAGAAACCCAAGTCACACCAAAAGTCCATACACATAGAGAGACATTTTCAAATTATCATAGAGATAATTGGAAGAGGTAATGTTGCCTTGTAGAAAGTAGTTTCAACATATAATGTTGTTGATCTATTTACTAAACCTATGAGTCAGTGATAGTTAGAGAGGCATCTAGAGAAGATTGCCCGTAAATATTATAGTGATTAGCGCTAGTGTAAGAGGGAGATTATTAGAGATATATGTCTTAAAGCAATATTTTGTATTATATTTTTGTAATTAAACATTCTATTTGACAATTAAATAATTCTTTTTATTTTATATTAAATGTTATTTAACAAATAATTGGACTATTGTATTAGTATTTTGTTAGATATTCTATGCTTAAAGAGCTAAGAATTAGCATGATGGAATATTCTTACACAAATAGTTATAAATTGGTTCGCAATCATAGGATATCTCATTAGACATGATTTTTTTTTTTTTTAAATTTAGACTGTACCTCTATTTGTCTATACTAATTAGCATAGAGAAACTAATAAAAGTATAATGGTGAGTCACATATTATCTGACATGAAATATCTATACAGATATATGGGTGCTTATGGTGATAACTGATATGAATAAGTGATATTTAGATAAGGAACACATAGAGTACTCTTGTCATTGTTTCCTTGTCTTGGTCATAATAGTGTATATAATTCTTAGACCTGAGATAACACATTTCATATATAGGTAATTTGAGTTTAATATCACTTACATGCTTATACTATGCATGGGTATATGGTGAATGTTGGCATATATCTAGTTATAAGGTATCAGACAAGATGGAATTCTTTACTCTAAGTAAACGGGTAGAATTCTATGATTAGGATTAATTATTCTTGATAGCAAAAGTTCTTAACTAGGATAGCGTCACTTATAAAAAAAGAGTTTTCTATTTTAAGTCCAATTAATCAAGAATTGAAATTAATTATTAATCATATGATTTGATGTCTTGGAGTTTGACATTACTATAGCCCTAGCTTGAATAGTGATTATGTAAAGAAAGAATTTTAGTGCATAGTAATTTATGATCAAAATTTAAAAGGAATGGAAAAAATAGATTCATTGTTAGTTGAGTAGCTACGGCATGCTAAATGCTAACCATGATTTATAAAAACTGGAAAAAGATTTGGACTATTATTTTGGATTAATGAGAAAGTAGTTTTAATTCTATTGCCACTGATTATAAATCCAAGAAGTCATGTACATAACATCAATCTCCACAAGTTAAGTTAATTAATTAATTAAGTAATTTAGTTTGCAATGTAATTGCAAAAGTCTCTGGCATGACTTGAACTACATCGAATATGAATTATGCAATTTTATCTATAAGTTTAATGTATGATATGGATGAGGAAGAAAATAAATATTTCATAATTTTGATATAAATATATTGATGTAATTAATGAATTAATGAATTAGTTGATTAATTAATTTAATAGTTATTAAAGTAATTTAATCAAATATCAATGATATATAATTATTATATATTAATTATGTCAAAAAGAATCCAATTCATTTATTCTAAATATCCTAAATATACTTTAAGGATTTCTAATTCCTAAATGATTTTAGGAATAATTTTAGGGATTTGATTTAGGGATTAAGAAAAGTTTTAAGGGTTAGAGATTTAGAAATTGTTTTAGGGGGTTAGAGAATGAAAACCGTAAATTCTAATACCCCATGATTGCTTCTTCTTCATTTAGAGTTGGATGACAAGAAAAATTCAAGGAAGGAAAAATTTTTCTTTCTTCCTCCATCTCTCAAATAAAATTTTAATTTATCAAGTGTTGAGAAGACTTTTCCACCATCATTGGCCAATTAAGGAAGAAAGTGAAAGCTTTATCCTTTCACAACCCATTGTTGGAGATTGGTAGTGTGGACCAATTTTGGAGGGCTTGTATTTGAAAGTCTTCCGTTACATTTGGAGAATCTATTAGAGGCGATGACGGCCGAGTCTCATTTACTCTGTGCGAGACCGGGTCCAAGAGAATAATGTTGACCTAAAATCCATGAATCTCTTCTTTAGTTGACCGGTCCAACGTATCAAACCTCGGTCCAGATACGCGGGGCAGGTCGAGTCGGTCGCAAGCCCAAGACCAGTGGGAAATGATCTAGCTCGGTGACGTGACATGAATGAGAGCAGCTGATCTAGTCACTTCACAGCCCTGCCTGCATGCGCGCCGGGGGAAATTAAATGGCCGCCTGACATGAAGAGGGGATATGACACGTCCATACGTATGGATCTAAGTGAAAGAGACAAGTGGCACTGTAGCAGAGAGGCCGTTAGATATCACTCGCAGATAAAAGGGAAAGAGATAAAAAGGAAAGAGATAAAAAGGGAAGAGATAAAAAGGGAGGAACGTCTTCCTCTCCATCTAAGTTTACACTGACACTGTAAACTATATTTTCTGAATCTCAGAACATCAAGAGGTAACATTTTAAATCTTGCTTCAGTATAATTTAATTTAATCTCTTCTTTCCCATAATATGCTAATGGATTTTGTCCTAAAATCATAAGTGTTTTATCGATAGTTATGTTTATGCTTGATGTTTGATTTATTTCAAAAAAACTTGCATAAAGTATATAAGCATAATTATTTAGAAGCATAAATTTTTAAAATGATATTTTTCGCGAGACATAATTTTTACTTCCGCTGTGTTATTTGAATAAAATATATTCAGCTTTCATATTTCTCATTTGTAATAAAAAAATGGCTCATATGGCTTCGACATAGGCCTCCTCATTGATGATTGGTACCAGCTAGAAGAAGTCATTTGCCCCATTTTATCACAAAACCTAAGCTTTTGTTCAACAAACATCCCATCTTTCCCTCTTTTATTTCCCTTATAATCAATATAACTTACGGTTTATTAAATAAAAAAATCAATTCGTACTAATATTTTAAGATTTTATGAAGAGTGTGTATCACATCTTCTGAGCTCTGACAATGGCTGGATATTAATTTAGACCATTCAGAAGACTTCACCACGAATTTGGTCAAAATTTTGTACTTGACTTATTTACCCCTTATTTTAAAGTATATTTCTAATAATAATTGAAAGAAAATAAAGGGCATAATATTATTTTATTTAAATAAAAAAATTAGTATTTAATTTAATTTGAACATGTACATGGATATGTATTGCAAGATTTCTAACCAGAATTCATCATTCAATATAAGCATAGTGGGTTGGATTGAATGAAAAGGGAGGGATAGAGGAGAGAGAATGACAGACTATGGCGAAAATGATATGTGATTATGAACATTAAAAGAGTAAAAGACAAGGGCATTGTTGTTTCAATTATATTTTAATATTAAAATTATGAAAAGACTTTTAACTTTAATAAAATTAAATTTGAGAAATTAAATAATTAAATTGTTAAAATTAAAAGATGAATTTGAATTTTCACACTTAAATTGATAAACATTTTTAAATAAATTTGAGAGATTTCATGTTCTACCCCAATCTCCAATTCCATTTTGAAAAAAAAAATAAAAGATTAATTTATAATTATTAATAAAATTAAGTGATTTAATAGTAAATTTTTTATAAAATTAATCCTGGTTATTTTTGAATTATATTATAGACGTTTATAAATAATTATATTAATATGGTGTTTACACAAATATGATTTTCAATTTAGATTAACATTCTACTTTTCCAATTAGCTTGACTTTCTTGCACCCATTTTAAATTTGGTGATAATGTAAAATTTGCTTGGCTAAAAAAATATAAAATTTTTACTTTGGATCTAAATTTACTCATTAACTATAATTAAAAAAGTTAAATAAATCTAAATAAGCAAATAAACTTAATAAAATTCACACTTTAAAAATTATGATAAGTGGGTATAAAGCGAAAAATAAAATTTGATATTTTTATTCTTATTATATAATTGAAGGGTGAATTTAATCTTTTAGCAAAAAAAAAGTACACTTTTTACTAAAATAATGTGTAATTTGCATTTCTTTTTAAAGGAAGCCTTTTTAATTTAAACATGAAAAATAATTAAAAAAATGAAATAAAATAAATTTTTATAAATTTCCCATTTTAAATATGAGGTCAATGATTTAAAGTAGGAAAAATGTCTTTCTGGCAATCATCAAGTGAAGCAAATGACCACTCAACTATTAGGGTGCTCATCTCAGTAGATCTAGCCATGTTTAATTCAGTTTTGATCAAATACAATAGGTTTAATTTTTTCAAAAGTTTTTTATTTTTTGAATTAATTTTTTTTTTTTACTTTTGAGAGT